>NC_090817.1:89838422-90438422 GCF_000390325.3 Nicotiana tomentosiformis
AGCGGCACTTCAAATCACAGTACTTCAGCGAACTCAACAAACGGAACAAATCACACTTGACACTTATATTTATTTAGAAAATAATACAACAATATAGAAAATAGGGGAGAAGATTTCAGATTTTTCATATCTTAAAAATGAGACTAAGCCTCTAAATTTATAGACAAAGGAAGGGTGAGATGGAGAGGTGCAATCCAAAAGGTGCCTCTTCCATTTTTCATTCACACCCTTTAAAGAAAAAACGTAATAATCCCCCACATGAATGGGGAATGGACATATGGGAAAACAACATGTATGAAAATACTGTGTGATTCTCAAATAAGGATTAATCGCATCTGGATAAGTAGGTTTCCGTTTGAACTTTTCGTAGTGAACTTATGTCGGATATACTCGGTCAATCGGTAGATTTGATATCTTTGAACCGTCGAGCTTTGGTGTATACCTAGACAACCATAAGTCACACAATCAACCCTTAACCGTCTTTGGTTCTCACGGTTGTGTTCGTGTCAGCCATGAACACCACGTGGTTTCATGAGTGATTAGAGAATGGGCCTTTACTTTCATTCCTCTTAAAGCGGCTTCACTTCACACTCACATCGGTGATTTCTAAACGTGTAATCCTATAGACACACTACCTAGTCATATCTTGCCAGACTTAGCAAATCATTAAAAAGCTTTAAGCTTTATTGACTCATCAAAAACCTTTAATGCTTTACCTTGATTTCTGAACATTGTCTTCATCACGAGAATGGGTTGAGTTATTTGACAATGTTGAACCGTCATTCATAACTTTGTTTGATCTCTTTGAACCTAGATCTTGGGATCTCCAGTCTGCTAGGTAGAGTTACCGCCATGATGACTTGTCCTGGGCCTTAGCCTCATTCCCTTCGATGATCTTTCAACTGCCTCTCTAGATAGGCATTTTGTAAGTGGATCCGACACGTTATCTTTTGACTTTACGTAGTCAATCGTGATAACACCACTAGAGAGTAGTTGTCTAACGGTATTGTGTCTCCGTCGAATGTGACAAGATTTTCCGTTATACATAACACTCCCTGCCCTGCCTATTGCCGCTTGACTATCACAATGTATACATATAGGTGCCAAAGGTTTGGGCCAAAATGTAATATCTTTCAAAAAATTTCGGAGCCATTCAATTTCTTCACCGACCTTGTCTAAGGCTATAAACTCAGCCTCCACTGTAGAGTGGTCAATGCACGGTTGTTTGGACGATTTCCAAGGCATCGCTTCTCCACCGACTGTTTAGAATCGGTTGAACCAATGATCTAATTTGCATCACTATACCCCTCTATTATCGCAGGATACTTATTGTAGTGCAAATCATAATTTGGAATATATTTCAAATACCTCAAAACTCGTTTCATTGACATGAAAGTTCAATGCAAACTTTCTTATATCGTAGACTAATACGTCTCGACTTTCGATTGTATATCAAATTATTGACTACACTTGAAGTAGTAATAGTATATTATAACAACAACTGGAATGATTGACATCAGTTGTGGCCATAACCTTTTAATATATAATACATTTATCAATCACTCCGCCATTTTCAAACATTTGTATGTTATTTATTCATACACCACCTCCATTCATGAAACAAATAGAAATTGCAATGGATTTTGGTCATGTTCATTAGTTGGTTAACCTCATGAACGATCATGTTTATATAAAATATATAAACGCACTTTTTATGAAAAGTCACAGCTTTTCAAGTGACACCCTTTCATAAAGAGCTAAACATTATAAATGTTCAAGACAGAACAAATTATTTCTGGAATGGCACGTAAACAACTTTCGAATTTGTAGTTTCATTACTAGTCATCACTAAGACTGAACAAGTAATGAATTCATCGACTACCGTATCAATATCCTTAAGGATTTGTGGGGTTCAAAGAATCATATCATCTAATTCTTCTAGATAATATATACATCCCGTCTAGCATTAGTTTTTGTTATGCATAAGCTAAATGCCCACACATTTCACATGTTTTATGTGCCTTTTCTATCAACATATAATCCATATATAAATAAACAATGACTACATAATTTAGAGTATTCTTAATATAAATACACTAGTTTAAAACCATTTGACAACATTTTCTAGTCAAATTTCGCATTCATTATTTTAGTCCGTAAAGTGACTTAACAAGTCGACACACCTTCTTTCTTTTCTAGGAACCACGAACCCTTCAGGTTGTTCCATATAAATTTCTTCCTCCAAATCTCTATTTAAGAAAGCTGTCTTTTACGTCCATCTGATGGATTTCAAGGCCATACACAATGGCTAAAGCTATTACCATCCGAATAGATGTAATTCTCGTTACGGGTGAGTATGTGTCAAAGTAATCAAGACCTTCTCGTTGTCTTAATCCTTTGAAAATTAATCTTGCCTTATATTTGTCAATAGTACCATCAGCTTTCATTTTCCTTCTGAAAATCCACTTGGAACCCAAAAATTTATTTCCTGGAGAAATATCAACCAATTACCAAGTATGATTACTTAATATGGGTTCTATCTCACTATTGACTACCTCTTTCTAACATTGTACTTTCGAGCAAGACATTGCTTCTTTAAATGTTTGAGGCTCACTTTCCAACAAGAATGTCAGAAAATCTGGTCCAAAGGAAGTAGTTGTCTTTTGACGTTTACTACGTCTTGGATTCACCTCATTAGGTGTACTTTCCTTTTCTTCTTCCCGAGGTCGCTTAGATATTTCACTAGACAACTCACATTCCTTTTTATACGAATAAATATTCTCAAATAATTCAGCATTATCTGATTCAATTACCGTATTAGTATGAATGTCGGGATTTTCTGATTTATGAACGAGAAAACAATATGCCTTACTATTTATTGCATATCCTATGAAATCGCAATCAATAATTTCCGGTTCGACCTTTACTCTTTTCGGTTTAGGAACTTGCACTTTAGCTAAGCACCCCCACACTTTAAAATATTTAAGTTGGGCTACCTTCCATTCCATTTTTCATATGGAATGGATTGCGTCTTGTAAAGGGGAACTCGAATGAGTATTCGGTTAGCTCTAAGAATAACTTCCCCCCCACAAGTTCAGGGGTAAACCCGAACTTATCAACAAGACATTAATCATCTCCTTTAACGTTCTATTCTTTCTTTCCGCAATTTCATTAGATTGCGATGACAGAGGGTTGTCGTTTGGTAAATAATTCCATATTCCAAATATATTTCTTCAAAAGGAGATTCATATTCGACGCCTCTATTACGTTGTATAGCCAACTACAAGAATTGTTGTTTGTGTCATGACAAAGCCAGAATTAATGGTGAAATTTTTAATCTTCAAACCAATCTGACAAAATCAGAATTAATAAACGGTGAAATTTTTAATCTTCTAACCAAGTAATATCTGATACCGGATGTAATAAACGGTGAAGCTTTTAATCTTCAAACCGAGTAATATGTGACGCAATCAAATTTAATAAACGGTAAAATTTTAAATCTTCAAACCGAATAACAAATTGGAGTAGAAAATCACTAAGATTTTAATCTCCAAAACGGGTATAAAGTCACTTAGACTTTAATTTTCGACAAATGAGTAGAAAGTCACGAAGACTTTAATCTCAATGAACGAGTAAAAAATCATGTAGATTTTGATCTCGAAGTAGGAGTAGAAAATCACAAAGATTTTATTCTCCATAACGGGTGTAGAAAATCACGAGAATTTTAATTTCCTTTCCAAATAGTTTTTCAACTAAACCATTATAACACTTTAGCCCGTGTGATCTCTTTCTCTAATCAAACACATATATGTTCGGCTTTACATATATTATTTTATGATCTCAAGATACTTCAAGTATTATCGTAAGCCTAATTTTTGTTTACAACCTTGAAAAATAACCATCCACAAATATTTATGCATGTTACCAAATTAAATGCTTATTCATTTGGTCAAGGAATAATAAAATTAACCTTTAATAACACATTATTCCAAATCATGCAAGCAATTTATAATATGAGATCATCACATCATACATATATATCCTAATATTTATGAAAATAAATTTCACTAAAAACCAGGTAAAGGGTAGAAATTTAGTAAGTAATAGGTAAGGTTAAGAAAGTAGAACCTGATTTTGGCCACTTTCTTCTTACTTCACTATTTTGAATTTGACCCATGTCAAAATCATAGTCGTTTTTGGTTTTAGGCACAACCTTTTCTTTTGCACCCTTTCAGGTTTAATATTATTTTTTCCCCAAGAGATTATTGGCGTTTCTGATTCATTGGATAACTACCAACCATCACTATGATCTCCAATATCCATACCCCGATTTTGAAAACTCCAATAGACAACATGTTCAGATATATGTTGGAGAAAGAAAGCACCGATTCAACAAAATCGAATTGACAAACATGAATCGCTTAAATGGAAATAATGGAAATCAAACTCCAATTTGATGATCATGTAATTTTCAATAAACCAAGGGAATATATTCCTTGTCTCTACGCCTGAGTCAATTCAATGCTTTCACGTTTTCCAACATAAATTCAAGTCGCTCAGTTTGCACGCTTGATCGTCCTCGTATTTTCGGCACTTCTTGACAACTGAAGATATGGGGGGAAGGGACTGCCAGAAGCATTAAGAAAATACATAACATTGCTATTCCATGACCATTCAAGATTTAAAGAATCTGAAACTTATCTTAAAGTTTCTTCCTTGATGAATTTGAATTTTCTGAATCCCTTCATTTGTTTGCAACAAAATAAATTGCTTCGTCATTTGACAGACTCACTTCCACTTCAAGTCTTTTTCTTTTCTCCTATCGACCATTAAATAAATTCCTTAAGATGGTTGGTAATCTATATTCAAAATCAGAAAAATCATGTAAAGTAAAAGAGAAATAGAAATGCATAGGAAGAATAAAATTAAATGCGAGTCCACTGAATTCACAGTGTGTTCTTAAGGAATTTAACCCCCTCACTGTTGCCCAAGGTATACGGATTAATTCCTCCCAAGATAGAACGGAATAACTATTCTGTGATAGCGGCACTTCAAATCACAGAACTTCAGCGAACTCAACAAACAGAGCAAATCACACTTGACACTTATGTTTATTTAGAAAATAATGCAACAGTATAGAAAAGAGGGGAGAAGATTTCAAATTTTTCATATCTTAAAAATGAGACCAAGTCTCTAAATTTATAGACAAAGAAATGGTGAGATGGAGAGCTACAATCCAAAAGGTGCCTCTTCCATTTTCCATTCAACCCTTTAAAGAAAACACGCAATAAGGACAACCCTCGTGCTCACACACGTGTATAAATGTATTTATAGCTAAGTGGATTAGTCCACTAGGTAGTCATGTACACTAGCCCACAAGCATAGGGCAAGAACAAAATTCCAAGAATATAATATTACTATGATAGACTTGATGAATTTATTTTTCGACTCATGCAATAAGCTAATTGTAAGATGTGATGTTTTGCTTTTAGTTAAACTACTCCATCCGTTTCAAATATCTTAGTTATATTTAAGTTTAGCTATATCAACATATAACTTTTTATAGCAAATCTAGTATGATGATTTGGAAAATAGAATAACAATTGATACTTTAAAAAAAAATTACACTGTTAATGTGTATATATAACTTAGTAATGCTTTGTGGATTGCATCAGACATCACGCCTAATGTTACCAATTATATTAGTGGATTTTGATTCTTGATTACTTAGTCAAAAGTTAACTAAATAAGTTAATTTACTGATAAGTGATGTCAAGCATTGTGCATTCGGTAGAGTGACTTTTGAAGTAATACAGGTAAAAATCAATGACTTTCTTGTTACAAAATAAAGAGATAACGTTGCTAATTATTTTTCAATAGTTGGAGTTATATTTTGAGTAATAAACTCATAAAACAGACATAGTAGGATATATGTTTATACAAAAAATATCGTCTATTTTAGTGGTTGAAAGGCAGTCCACTTTTGGCCCTTTGTTAAACAACATGATGGGTATTGCCGAAGCCTATTGCCATATCCACATTCTGGTGGGCAGAAATACATTTATAGTTGCTATACATATTTTCCTAATGCCAGCTAAGTATAGAAGGGAGTAATAAATTATGCAAATTCTCTCATTTAGGACGCCAATTTTATCAAAATAAATTTGGGTTTTATTTGACAAACACATGTTTGACCATAGATTTTGCCAACATTTTGGTCAAATCCCAAGTCTCAAATCCCAAAATCAACTCAATAGCTGGTTTTGGACCAAAATATCACTATTATATTTTTTAAAAATTATCCCAAACTTTTGTATTTTATAAAAGAGTCCACCATTTATTATTTTGTAACGATGTTGTTTCGTCTTCTCGGTCATCTGATAATGTATCATGTAGTTCATTATAAAAACGATAATTTTGTATCAAATTTATTTATGTTCAGGACTATGGTTTGCGATAATATAATAAATGTTATTGATAATGATACTGTTGGGTATTTGTGATAGTTTTTAGAACTTGTGGATATAAGTCATGTTTCATGTTTTTCCAAACCAAACTTCACCCAAAACAGATGTTCAAATACATTTTCATCTTCAAACCAAACTTCACCCAAATTAATTTTTTCAGAATAAATTTGAAAATCTATGGCTAAACGCTAGCTTAAATTCATGATCTCAAACGTTCTGTATAGTTTTTGGCAAAGTGGGGACTCTTGCAGGTCTGAAATCTGATCTCTGAATCCACTCTTATTTGGCCATGGAGTAAAGCGCACGAGATAGTACTGCTGTTGTTTCACTTTGCACGTCAAATTTTGAGTGAGAGTTTTGTGGTTCATTACACATTTAATTAGTATATGTCAAATCTTCACACATATCTTATAATGTATGTATAAGTTAAATAGTCTAAGGGCGCATCATTCGCCGAAATATTATTATACGTGTATAAGTTAAATACTATTTATTTTATATAGTTATATATATATATATATATATATATATATATATATATATATATATATTATATTATATTATATTTTGAACATCCTTAATACAATTGAGTGCGACAGTCCATCGGTTCAGGGTATTCAAAGTGATGTGTTATTCACGGGTTTAAAGTTTACCCATTTTATTTATCAAAACTAAACGGAGATTACCATGTGTGGTATATTTGATTCTTTTTCAATCTAAATTTTTTTCTAATAATATAACTCTTAAAACTTAAAATTTGTGTAGAAATAAACAACTTATCTTAAAAGTAAATTTTTAACTGAAAGTTATTTCTTAAATAAATTTTATAATTTAAAAATCAAGTTTTACAAAAATCTCTTCAACAAAAGCTCTCTACAAACTACAAATGCTCTTGACTCTCTCTTTCCTTTGGTTTTATGCTTACTTTTATTATAATTTCCAATGTTATCTTTTGTTATTTTAATTTTGATTTAAAAAATTTGGTACATCAATCATCAATAAAAAAAATATTATTGATTTGTTTAAAGGTTTAACATCCTTGGCGAAATTCCGGTGGCGTAGAATTCCCGGCTACGCCACCGGATATCACCAAGAGTTGGAAGGGACGTACGTTTATTTCTTGTAGTGTATTTTAGAGAAAAAGGCAATCGCATGTAGCATTTGGAGGTTCTAAATTAAAGTAATTTTAGAAGGTATAATAATATCCACTTTGAAGCATAATTTCGTACTATGATACTATAATTTTCACTTACCCTATAACTCCTCATGTTAGTGCCATTAACGGAGAAAGCGAAATCTATTGAAGGATTACAGTCTTGATCACATGATTAAGGACTGTAAACTGGGTTTAACTCTATTGGATTCACAATTATACTTAAATTTTTCAACAGTCATTATATAAAAGTAGCAGGGAATGTAGTACACACATGTTGATATGGCCGAGTTGGTCTAAGGCGCCAGATTAAGGTTCTGGTCCGAAAGGGCGTGGGTTCAAATCCCACTGTCAACAATTAATTGTTTTAATTATTTTACTTCCCTGATTTTGATATAAATTTGAAGATATGATGAATCTACGACATTCTTAATTGTGGGACTACTATATCTACAATTAATAAGTCTGCAGAAATAGTTGAATTTTCTCATCAAGTTGTGCTTCTGATTCTCGTAATGACACTAGAAAACTTTTCTGAGTATTTGCGGTGGGAAAACTTCATGAACTACTGAAACAGCATTAATAAATTTCTTTATTTTAATGTACAAGCGTGACAAAATTAAATTGTAATTTGAGTAATCTAATTCTAGCATATATGGAGTCTGATGATAGAAATTATTTTGGATACGAACTTATCTTTGATCATAGGCGGATCTAGAATTTTGGCAGAATGAGTGCACTATTAAAAAGAGGTGGATCCGGAATATAAATTTTATGAGTTCAACCTTTAGTTTTTACGATTGCGTACCCATTGCACTTTTGGAATTATAAGTTTAATTTTTTTAAATAGTAATTTTCTTGCATCTATATCTATTTTTCATGTTGAAAATATTGAGATCAGTTGAACCCATTGACTACATCATACATTGCTACTAGTTTTAATATATACATTTTGTTTAATCATATAAGATTTTACAGCGATTAAAGAAGAATAGGAATTTCAACGTGTAAAATTTTTGAAAGAATAAACAAAACAAAAAAAGAAATAAAAAGAAAAAGTACTTAATTAATACGCAAAAAATAACACCAGATACGCCCATCTCCCGTGGGCGTTACTTTTAAGAAAAAAAATAACAAGATTGACATAAGATTTGAACTCACAACCTCACCTAGAGATGTACACTTAATAACAACTCATCATATAATACTTTGAGCATGGGTGCACGCACATATATTTAAATATTTTTGAAAAAGTATAACATTACTATACATGATTTAGGACGGGGAGCATGGGTTCACGTGCCCCATGTAACCCCTAGATACGCCCCTGTTCTTGATGCTGATAAACGCTGTCTTTTTCTCGTATCTGATAGTAAAAAAAATTTGGCTTAAGAAAGACTGATGAAATGGGGGCATAGAATTTCAGGCGTGGCCGATGGATTGAACTATTTTCAAAGTTCATTACTAAAATGGTCACTCAACTATCCGAAAATATCTACTAATGTTACGTTTCTTTCGTTTGTAACAACAAATTCTCTTAACTATGCATACAGTACTTAGAAGGTCACTTAACTAGATTTCTCCAATTTTTGATTGCGAAATACCTATTTTACCCTCTAAATTATCAACTTTTGTCTTTTTATTTTTTTTTAACTTTTTAGCATTATGATTTTTTTCTTTTTAATTTATATTATGGACTCACATATAGAATAAACAAATTTTATTTATAAACTAAAAAATAAAAATAGTATTTAAGCACATATAATGTTGGAATAATAAAATATTGAGCATAATAATAAAAAATTAATTAGAACCATTTGTTCGTAATAATAATTTTGTTTAACCAACAAAAACTCACAAATTTTATTTACATAATTGAGAATGAAAGAAAATAAAAGTCTTATAATATATATTCCATGCATGTAATATAAAAAATAATATTTAAAATAAAGGTATTTTTATAAGATACATTATATATTCTTGAATTATGCTCAATAATATTATTATTACGACATTATATATGTTAGAAAATTATTTTTTTATTTTATAAATAAAATTTAGGTAAGTCCATTATGTAGATTTAAAAAAATAATATTAAAAAAGTAATAAAAAAGAAGAAGATAAAAGTTGATAATTTAGAGTATAAAATAGGTATTTTACATTCAAAAGTTTGAGAAATTTGGTTTAGTGACCTTTTGAGTGCTTTAGACATAGTTAAATGACTTTTTTGTTGCAAACAAAAGAAAAATGGCTTTACTAGATAATTTTGGATAGTTGAGTGACCATTTAAGTAATGGACTCTCCATTTTCATGTGTATAAGATGTTTCCTGGTCATTAACGACGTACTCAAATTAAAAATGTCTTTTCAAAATTTTAATTGGTCTAGGTCTTTTAAATGTTGAAGATCATATGGATGCTCATAAAAGCACTATATTTACCCTCAAAATTGGATAACAATTGAATTTGTAAGTGATTTTAAGGATGTGCGGATTAACTTGACACAAAGTGATAAATTAAGTTGCAATTAAAATAAATAATGATAAAGTAAATTCAAACCACACGAATTGAATAATTTCAATTTTGGATGGTTAATCACCCTCGAACCGGATGCATTTCGATCGATGTCAAGATATAGAAGAATAAGAGCTTAAAGAGAAAAATGATAATGTATTGCTTTAGAATGCGTGTTACAATGTGCTAAATGAATTATCAGACCCCCTTTATATAGTAGAGGAGTCCTACTTTAGGTACAATTCTATAAAAGGTAAAAATCTCTTGATTTGCTGATTGTCGGTTCCTTATTGATACGTGCCGAGATTTTCGCCGTAATATCCGACCGGTCACGGATATTTTGGTCTTTTGTTGTCTACGCTAACAATGTTCCTTCGAGCTCTTTCGAGGCTAGGACCGATTCCAGGATCACGGTCTCGATATTCTAGAAGGTAGACGTCCTGCCCTTTCGGGCCTGATATGTCATGTTGTAGGTGAGCTCGATTTTGATCGTATACAGATAGTCCCCTTATGTTTCGGAGAGTAGACGACGAGAAACAACATGAGCTTCCAATTCTTACTTCGATACCCTGTGACAGACAAAACAAATGAAACGTCTCGTCAATCAAGTCTTAATGGTATTAAATGCATGTCAGCTGCCGGTCGGCCATTCCTCGATGTGAACCGCCACTGAAATACTATAAATACCTCTTCCCTTGTTCATCCCAACTTTACATTCAAACCTTCTACCCTCGTACCTTCGAAATTTCAATACTTTCTAGTAGTTATACTTTGGTTTTTTGAGATCCTTTGCAAGAACTCTGGTTCATTTCCATATCAAGCCAACAAGTGTACCCCTTTATCTTCCTGTCTTCCTCTATTTTTAAAGAAATGACAAAGACTTCAATAATTGTTCCCCAAAAAGAAGACCCTTCTACTTCGCGACCGGTTACTGAGGCCGAAGGAACTGTTTCTCATACTACCGTCGATGAACCAGTACCGGAACCCCCTTTGAAAATGTTCGTTCCTGAAGGATGCTCGGTAACCGCCGATTTTAAGGTTGAAAAACCTTCCTCCGTACAAGGCCGGTGTGAGCTGATCTCGAGATACATATGCTCGATCACTGAAGAAGTCCTCTCTACGGTCAAAAAGGATTGCAATTGGGTTGACAAGCACGTGATGGTTCCTGACCCTGATGAATCCATCACCACCCATGTCGAGGGATACCAAAGTGTCTACACTTATCCCTTTACATTTGGGCCGATGGACCCGGTCATCGTCGAATTTTGCAAGAGGTACGAGGTATGCTTCTATCAGAATATCGTGATCCTCCTCCGATTTTTTGTGAGCAGAATCGATGGATGCTCGTTCACCGTTGACCATCTTCTACGCTTATACAGTCCCCGAATCTTCCGGGGGGGAGGGGAGCTGATAAAGCTCGTGCACCGGGCTAGCAAGTCACGTTCTCGAGTATTGATGAAGACCGGATCGGGGCTGGCAAGGTCGCTTTGTCCGAGTGAGGACTTCAGACTTGATCCCAGCTGAGCGCATGCCGTTGCCCGAGAAGTGGAACACATCTCGTAAGTATTACTTCGTTTTCAAAAGTCAATTTTATACTTTTTTCCTTCTCTCTTATTGGTGCTCTGTGATGGTGCAACTTTCACCCGTGTCCCGAATACTGTCCCTTGACTCGAGGAGTGGGTCGAGGGCATCGTAACACAAATTCCCTACTCCGAGCGCTCATGGCGCAAGATCTCGAAGGGTCATTGGGAGGCCCGTTCCCATAGTGAAACTCCTTTCCTGAATAGGTAACGTTGAGATGCCTCTTTTATCATCACGTCCTTACTCCCTTTACTTCTCTTCATAGGTTTATCCAAGGATGCCAAACTGAGGCCTCCAGCTGGTAGCGGGACTTACCTACCGAGTCCCCTGTCCCGAAACAGGTCAAAGAGAAGAAAAGAAATAGGGTTCCAGTGCCCGAGCTTAGAGAAAAAGAAAACAAGAAGAAGGCTGGTGCGCAAGTCTAAAGAAAGTACCAGTGCCCGAGCACCATCCTCGGACTCACTCTATCGACTGAGGGACGAGTCCAAAGAAGAAGAAGCATCCTTTGATCTGAAGGCCCGCGTGTCGTCGCAACTAGAAGAGCAAGGGGTCTCCGAACCGGAGAGAGACGAGCCCGATCTACCTCAAGTTCGGGAGGCCGACGAGAAGGTCGGGGCCGAGGCTTCCCGGGATGCAGGCAAAGCCCCGAAGGAAGTACTCGATGTGATAGACATCACTGAGTCACCTTCGTTCACTGAGTCCATGTATAAAGAGGCTCAGACGGTGAAAGAAGTTCCCAACGAGGGGACCCACGGAGCGGGCGACGACTTCTGCGGCTTTTTTGATGGCGTGGATTCTACCGCCACAAAGGACGTCACCAGATTGGGTGACTTAGAGGTGCTAAAGAAGAATCCATCTTCGGGAACAAGCGTGCCTTCCTCAAGCCCGAAACTAATCAACCGGTTCCCAGCTCTGAATGTGGATCCTAACCAGAAGTGATCGATCGTCATCTCCATTTCGGAGGATGCCCGAGTCCTCTTTGCCCCTGTAGGGTTGGCCAGTTACCTTCGATGACTGGTGACCGAGGAAGACCAAGCCAAGATGAACGAGGTAGACGCGCCCTGCCTGTTCAACGAAGCACAACGGGCGCTAAACTAGGTAACTTCACATACCTCTAGATGACTTTTAATTTGTACTTAGACTAATTTATAGATAATCCTAAAAATTTTCTTTGTATCTGTAGGCCTCGGTGCTTTCATCATGAGACTTTTCTCCGATATCGTGACGAGCTGAACCAGCTTGAGGCCGAGGTGCGAGGGCTTACTGAGAAGAGAGATACTTCCAATCTTCTCAGCGAGCAGCGTCAAGGGGAGGCTAAGAGAGTCTGAGCTGAGATAGAGGTGGCTCGGAAAGAGCATGCCGACCTGGTTGAGCAGTTAACAATATTTGAGGTTAGTGACGATGAGCTAGACTTGGTGACTAATGGTCGGAATCCGCAGGTCCAGCATAAGATTGATCGGATCGGCTAGCTCCGAGCTGAGATGGATGCAGTTAAGACCGAGATCGAAGAATGGAGAGGCAGAATGGATCGCCTGGCCTCGAAAAATAAGATAGCTCGGGCGTAGGTGACTTCGATTGAGGTCCAGCTTTGAGCGGCAAAAGAAAAGATCGAGGTGCAGGCCTAAAATCTTGAGGAGCTCCAGTCTCAGCTAAGTTCGGTCGTCTCTGACCGAAAATCTATTGCCAGGAGCTTGAAACGGCCAAGTCGGCGGTTGTGGTGGTTAAAGCCGATGCCAAAGAGATGGTGGCCCAATATAAGGCCGATGCCGAGGTGGCCTAGGATTGAACGAAGGATATTGTCGAGCACGCGAAGCGGCAATCCCGAAGGGAGACCCTTGAGGAAATTTATGCTCGAGGTTTCAACTTGTCGGCTAAAATTCAGAGTGCTAAGGGGATCAAAGCTGAGGCCAAGAAGTTGGCTTATCCCGAGGATAAAGAAGACTCCGAGGGTTCGAGCGGATCTGAGGGTGGAGGAGACTACAAATACCATGGCGACGAAGCGGGTTCCGGTGAAGATCAGGCAGTTTAAGTGCCTTGTACATTTTCTTTTGTTTTTTTGCATTTTTGTACTTTTGTACTTTTTTCAAGGCCGTTTGGCCTTTGAAAAGACTATATATATATATATATATATATATATATATATATATATATATATATATATATATATATATATATATATATATAAGGCTCCTTTTTTCCCTTCGACATTTTCTAAGCTTGTTTTCCTTTGATTTATTCTTTATATTTGCAAAGATCGAAATGCCTTAGCATGAAATAGTTAGGTCATGTTTAGAGGCTCGAATAAGCCTTGCCTTCGATATTATTTTATTTAAGGCATCGTAGGGGTTTGGTATGGCCGGAAACCTTTCCCCAAAGTACTTATAGTTTTTTAGATTATAGCTTACCGATGGTAGCCTTTAGAACCGGTTAAGAAATTTTGAAGCCTTATTTTTTGTTACGGGTCTCGGACGTCTCCGAGCCATTTTAATATGGCCGTAGCCTTTTTAGTTCGGGTGTTTCCCAGTGGGCTTTTTACCCCGAGTTATCCGGGCTTGCCTAAGATAACAGTCCCCGAGTAGGGATGGCCGTAGCATTTTAGGTTCGGGTACTGCCTAATAGGTCTTGCGCCCTTGGGCTTTGATGGCCCGGGTCATCTGAGTTTGTCTTTGGACGGCAGTCCCCGAGTGAATAGATCCTTTGAACCCGGATAAAGGCGGCCCTTGGGCTCGATATCTTTAGGGGATCAAATGTAGGAAATTCCTTAAGAAAAAGATTTTTAAGGGACAAGATATTTATCTGCAAGATAGAGACTTCCTTTTATTTTTGTGCATAATATATACGATTACACATGCGTACAAACTTTATGTTAGTGCTCGAGTAGTCTATGTGAGTACGGTTCATTCGACCGTTTGGCCCTTACAGTAAATCCTATTGATCGAGCCGAGACTATTCGGTCATAAAGTTTCTTTCCTTGCTAAAGTCATTGTTCGAGGGTGATGCCCCCAGTGTTCGAGGTCGATCGTAGAGAGGCCTCAAATGCTGGTATCGTGATCTTTGATACCGGTTCGTAACCAGCCTTCAATTCTAAGTTAGCATGATTTACTGTTTCCTCGTTAAAAACCTTGCCAGAAAACCCATTTGGGACAAAATCGGTTCAAGGGAAAAAGAGTGCAACGCGCGCTTTAAGGCCAAAAAATTATATCGTTCTTTGATGGTTTCCTGCAAGTGTTAGTTCGAAACACAAATAAGTAAAAGAAATGAATGGGGTCATACATTAGCAATAGTATCACTTCAAGTGAATTATGTTCTAGTTGTTCAGTAGTCGTTCACCGTTCGTTGTTCCGAGTTTGTATGATCCTTTTCCGGTGATCTCGATAATTTGATATGGCCCTTCCCAGTTAGGCCCCGGCTTGCCTTCGTTCTGGTTCTGGGTACTTAGTGTGACCTTCCTTAACACTAAGTCCCCGACATTGAAGTGTCGAAGGTTGGCCCTTCGATTATAATACCTCTGGATCCGCTATTTTTGGGCGGCTAATTATACAAGAGTGGCTTCGCGCCTTTCATCTAATAGTTCCTAGTTCGTATTCCTGGACTCGTCGTTTGATTCCTTGGTTGCATATCGAAACCTGAAACTTGGTTCTCTGACTTTCATCGGAATTAGAGCTTCGACGCCGTAAACGAGCGAGAACGGGGTAGCCCCGGTACTGGACTTCGAGGTCATACGGTATGCCCGTAGGACTTCGAGTAGGATTTTCTTCCATTTCCCTTTGGCGTCGGTTAACCTCTTTTTGAGGTTTTGGAGTACGGTTTTGTTGGTTGATTCTGCTTGTCCGTTCCTACTAGAGTGGTAGGGTGTTGCTAGGATCCTTTTAATCTTATGGTCTTCGAAAAACTTGCTTACTTTGCTGCCGATGAAGTGTTTCCCATTGTCGCATACGATCTTGACCGGCATTCCGAACTGACATATGATGTGGTCCCAAATGAAATCGATGACTTCCTTCTCCTTGATCTTCTCGTATTCCCGGGCTTCCACCCAATTAGAAAAATATTCAGTCATAAATAATATAAATTGAGCATTACCGGGTGCCCATGGTAGGGGGCCAACGTTGTCTATTCCCCACTTCATGAATGGCCATGGTGACAAAATCGAATGCAACAACTCCCCGGTTTGATGAATCATCGGAGCATGTCTTTGAAATTCATAAACATTTCGTACGAACTCATTCGCGTCCTTTTCCGTGTCGATCCAGTAGTAGCCAGCTCTGATTACCTTTCGAACCAATGATTCGGCGCCTGAATGATTTCCGCAGGTGCCTTTATGAATTTCCCTCAAAACGTACTAGGTATCTCCCGGTCCTAGACATAACTCGAGTGGGCCATCGAATGTTATTTTGAACAGGGTTCCATCTTCGGACAAGCTATACCAGGGCCCTCGATTCTTTTGGATCCGAGGGTAGTTTTCCGGTCTTCAGATATTCTATATATTTGTTTCTCTATTCCCAAGTCAAGCTCGTTAAGTTTATCTCGGCATGACCTTCTTCCACTACCGATATCAAGAGTTGTACGACCGCCCCCGAGTTGAACTCATCATCCTCGACCGCCGACCCCAGGTTAGCAAGGGCATCAGCCTCACTGTTTTGATCCCAAGGTACGTGTTGTAGAGTCTACTCCTTAAATCAATGTAATGTTACCTGCAACTTATCCAGGTACCTTTTCATTCTTTTCTCTCTGACCTCGAACGTTCTATTAACTTGGTTCACCACAAGGAGGGAGCCACACTTATCTTCGATTACCTCTAGCCCCAAGCTTTTGGCTAGTTCGAGACCTGCAATCATGGTCTCATATTCGGCCTTGTTGTTAGTCAATTTTACAGTCCTAATAGATTGTCTAACTACATTTCCTGTTAGTGGCTTCAATACGATGCCAAGTCCGGACCCTTTTGCGTTTGAGGCGCCGTCCGTAAAGAGGGTCCAGATCCCCAAAGAAGTCCCCGAGTTCAACAACTCTCTTTCGACCTCGGGTATAAGGGCCAGCGTAAAGTCGGCCACAAAGTCTGCCAAAATTTGATATTTAATGGCGGTCCGGGTCCGATATTTAATATCGTACCCACTGATTTCCATGACCCATTTGGCCAACCGTCCCGAGAGCTCGTGCTTATGCATTACATTCCTTAATGGGTAAGTAGTCACAACACATATGGGGTGACATTGGAAGTATGGTTTTAGCTTTTTAGATGCGCTTAGCAAAGCGAGCGCCAGCCTTTCTAGGTGAGGGTACCTAGTTTCGGCCTCGCCAAGGGTCCTACTAACATAGTAGATTAGAAATTGCGTACCTTTCTCTTGTCGGACCACGACTCCACTTACCGCTATCTCCGATACTTCCAAGTACAAGTACATTTGTTCGTTTGTCTTTGGCATGTGAAGCAGCGGTGGGCTTGATAGATATCACTTGAATTCCTCCAAGGCCCGTTGGCACTCCGGGGTCAATGAGAAGTTATTCTTCTTCTTCAGTAGTGAGTAGAATCGGGGGCTCTTATCGGAGGACCTCAAGATGAATCGCCCCAGGGCGTCTATGCGCCCGGTTAATCTTTGCACGACCTTCACGTTGTCCACAATTGTGATATCGATGGCTTTGATCTTGTTAGGGTTGATCTCGATTCCCCAGCTGAATACCATGAATCCGAGGAATTTACCTGATCTAACTTCAAATGCATACTTCTCCGGGTTAAGCTTCATATTGTATCTCTTTAATATGCTGAAAGTTTCCTACAAATGTTTCAAATGGTCCTCTGCTCGCAGGGATTTAACCAACATATCGTCAATGTAAACCTCCATTGATTTTCCTATTTGTTCCTCGAACATCTGATTTACTAGGCATTGGAAAGTGGCACCGATATTTTTTAATCTGAATGGCATCACGTTATAGCAGTATGTGCCGTACTTAGTGATGAAGGAGGTTTTTTCCTGATCGCCCGGGTTCATTCGTATTTGGTTGTACCCGGAGTAGGCATCGAGAAAACTGAGGATCTTGTGGCCGGCCGTGGCATCAATCATGCGATTGATGTTGGGCAAAGGGGAGGAGTCTTTGGGACATACCTTATTCAGATCCTTATAGTCTACACATGTTCTTAATTTATTCCCCTTTTAAGGAACTACCACTACATTTGCTAACCAATATGTGTATTTAACCTCCCGAATGGACCCTATTTTAAGGAGTTTAGATACCTCATCCTTGATGAAAGCATGTTTGACCTCGAACTGGGGTCTCCTCTTCTGCTTAATCGGGTGAAACTTCAGGTCCAGGATTAGCTTGTGAGTGGTTATTTTCGGCGTGATACCTGTCATATCAAGGTGGGACCAAGCAAAACAATCTTCGTTAGCTATAAGAAATTGAATGAGATTTTTCCTAAGCTCGGGGTTTAATCCCGTGCCCAAGTATACCTTTCGATCGGGTGAGTGTTCGGTTATCGTCACTTGCTCCAGTTCCTCGACCGTTGTTTTGGTAGCATCAGAATCATCGGGGGTTATGAAATATCTGGGAACTCCGTAGTCGTCATCCTCGTCTACCCTTCATTCCTCTGAACCTGTCGAGGCTGGTATCGGTGATTGCTATTTGGCCCCATCTTTGACCATCCGATTCGGATCCTCTGATGTTAAGAGTGTGGATGCCGGGATCAGATCATCGATCGCAAACATCTCCTTAGCAGCCGGTTGTTCCCCATAAACTATTCTGACTCCACCGGGTGTTGGGAATTTCAGCACCTGGTGCAGTGTCGATGATACTGCTCTCATGTTGTGAATCCATGGCCTCCCGAATAAAGCGTTGTATCTCATATCCCCTTTGATTACATAGAACTTAGCTTCCTGCACGGTTCCGACAACGTTCACTGGTAATGTTATCTTCCCTTTAGTGGTCTCACATGCCATGTTGAACCTGTTTAAGACTCGGACCGCAGGTACGATCTGGTCTTGTAGGCGGATTTATTCTACGACCCTTGATCCGATGATGTTGGTTGAGCTACCTGGATAAATTAACACACTCTTAATCCGAGATTTATTTACGAGTACCGATATTACCAGTCTATCGTTGTGGGGATGCACGATCCCCTTAGCGTCTTCGTCGATAAAAGACAAGGTTCCTTCTAGTAGTAATCACGTGTCTATTTTTCCCTTGTGATGGATACTTTGGTGCGCTTCAGCATCGGCCCCTAGGGAATGTCGACTCCACTGATGATCATGTTAATAACGTGTTGAGGTTCCTCCTACTCGGTCTGCTTATTAGAATCCTTATTCCTGAAGTGGTTCTTGGCCCGATCACTTAGGAAATCTCGAAGATGCACGTTGTTGAACAGCCGGGCCACTTCTTCTCTTAATTGTCGGCAGTCTTTTATTCTGTGGCCATCAGTACCGTGATATTTGCACATTAGGTTAGGATCCCTTTGGGATGGATCAGACTGTAAAGGTCTAAGCCATTTGGTATCTTTGATGCGTCCGATGGCAGATATAATATCGGCGTCATTGGCGTTGAAGTTGTACTTCGATAATCTCGGTGCTTCTTTAGGCCCGACGGGCCTGTCGAAGTTGTTTTTGCTCATGAGTCCCCAATTGCTCTGGCCTTGGTCGTTTCTCCTTTCATTTCTTGCAGGGTTCCATCCGGACCCACTGCTTCTTTGGTCCCCATTGTACGGCTGATACCAATCCCTGTTCGATCTCGGTTCACGATCGATGTCTCTCTTGATTCTGTCGATGGTTCTGACGGGATACACGGACCCGGAAGGGCCCCCAAGCTAATCATCTTCAACCCTGATTTTCGATTGATACCGGTTATGGACATCGGCCCAAGTGACAATCGGATATTCTACCAAGTTCTGTTTCAACTGATGTGTAGCCAAGGAGCTCCGAATGTTGAGTCCTTGGGTGAAAGCCTGAACAGCCCAATCATCAGCGACTGGTGGTATGTCCATCCGTTCCATATGAAATCAAGACACGAACTCTCTGAGCATCTCATTATCTTTCTGTTTTACTTTGAAAAGGTCAGACTTCCTGGTCTTGACCTTGATAACCCCGGCGTTACTTTCACGAATGAATTTGCAAGCATCGCAAACGAGTCAATAGAATTAGGAGGTAAGTTGTGATACCATATCATAGCTCCCTTTGACAGGGTCTTCCCGAACCTTTTCAACAAGACAGATTTGATCTCATCATCCTCCAAGTCGTTCCCTTTGATGGCACATGCGTACGAGGTCATATGCTCATTTGGGTCGGTCGTTCCGTTGTACTTAGGAATCTTGGGCATGCGGAACTTCTTAGGGATCGGCTTCGGAGCCGCACCCGGAGGAAAAGGATTTTGAACGAACTTCTTGGAATCTAGGCCTTTCAATATCGGCGGTGCTCCTGGAATTTGGTCGACCCTGGAATTGTAGGTTTCCACCTTTTTGTCATTAGCTTCGATTTTCTTCTCCCCTAATTCTACCTGTTTTTTCAGTTCCTCGAGCATCTTTATGATCTCGGGGTTAGTCCCCGATTCATTTTCATTCTACCTCTCTGCGACCGGTTCATTCCTGCGGGTGACTTCTCGGGACAGATCAGGTTCAATTCTACTCGGTGCGCGGCTTTGGTTCTATAACTGGGCTATGGCTGCCTGTTGAGCCTGCAAAATTTTGAAATTCATCCGTAAATTGATCTCGTCTCCTCCACTATTTTGTGTACTTTGAGCTGCCGATCGGGCTCTACCACAGATGATATTCTCGGGGTCGGTAGGCAGATTTGTATTGATAGCCACATGCGAGTTAGCGTCAATCGGGTCTGTGGCCGGAATTCTAATTGGATCAACGGGCGGTACCTCGTCACTAGGCACTATGTTGTTATTTTCACCGTGATGGCCGAACTCATTGTCAACATGTAGGAGTGCCGATTGAGAGTTTGACATTTTGAGCTCTGACCTGAAATTAGAGACACTTCAAAGAAGAAGTGTAAAGTAGTATGTGTTATAAAAATTTGTATCAAATACCACTATTATCCTTAGCCCTACGGTGGGCGCCAAACTGTTTACCATCAAAATCGGATAACAATTGAATTTGTAAGTGATTTTAAGGATATACAGATTAACTTGACATAAAGTGATAAATTAAGTTGCAATTGAAATAAACAATGATAAAGTAAATTCAAACCACACGAATTGAACAATTGTAGTTTTGGAAGGTTAATCACCCTCGAACCGGATGCACTTCGATCGATGTTAGGATATAGAAGAATAAGAGCTTAAAGAGAAAAATGATAATGTATTGCTTTAGAATTTGTGGTATAATGCGCTAAATGAATTATTAGACCCCCTTTATATAATAGAGAAGTCCTACTTTAGGTACAATTCTATAAAAGGTAAAAAATCTCTTGATTTGCTGATTGCCGGTTCCTTATTGATACGTGCCGAGATTTCTGCCGTAATATTCGACCGGTCACGAATATTTCGGTCTTCTGTTGGCTACGCTAACATTGTTCCTTCGAGCTCTTTCGAGGCTTGGACCGATTCTCGAAGGCCTGCCCCCGGGCTCTAGCACAGTAAGACTTGGGGTCGATCTTTAGCCCTTTATCGCCACGTTTCGGGTCTGACCTGTCATGTCGTAGGTGAGCTCGATTTTGATCGTATCACACTAGAAATTAAAACAACTCACAGCATTTGGTTATAATATTCATAGATTTATGCTTGAGATTGAGGCGTAATTCTACTCATAGATACAGGAACTGTAACGGTATTATTCAAAAGTGCATCTGCATAGACAGGGTGCGAGGTGTGTTTATAGTGGTAGAAGTTCTTATTTAGAAGAATGCTAGATTGAAGGAAATAAAATGAAATTTTGCTAATGTGAAAAAATCTGGGTAGCAAAAAAATTGTTGCTGTGCTGGTTTTGACATTTGGCTGTGCTATGAGTAGTGGTGGCAAATGGGTGGGTGTGTTGGGTTGAATTTGGGCGGGTCAAGATGGGTCAATTGGGCGGGTCAAGATGGGGGAGGAGGGATTGGGGTGGGTGGGTGGTGCAGAAAAAACGAAAAAATAAAAAACGGAACATTAAAAATTAATTGAGGGGGGTTGGGGTGGGTGGGTGGTGCCGAAAATGGGAAAACATTTTCCGAAAAATATTTTCCGTCACACCAAACACACCCTAAAACTTAAATACTTTGATTCTCATTTTTAAACTTAGATACAAAAACTAATGATATGACAACTAAGTAAATTTCTAGATAAGTTGGGTTGAAATCCCATTGTTTTGGGGTGAACTTCATGGTTTGTATTTGAGCTACTTCATGGGTCAGAATAGGCTATAAAAAATAATGGGTTAACTTGGGCTCAGCCCAAATAGACCCATGAGCTAAAATGTTATAACCCAACACATTAATTGCTGGATGGGTTTGGGCTCAAATTGACACCCTTAGCTATGAGTAATATCATGCATCTTAATCATTTATAGCAGGTGAATTGTAATTCTCTGGGGCGGATAAATATTTTTTACACCATCATTGCATATAACTTAAATTATAGCAGAGATATTTCCCTTCTCTCAGAAGTATATAAGCAACTATATTAGCAGGGATAGATGTATGTAGAATTATCCCTATGTAAGAAAGAAAAAATAATACAGTAGTAATTAATGGAATTTATTCACCAATCTGACTTTAATTTACAGATGAATGTGGTTCTTAACACGTAAACTTTTAGGCTTACTGTAACATTGCATATAAGGATCTTAGGTTTTTCCTGCCTTCTTATAATTGGAAATGCAAGTTCATTTGTGTGGTAGAGGTGTCAACTCAAATTGACTTACGATATGTGGAGTTCGAGTCGCTATACGTATAATTACATTTCTCGAATGGTATATCAAGTTGCCTATATATCTTGTACCATTTGGTGTCGTGTCATGTTAAATATTTGTCGCATTCTGGAGAAATATGTTTCTGTCCCTTTCAACATAACCACAAATTAAACTAGACAGATGTCTCGAGATATATAGTGAGCCCATTCTCGAGATATATAGTGCTATTATAAGAAGTAGGCCAGCTGAAACTTACGATCAACTAAGCTCAGAATTTAAGGTACGCAATAAGTGTTTTGAGTATTAGCAAAATCTGTTTTTTGCTTAATAGAGTAGTTTTTTCTCGAAGTACAAATTAATGTTTTAATATTGATTATTCAAATTAATTAGCCAAACATAAATTACTATTCTTCAAAAGAATTTTTTCGAAAAACACTTTTGACGAGCATATGTTAAAAACTTCATGAAATAGGTTATAGTCGTCGGCTCGTAAGTGGAGTAGTGTTTGTAGAAACTAAATTTGTTGAAGAATATCAGCAAAATGGAGGTGATCGATGATCAATTGGATTAAAACATCTATAAATAATTGGTTATGACAGTAATTTGTGGTTTTTCTGAAGCATATCGAGATACGTGTTATTATAGAATGTATTACTATATATTTTGATTCTCATTTTCCCTAATTAGGATCAGTGCTGTTGCTTTCATAAAGAAAACTCTGTCGTTGTCTGAAGACGTGGTGCCTCATTATTTCAGTCAATAAAACGCGATGCAGAAACTTTTTATGAAAGCTTTGGGAAAAGGATGAATCAAATACTGATATTACACTAATCTTGCCAACAAAGTGAAAAACAGCATCTCATTCAAAGATGAAGTAAAAGTACATCTCCTATTGCCTTTTAATTTGCATTGACAACACAACACAAGTACAGTATACTAATCTTTTGAAGCACTTTTGACATTCATACAATTTATTTTTAACTACCTGCCGAAGTAAAATAATTATATGAAGTATGCATTTCTTAATATAGACTAGTACTTCGTTTATTTCAGATATTTGCACAAAATTTTATGCGTACGTCACTACTTTCGGAGCTGGTGCACAGTATATAGCTGCTACTAGCTTATGGCCGCTGCACAAATATGTCATGATCAAATTAATTTCTATGTAACTCCCAACTGTCGGAGTAAATTCTTACATAATTAAAGTCATGCCCTAAATATATATATATTAGCTGCATGTCGCATAAGTTTGGAGCTATATTTAGTTGGGAAGTTTGTCTTTATACTTCCCCATACTTTAATCTGGTCTTGCTCTTATGTATCTCCCACGCCCAACTCCCCACAACCTTCCCTCTCTTCACTCTGTCAAAGCTACAAACAACCACACGCCATAAATGTTTTAAAATCACAATTTTAAAAAGTTTACCTTCTCATTCTTCTCTTTCGGCTATTCTTATGTGAAGATTATCCCAAATATTTCTCACATTAAAAAAAAACAAACAAGAAAGGTCTTTAAAGAAATAAGATTGTCCGAAATATTTCTGACATTCTTGGAATAGAAAAGAAATGCACAAAAAAAGAAAATATAGGAGGATTATTTCATGTTTAAAAGGTCTTTAATTTAAAGCTAGGCATTGATGGTCAATACCAGCAAACTCCCAAGAGGATTAATATTCTCAAGGGTGATTATGGTTTTGAGTGTAGATGTAATCCAGGTGAGCTTCTGTAAGTGTCCTTCTCTTAAAGCATTCTCCATCTTCTTCTTCACATTCCTCTACCCCCATCAGCTTCTACAAGTGTAATGAACCAAAATAACAGAGTCAGTAAAGAAAGATTCTGTTCAGAAAATGAACTTGGCCAAAATTAACTAATTCATGAGGTGAGAATCGTCCAATACTGTACGAGGAGACAACAACTGATCATTCCACAAACTAATGTACTTAGGACATTCTAATTGACGACTGTGCCCGCCCAGGGAGGAGGTAGAAGCGCAGATATGTGTTTAGTAGCATATAAAATATAAATCCTAGTATTTGTGTTAATGAATTAATTAAATATGTATATATATAAAATATAAATCCTAGTAATTAACACTTGTTCTAAAATTTAGAATTGAAATTCTAGCTCCACCTTAAGCTCAAACTGAACATTCTAATTAACGCCCTCGATCGCACGCTTAGACCAGACATTTGATGCGGGAACAATGCAACATGGAGTCCAAAACTGAGTAAGCCAAAAATAGGGATGGATTTAGCTCTAATACCAGTTAAGAAAATGAACCTTTACGGTAACTAAATCAAAAGGGTAGCTCATTATAATGTGAAGATTGCTCAAAATCATATAAGTT
This sequence comes from Nicotiana tomentosiformis, assembly GCF_000390325.3. Classification (NCBI taxonomy): domain Eukaryota; kingdom Viridiplantae; phylum Streptophyta; class Magnoliopsida; order Solanales; family Solanaceae; genus Nicotiana; species Nicotiana tomentosiformis. The sequence goes on from NC_090817.1 coordinate 89,863,293, forward strand.
GAGGCATATAACAACTCATTTCTTTCAACCGATATAGAACAATTTAACAAACTCTTTAGAGAGGCAGAGAATTAAGATATTACATTCAGGGAATCGAAGGTTTCCATCTGGTCAAGAGAATAAGCAAGGGTGACTTCTCCATTATTTTCTTCCTCTTTCACTGCAAAGAAATCAAAACTAGCTGCTAAATTTACTCAATCAAAATAAGAATACGTTTGTACACACTGCAATAACATAAGCATTAATTCATGAGCTAATAATTAATTACCTTCACTGGATGATAAGAAACGGGAAGATGCTGGTGAAAGGGAAACAAACAGGAGAAAAAATACAAGAAAACATATAGTACTTTGCTTCATGACTACTTCAGTTCTAGGATTTGTTAATTTCAGTTTCGATAAAGTGAAAGAGAAAGATGATTGTGGTGAGAGTTGAGGGAAAAGTGTCTTTTATATATACTCCTACATGCAAAATAAAAAGACGCACTATTCTGTGAGTTTTGGGAAAGTCCTTTGGAATCACATAATATATACTTCATCATCTTGTCCACTTGTGTATGGTTTGTGTGAGAGAGAATCAACCAGGTTTGTGGCGGAGTTTTCTTCGTCTTTAATTAGAGGTTTAATTTTAGTTTGAATTTTGAATATAAAATTACCATTAATAAAGATGTTTTACTCCTTATTGTGGAGCTTCTTGACCTATATTTAAATTTAATTTGGCCCCAATATAAATACCGAACATCGATTGAGAATCCAAAATATAGTGAGGTAGAGAATTATTTTTCTTCAAAGGCAAAGCACTTAGAAAAGAAATAAAAATAGTTATCTACACTAAACTTTCTAAATTGTGCACAATACATATTATATAAAAAAAAGTTTTAAATTGATTTTTGAGAAACAAATCAAGATTAATATTTTCCGAAAAGTCATAGTAACATTTTTTTTAAACATTTTTTCTTTATGTTAAACAATTTAAACATGATTATATTCTAAAAATCAGAACTATCTTCGACAAACTAGCTACATAATGATGAAAATACACCAACAAAGATCCAATTTCCAAGTGAATATCAGTAATAATGGTGTACTTTTAAAAATATATAAGTAATACATAGAATTTGATAGTAGAACTTATGTTTTTATTTACCAATGTATTTAAAAAATAAATTTTAAAATATGATAACTCTATATGATACCTTTAATTGCGCCTTTTTTGTATTAGTATGGAGTAGTAGTTGTAGACAATAAATTTGCGTCAAGAAAATAAAATCAAAACCGAAAAATATTGCAACAATCGTAGTATTTGATTTTAAATAATTTGAGTGTACAATCTTTATGAATCCTCTGATTCTTCTTTCCAATAGTAAATAAATTCAAGGACCTTTGAACTTGATCTTGAATATGTAGTTGTTGCCACGAACGTTGATCTTGTTCTTGAGCTTGAGCTTGATTGCTTGAACTTGATCTTGATTTGTTCTTCGTTCTTGAGCTTGAACTTGATTTGTTCTTCGTTCTTGAGCTTGAACTTGATTTGTTCTTCGTTCTTGAGCTTGAACTTGAAACTTGTGCAGGAATTTGCAGTGTTTGATCCACGAGCTCTTTCTTGCTTCTTGTTATAACTTCTGGTCTCTTTTCTGGGTTATGAAGACCCTTATTTATAGTTGTGGGAGGGAAGAGTTATGATAAGAACAAACTCTTTCCGACCAATCAAATTAAAGTGTGACAAGGCCGCATTTGATTGGCCAGAACATGTCACTTGCACACGTGGCGTGATTTCATTGGACATTTAATGTGACTCATGCATTGTCATTTTGACACGTAGCATAATCCTATTGGCTCTTCCGTTTGACTTAGCGTGTCACGTCATTTCACGCGTGACACTAAACTGGGCCTCTAGGAAGATGTCATCTTGGGCATAATGAAGTGAGCTCGTCACTTTTATCTCAATTAAATAGGCTAGCCCAATGGATTAAGACTTATTTATTTAATCCATATATATTGAATTTATATAATTAATCCAATTATATTATCCCATAATATTTATTTGGACCAATATATCTTGAATTTAAAATATAGCCCAAATTAATTTATGAATTTAATTTCGTAAATTTTATATATCTATAAATGCCCCCTACTTCAAGACTTGTCAAGGGATAAGCTTTAAGACTAGGCTTGAAGTATTATGAAGCAACATCTTTTTCTCTTTCTTTTCACATAAAACTAAACACTAAAGTTCTAAATCTCAGCCACGTTGAACAGTGTATTTGCTCTCTAACGTTCCATTTTGCCTTTTGGTAAAATAAATCTCTCTTTTAATTGAAAATCATTATTGTCTTATGTGTAGTATAAGTGCAGTACATGTATCCAAATCTCTTTAGGATTGAAACTATGAATATTTAATATTGAAGACTACACTTTGACTCCATGTCCGACACTACTTATTTCGACCGCCTAAGAAATTCCAAATCCCTTTTGAAAACTGATTTCAGGCGATCCCACATCGAGACCTCACCTCCCAATCAGCTGCATAGGAGATCTATATAAACCCCATGCTCATATTTTCATTAAGCATTGAATTGTAGCATCTAGAAGCTATCTTGGCTTCGTGTTTTTCATAATGAGGCAATCCGAAGGTAATTTTTTCCTTCTATGTATTTACCGTCATCCTTTTCTTTCTCTTTTTTTTTTCTTTTTTTTTTTGTAGGTCAACGAGGATGATATGTTCTTTCTTAACAAGATTATCCATGCATGAAGAAGATAATTTTGGGGTGTGAGGGAATGAGTACTCATTCTTACCCGAATATCGAAGAGATTACTCTTAATGTGGCTCAATTATCGGAGAGATTACTCTCAACGTGGCCCGACTATCGGAGAGATTACTCTCAATGTGACCTAACTATCGGAGAGATTACTCTCAATGTGACCTAACTATCATAGAGATTACTCTCAATGCGCCCCGACTATAGGAGAGATTACTTTTAATATATCCCGATTATCGGATAGATTACTCTCAATGTGCCCCGACTATCGGAGAGATTACTCTCAAGAGACTTACATGTCCACCTTAAGATTGAAAAATATAGTTTCCTTTTAAGGACAATCCTACGAAGAGGCTAGCTTAAGGTGCAAAGGGACTTATATGTCCACCTTAAGATTGGAAAGTTATAGTTTCCTTTTAAGGAAAAACCCACGAAGAGGCCAACTTAAGGTGCAGTGGGATTTATATGTCCACCTTAAGATTGGAAAGTTATAGTTTCCTTTTAAGGACAAACCCACGAAGAGGCCAACTTAAGGTGCAAAGGGACTCATATATCCACCTTAAGATTGGAAAGTTATAGTTTTCTTTCAAGGAAAAACCTACGAAGATGCCAACTTAAGGTGTAAAGGGACTTATATGTCCACTAGACTAGAACACACCAGCCTTAAAAAATTCCAAAAATCCAATCCGATCTCCAGCCGAATCACTCTCGAGGCTCACGGGACCTCAACCAAACATACGAACAATTCCTAAAACACGATGCGAACTTAGTCGAGACCTCAATTTACTTCAAGCAACAACAAAAACACGAATCGCACCCCAATTCAAGCCTAACGAAAACTAAGGAATTCCAACTTCTACAATCGATGCCGAAACCTATCAAATTAAGTCCGATTGACCTCAAATTTTTCACACAAGTCATAAATGACAGAACGGACCCACTACACTCCCATAACCACAATCTGAGCCCGATAATCATAAAGTCAACTCTCGGTCAAACTTCTAAACTTTCAAAGCCTCTAATTTTTTAACTTTCGTCATTTCAAGCATAATTCAACTACAGACCTCCAAATCACTATCCGAACATACTCCTAAGTCAAAAATCACCCAACGAAGCTATTAGAACCATCTAAACTCTATTGCGGGGTCGTTCACCCATAAGTCAACATCCGGTCATCCTTTTCAACTAAAACTCCCAACCTTGAGACTAAGTGTCTCAACCTATTTCGAAACATCTCCGAAACCGAACCAACTACCCCGGCAAAGTCACATAACAACTATTAAGCATAATATGAGCAGTAAATGGGGGAACGAGACTACAACTCTCAAAACGACCGGCCGGGTCGTTACATCGCACCAATTTAATTGATATTTTCTCAATTACTTTTACTTGTCCATTATATTAAAAATACATTTTCACTTTTACTTGTCCACTACATTAAATCAAGAGAAATACATTATTTTTTTTTATTTTACCCTTATCATTAATTACTCATTCTCTAATTTATTTTTCAAGATTTTTTAAAACGCTATCATAATATGAGTAAATTATAAAATACATATTTCATTTATTGTTTCTTAAAGGACTCGAAAAGTTCAAAGTGGAGCATAAAAAATAAGACGTATTGTATATAAAATGAGCAACAGACCAAAAACTTTGGACGAAGGAGCTGCGATATCTTTTTGTAGAAAAATAAGTATAAGAAAGTTCTGTAAAAGCAGTTCTTTTGATAAATTAAAAGGTAAAAAGTTAGAATCTTAAAAGTTATGGGTGCCCTGCCATCAGACGCGGATTCATTACATGATCATGAGAATATTATGGGATTTTGATAAGGTTTTATCATCTTCCTTTGGACAATACGTAACAGATTAAAATTTTAAGTACTGATAGTTGATAGTGTATATTTAAACAATTTGACTAACTAAAAGGTAATTATTACAAGTAATTTCATGAAGAGCATTGATTGTACTTGAAAAAAAATTAATTAACGTAATATAAATTTTTTAAATGTAAACTACATGACAATAGAAAACAATTTAATATTGTCGATATATATGACTTTTATTTTTATGTTTTTGTGAAAAAGAGCATAGCTTTTTATCAATATGCTTTTGCTTTTCTCGCTTTATGTAGTTTCCATAAGACCACCTATCAGAAGAGGGAATCTTGACTCCCATCTTCGACACAGGGGGAAGCTTCATTAAAAAGACTGCCTCTGCAAACAAATCCATTTCCCAAAAAGAGTGCTTTTGATGCTTTTCTTTTCTCTTTTTATATCTTATTTTATAAGGATTAAAGGTGTCTTTGTTTCTTCATATCGTGGACTTCTTGGTGCCGTCCACACAAACTGCTGGCAGGTGGGCCGGTCCCGAGCTTAAACGAACCAAGTGAACTGGTCCAAACGGTTTTGGTCTTGGGCCGGACTAAAATTAAACGGGCCAATTGGGTCCGGGCCAATTGGGCTTTTTCTAAGGACTGGGACCGTTTGGTCCCGGGTTAAACGGTCCCGGGCCGCAGGCTAAACGGGCTAAGTGGGCCCAATATTTTTTAAAAATAAATAAATAAATAGGTATTAAAGACAAAAAGATGTTTAAATAAATATCTAAGATGTATAGATATTCGAATATATATAGTATATAAGATGCATATATAGTATATCGATATAAGATGTATATATATATATATATATATATATATATATATATATATATATATATATATATATATATATATATATATAAAAGCTATATTCGATAAGCTATATATACATCTTATATACTATATATAAGATGTATATATAGTGTAGTATATATATTAAATGTATATATAATATTTATATATAAGCTATATTCGATAAGCTATATATACATCTTATATACTATATATAAGATGTATATATAGTATAATATATATATATATATATATTAAATGTATATATAGTATAGTATATATATTAAATGTATATATAGTATATATATAAGATGTGTATATATATTGTAAAAATAATACCTAAGTCTAAAGACAAAAATATTGTAAAGAGATATGCCTTGTAATTTTATTATAGCATTAAAAAATATAGCAATATCTTTCTTAGTCTTCATCCCCCTATGGAATGAGTACAACAAGGTGCTAATACCACCATTGAGAAGAAAAAGAAACTAATCAAGATGTGCCAAAATATAAGTTACATAATACATACTAATTTTTGTTCATACAAGTTACATGATATCTCTTACAAACTTCATAAATCTATCAAGGTCCGGAGGAATTTCCATTGGTGGTGGTGGAAAAGTTGCTTGGTCATCGCCACTTCCGGGAGAAGCAACATCCTCCGCAAGTTCAACTAGCATTTCTTCGTAAGTTTCATCTTCATCTGGTTGTGATTCAGCAAGTCCAAAATTTCTTCTTTCCAACCGGATCCAATCTCTGAAAAGTACTGATTTTTCCAAACTCTCCCTCATAGACGCTCTATAATCACCTAGTTGAAGTCTTGCTTGACTGAAAGCGCTCTCTGATGCCACTGTTGAATCTTGAATAGTTAAAATGTCTCGGGCCATCCTTGAAAGAATCAGAAAGTATTTTTCTTTGTCCTTCCACCATTCCAAAAGATTAAAGGAACCGTCAGGATTCACTTCCTCAATTTCCTGCGACAAATAAACTTCAAGCTCATTTAGTTGTGAAAAATCACTACTACTAGAATCTTGAGAACCCCTAAACCCCGCCCAAGCACTAAGTGCTCTTACTCCCGCAGTTCTTTTAGATGATTGAGAATCAGAAGAAGAATGAGTTGGAACATTTGGTCTAGCATTATTTAATGCAACTTGATAAGTATTAAAAATAGTTTGAGCATTTATTCTAATTGAGGCTATTGTTTCCGGAAGTTGAGACAATTCCTCATCTTTAAGTGCTAAACCATTATAAACAGTTTCATACCAAAAATGAGGACCTCCTAATTTCATACAAGGATTTAACAAAGCAGAAATACCATAAATAGGGGGAATAGGGAAAAAATATTTTTTAAACTTTTTTTTCATAGAATCAATATCAAGTTTATAAATTTTCCCACCCTCTGAAAAATGAGCAAACAAATTTGCAAGTTCTGCAATATAAACTAAACAGTTAGAAATAGTAAGATAATATTGCCCAGAAAATTTATTTGTAGCAATAAGAAATTTTTCTAAAAATTCTACAAGTATTTTAACATTAGCCTAATCCTCATTTGTAATGTGCTCATCATCATCACTTACATGTACATTAAATATTGAGTTTATGGGATTTCTATATTCATATGCAACAACCAAACTTTCATACATGTAATTCCATCTAGTTAGACAAGGTTTAGGAACCTTTCTTTCTCTTAGGCCAAATTCATCGCATCTTTTAAAATATTCTCTAAGTCTACTTCTATGGTTTGTTGAGCACTACATTCGTCACTCTTGGATTTTTCCTTATTTGTACCAAAAAGTTTTTTTAAGGAAGTCATCTTAATTAATAAAGTAATAAAAAATAAATAAACACAAACAAAATTATAATATTAAAACTTAAGAGTTGGAACGAGTTTACCGAATTGACGAACAACTTGTTGGAAATTGATTATCGTTGAAGACTTCAATTCACCAACTTCACAATTGTTTCACAAATTGTAACAATAAAGTAAACAATAGTAGCAATTATATAATAAAATTAGAGAGAGATTGTGATAAATTGCTGATTTTGTAAGAAAAAATGAAAGAATGATGGAGTATTTATAATTGAAAAAAAGTGTAATTATAAAAAGTTTGGGATTAAAACAAAGTTGGGAGGGGGAGGGGTTAAATGGCTATTTTATAAATAGCCAACGGCTATTTTTGACAGCCCAACGGCTAAGGGACCGTTTGGCCCGCTAAAGGACCGGGCCGATCCTGGGCCCTGACGGGCTAAACGGTCCCGGGCCTGACGGGCCCAAATCATAGGAGCGGCCCACAAGACCGGCTCTGGCCCGCTAAAACCGGGCCAAACGGTCCTAACCCGTTTGGCCCGCGGTCCCGGGCCTGAACCGGCTCACTTTCCACCCTTACCACACATAGTGGCACTAAGTCTTATGTTCCTTAAAGACTAGACATTACAAATTTAGACAATTTCTATATTTGGGCTTTAAGATAGAATCGTTCCTTGTTTAGCACTAATAGTTATTTTGCTTGATTGAAGTGTTTAGGATTGACATCTTGGTATCAAAATTAGATCTTCTAAAGATTTGCAATATTTTATTATCCAAGCATATAGCATCTAATTTAGCATACAACAAGCAAATCAAAGTTTATTCTTGCAAACCACATACATATAACCTGCAACTTTTTTGTGAACTTGTGACGCTTCGTGCACTAGATTGCCCTTCTTCTTGGGATATTTACACAAAAGAATTGCCGGCCGTATTGACATATTTTCTTTTCCTAATCCGATATACATAAATTATACAATGATTATATACAATTATACATATCATATACATCAACCATCTATTTTTAGTTTAAGTGGTTAAGTGATTATTTAGATGTGCTTTCATGCGTCACATGAACTGCAAGTTGTTTTTGCTTTTATTTTTTTGGGTGGGGGATGGGGGGCAACAGAGGATTGTCACGACCCAATTTCTCTATAGGCCGTGATGACGCCCAACGTCGCCGCTAGGCAAGCCAACGGTGAACTAGCCATGTATTTATTCTTTTAACATTTTATAAATAGTTGATTTTAATTATTAAACGGGTAAGAGGTGAGAAATTCAATAAAATAAAGTGTAAACATTTATAAGAACAAGTATGGTGAGATAAATACTCAAAATTATCAAGTGTCTACTAGCAAAATTCCAAGACATGGTGTCAGAAGTGTATGAGTTACTAGTAGAATATACAAAACACTAAACTATTGTCCAAATGAAGTAGACAGAAAATAAAAGCAAAAGAGAGACTCCAGGTGCTACAAGATGGACTCGGAAAGCAACTCACCACGAAGTTTCGAAGTATCAGGGGTGTGCGCCGAGATAACTACCCGATGCACCTACCTCAGAACCTGTACAATTAGTGCATAAGTGTAGCGTGAGTACATAAATAATATGAACCCAGTAAGTATCCAGTCTAACCTCGAAGAAATAGTGACGAGGGATCGACATTGACACTTACTATGGGCTAACAATAAAATACAGGAAATCTAAATAAGCATGAATTATGTAAATAATAAATGCAACTCAGTAACAAGCCGTGGATAATAATTCTTTCACTAATAATAAATTTCAAGTCAATTTCTGTCATTTAAATAATTCTAACACTCAAGAAAATAAAATAATATCAAGTATAATTAGGCTCCGAGTATTATCACGCACGATTTATGCCGAGGTCGTGCGGTCCGATTCAGAAATATATTGTGTGCACTGCCGATCAAACAACATGAACCATAGATGCATCTATTAACCTTCCGAGGCGAACGACCCACTCTCATGAGAGTAGAGGAATTTAATTCGCTCGCGGAAATACTTGCGACGCGAGTGAACATGGATTTATCAGAATTAATATAAATTTCTTCAATTCTTCCCAAACATTAGAAATCCAAACTGGAAACTTTAAATCTTAAAATTCTTAATATCAGCTCTATTTAAGATAATTAATATACATTATCAACCTAACAAGGCAAACAAGCATGATATAAATCTAAGACTACCCAGACATCAAATAGAATTTAGCTACGCAAGGACTCTCGTCACTTAGTGCGTACGTAGATCTCCACACAAGTAATTCACAACAAATACACCTAATGGGGTGAGTTTTCTCTTACAAGGTTAGGCAAGAGACTTACCTCGTTCTCATGTGTTCAAAAGTTCATAATATAACTATTAGAATAATTACCCAACCCAAATTGAAAGATTCCAAAAATTCACCCTCAGGCTCACGTGCCCGGATTCCGAAAATGTTCAAAGATAAATGTTACCCATAACCTCACAAATTCAAATATATAGTTTTTACCCAATTCCATAACCATTTTCGTGGTTAAATCCCATTTTTATTAAAACCTAGGTTTTTTATCTAAACCCATAATTTCCACAACTTACATATTAAAATCTACCTATAATCTATGTATTTAACTTACATTAGATATAAATTACTTACCTCTAATAGCTAGGTATAAACCCCTCCCTAAGAAGCTCTAAAATCGCACAAGAAGTGAGAGAAATGAGTCAAAAATGGCCTAAGTCCCGTAATAAATGAACCTTTCTACCTCCAGGACTTCCACTTCTGCGACTCTGTGGCCACATCTGCAGAAAAAGCCTCGTAGATGCGGCTCCCCCTATGATGGCCTCTTCCGCATCTACGGACGTCAGACCCACCTCTGCGGGATCGCTGCTACGACGTGTGTGCTGCACCTGCGGCTTTGGTTGCTTCTGCGGTAGCTTCCTTTGCACCTGCATGTTCGCAGGTGCGCAACCTCTCCCGCATCTGTGATTTATGGGCTGCCTATGCTGGGAATCTTCTGTGGCTGCTGACTCGCTTCTGCGGCTGCTGACTCGCTTCTGCGAGCTCGCACCTGCGGGTGGCCCTCCGCAGGTGCGATTGCACCAGAAGCTTGATGCTTCAGCTGTTCATCAAAGGCCAAATGACTTCCGCGCATCGTCCGAATGGCATCCGGAGCCCCCGAAGCCCTGTCCAAATATACCAGCAAGTTTGTAAATATAAAATGGACTTTATTTCACCCTTAGAACGCAGAAAACAACATTAAAAATAAGAATCGCAACCCAAAATCAATGGAATCAACTTATGAACTTCAAATTCTTCCAATTTACTCCGAACGAGCCGATTCATACTTAACCTACTCAGAATGACACCAAGTTTTGTATGCAAGTCTTAAATCACCATACAAAACTATTTCCAGGCTCGGAATCATAAACGGAACTTGGTAACACCAAAACCTACTCCAAACTAAATATAAAGAACCTTTAAACCTTCAATAAGCCAACTTCTAACTTTAGGCTCCGAAACGTTCCTGGGTCATCCAAAACCCGATCCGAACATACGTCCAAGGCCAAAATCATCATATGAACCTATTGGGACCATCAAATCTCAGTTCTGAGGTCATTTACTAGAAATGTTGACCAAAGTCAAACTTACCCTTTTAAAGCCAATATTAAGGAACTAAGTGTTCCGATTTCAACCTGAACCCTTCTAAATCCCGAACTAACCATCCCAGCAAGTCATAAAATAGTATAACCACGTATGAGGAGTCTTATTTAGGGAAAGAGAATCTATGAAGTAAAATGACCAGTCGGGTCGTTACAGGGATAGGCTAGAGAAAATATTATAGCAACAGAATTTGCCTATATCATATGAATGGAAGGGTCATATTAATTTTCTCATAATATGGGGGGTTAAAGAGAATTGATTATTGCTATAGGTTTTCGAAACAATGTTTTCATGATGTCGTAAACTAAAATAGATGAGCATGTTCTTCAAACATATGCAATTGCTTTCCCAACCAAAGAAACATCAAACAGAAAAAATTGATGCTGATCATGTTTGTATGAAATTATAGCATCACAAATTATCCAACTTTGAAGAAGGAACATAGAATTCAAGACCTTAATATTATGTTTAATGTTTACCCGTTAAATGGTACAATTGAATATATACGTGGTTTATAGACAAGTGAATTAATTTGATCCCAAGATGATAAATAAATTAGATAAAAGCATAAGACTTAGCCTTGATGTTGAGATAAAACAACAGAAATCGTGATTCCGGGAGCAGGGCTTCCGGGGAAAATAATAACGATATAAATGAGCAAGAACATAAAGTTATATTGAGTTATGAACCGAGTATAGCGTGTATGTTTGTCAGAAAGTTACAATGACAATAGAGCTCACTATTTATAGTTGCACCTAGGGAACAAAGTCCTTGGATCAAGCACCTCTTTAATGACAATTATAAGGGCCATTGAAGAATGTGTAACGGTAGGCAGTGAATACCATATTCTTTATAACATATCATGCACTTAATGCTATGTAATATTCTTCATTGAATGCTACTAGGGGCATGAATTTATCTCGCCTTTATGAATATCATTCTCTCCGATAACATATGAGATCGTTGTATTCAGACCAGACTGTTTTCTATCTTCGGCTCCACGTGTCATTTCCTCATGCGATCATTTAGCATGAACATATTTTACCCTATATAGATAGTCTTCCTGCTTTTCGGTGGCATAACCCTTTTCACCGAGAAGTTGGTAGAAATACCATTTTTGGCAGTAAATTCTCTAACCCCCTCTGAAAAGATTTTGAAGATTGATTAGACGCACATCTCTCCGCATTTAATTCCCCAAACACACGTCATCCCATGATTCAGCATCACTTTTTCCAGTTATCGAGGTAATTATGGTCACGATATTAGGTGCTTATTCCTTTACTTATACGCATCAAACTTCTCCATTTACACTTCATAAATTTCCAAACTCTCTCGAACTCTCTTTGCTTGACTCATACTTCTCTTCAACTTTTCCAAATCTTCTTCTTTAGTAAAAACCCTTTCCTCTCTTCTGATAACAATGGCCTCTTCTTCCAGAAACCCTAGTTCCTCAAAAAACAAAGGTAAAGCTGATGACGCTGCTCCTCCTACGGTGAACACCGTCATCCCAAGGAGTCTTGTCACAACTAAGGACTTCGAAGAGAAGTACCCTACCGCTAATCCTCGCACGTGGGATGTTGGCATGTATCCTTTTTCTATTTGTCCTTCCAACATCCCTACTATGAAGGAAGACTGCCATTTCACCGATTTAAACATCATCACTCCTGACCTAGTAGAACGGATAATCTTACCCAATAAGGGTTTTACATATTTTATACGTATCCCTTCACTTTGTGGCCATTCTATTTGAGCGGGGAGCTTGACTCTGTTATCGCGGGGTTCTACATCCATTACGAAGTATTCCTGGTGCAGGTATATCCTTCTATATGGAGGACAATTACTTTTCTTTGACGTCTATGCCAGGAGATGGGAGAAGAGAAAACCTTAGTCCGATTAATGAACCTTTATTCCACCAAGATTTTCCGCGGGGGAATGAAAAATTTCAGCAAACGTGGCCACCATGCTCCGCTATCCAGCATGGATGATGACAACGAACGTGGGTGGATGGAGCGGTTCATTGCAGTTTCCACTAGTGACATAATTCCGTCCACAACTTAATCCTTTTCGGAATTATAGAACCGTACTTGTAAGTTCACCATTTGTTTTTTCTTCTATTATAAATCCCCCCATATCGTTATTGACCCTTCTTCTTTCACTTATTTCAGCAACTCGGTGGGTACCACCTAGGCGCGGATACATGGACCAGTGGGTCTAGAAAACTTTGGATATTACTACGCCTGAGACCCGCACGTGGAAAAAATTGGCCCTTATATATGGGTGGAAGGCCAAAAATCATGGTAAGCCGAACTCATATTGTTTTTACCTTTCGTATAAGAAAGTTGATTAACCTTTCTCTCATGCTGAATTCAGGTCTACCTCAAGGCTCGGTTATCATCCCCGAGGAGGACGTTTTGGCTAATCCTGTTGATGCGACCAGGCTGCTGCATGAGGCTTTACCCGAGCAGGTGTCTCTGGACCTGCTTCTGGTGCAAGTTCTTCTTCTTGGAGTCCCCGGCCGACGAACAAGCAACCAAAAAGAAGGCGTTCCTCCACGATTGGGGAAAAAAATAAAAAGGTAAAGAATGTCGCACCCGATTCGTCTTCAAAAGTTGTATTGATGACCCCCGCGCCCGAGCTGGCGATAGACACCATGGTGATCGATGATGATGGAGAAGCCAGTAAGGATGGGACTTCTCTACATAGAAGACGACGATCTTCCTCAACTCAACAGAATGATCAATCTGTTGAGTTAGTTACACCAACCGAGGATGATGCCTCGGCACTCTGGGGAGTATGATATGGTGGAAATGCCAACTCCTATTTTCGAGTCCCAGTCATCGTGACCGGTACCGTGAGTCTGAGTACCGGGTCCATGTCGTCTTCGGTGGATGAGCAACCAACACTGCATTTTCCACAACTGTTTTGCCATCAGCTTCATCTCCTTCTTCACCAACTCTGCCTTCTCCACCAACAACTATTACATCATTTCCATCAGCCGCAGTTTCCCGAGAGGATGATGTCTCTCTTCTCAGTCCCCAATTCATGGGAACCTGGGGCAAAATTATGCTGCCCCCCAGAAGATCCCCAAAGGAGGAGGAGCATTATTTTCTCGGTTTCTACCAGATGCTATTTGCTGTCCCGGCCAGTAGAACTTGCAAACTATCTGAAGACTTTGGCTTCAGAAAAAGATTGGGAAAAAATATAAACTCTCTCTCGAGAGTGTTTGTTGAAAGTCTTCAGAAAAAGATTGGAAAAAAATACAAACTCTATCTCTCGAGTTTTTGTTGAACAATGCCATGCACAACGCAGCAGTAGTATATTCGTTATTTCCTCTGTTGTTTCTTCTATCTTTGTTATGGCATAGTTTTGAATTTATATTTTTGTTTTGCAGGCCAACTTCCTTGCTTGCGAGGGCCTTCGAAGGCTGATTCGTGATAAGGAGGAACTTACCTCCAAGCGAGATCAACTTTTGGCCGAGCGAGACCAAATTACTACTCACCTCTAAGAACTAGAAGCAAGAGCTATTGAGGCCATTGAATTAGAGGCTCGGTTATAGCAAAGCGAGAAAGAAGTAGTGGCTCTTAGCCAGGAGGTTACCCCATTAAGGACACAATTTGAAGAAACTATCGCCAAATAGGTTGAGGTCCCGAATGCCATTCTTGCTGCATCCGATCGCGAGGCTGCCATTGGAGAAAATTGAATAATTTAGAGGCAGCCTTAACCTCCAAAACTGAAAAAGTTACTGTTGGCGAGGCGAAGTATGCCCGATTGTAAGAGAATCATAAGAGGACCATCGAGCATAATAGGGTTTACAGCTCCACTGTCCGCAAGCTTGATGTCAGCCTCTAGGCCACCAGATCCGCGAGGGATAATTTTTCTACTGAGGTCGACCGACTTAAAGAAGAACTCTAACGCCGAGCAGCTTCCCTCGTTGTTGAATAAACAAATGTTATGTATATCATGATGAGAATAACCTTGGAAGATGCCAAAACATGTGTCATTGACTTTGATACCGAGATCTCTAAGGCTCTTAAGCTAGAGTCAACTACCAAAAGGGGTCTTCCGGCCCGACCTGATGCTACCGACTCTTTTGGTTCCAGATTTGAGTTCTAGTTGGTATTGTTAGTAAATTGTTTTCGAAATCATAAAATCAGAGGAAAAAAAACTTTAGTTCAATAAACAAATCGTAAAATAATTTTGAGCCCACAAGTTGCTTATGTGTCCTTAAGAAATTTAATCCCCTCACTATTGACCAAGGTTATGGATTACTTCCTTCCAAGATAGAATGAGAAAAATATTCTGTAATATTAGTAATCGAAACTACAGAACTTCAGCGAACTCAACCAATGGAGCAAATCACACTTGACACTTTATTTATTTGAAAAAATAATGCAACAATGTAGAAAAGAGGGGAGAAGTTTTCAGATTTTCCATCTTGAAAATGAGGCCAAGCCTCTAAATTTATAGATAATGAAAGTGTAAGATGAAGAGGTGTAACACAAGAGGTGCCTCTTCCATTTTCCATTTTCTATTCATACCCTTTAGAAAAGAAAAACCAACAATCCCCCACACGAATGGGGAATGGATATATGATGAAAACATGCATAAAATATTATGTGATCCGCAAGTAAGGATTAATCGCATCCGGATAAGTAGGTTTCCCTTTGAATTTTCCGTAGTGAACTTATATGGGATATTCTCGGTCAATCAGTAGATTTGATATATTTGAACCGTCGAGTTTTGGTGTATACCTAGACAACTATAAGTCACACAATCATTCCTTAACCGTCTCTTGCTTTCATTATTGTGTTCGTTTCAGCCATGAACACCGCTAGTTCATAAGTGACGAGATTTCCTGTTATACATAACGCTTATAGCCCTTCTTATTGCCACTTGACTATCACAATTTATGCATATAGGTGACAATAATTTGGGCCAAAATGGAATATCTTCAAGAAATTCTGGAGCCATTCTGCCGGCCTTGTCTAAGGCTATAAACTCAGCCTCCATTATAGACGGGCAATGTATGTTTATTTGGATGATTTCCAAGACATCACTGCTCCACCAACTGTAAAAATATATCCACTTGTGGATTTATAAACAGTTAAACCGGTAATCTAATTTGCGTCAGTATACCGCTCTTTTACAGTGGGATATTTATTGTAGCGCAAAGCATAATTTTGAGTATATTTCAAATATCTCAAGACTCATTTCTTGTCATGGCAGTTCAATGTGAACTTCCTTATGTCGTAGACTAATAAGTAGAGACTTTCTATTGCATATCATATTATTGACTACACTTAATGTAACAATATTATATTATAACAGCAGCTGGAATGATTGTTATAAGTTGTGCCGACAACCTTTCAATATATAATACATTTCGCAATCACTCCGCCTTTTTCTAGCATTTGTATGCTATTTATTCTTATTCCAATATGCAATACATGTCTATATAATGTGAAAATTGTTGCACTTTCATTCATGAAACAAATGCAACTTGCTATGAGTTTTTATTATTTTCATCAGTCAGTTCACCACATTATAAACCAACATATTAATACATCCATTTATGAACGTTCATGTCTATACAAAAACGTACAAATGCATCATGTTTCATTTTCCTTTAGAAAATCTATTTAGAACCTAAGAGTTTGTTACCGTGAGGAAGATCAACCAATTCCCAAGTGTAGGCGAGGCTCATCAGCAATAGTATCTTTTGAGGTGTGCCACGTCCCAGTTGCTTGGTAACTTTTCTCCGTCTTGATTTTCCAACTCGTTTGACCCTTTTCCGGTGACAACTGAAACTTGGTAGGGGCCTTCCCATGTCGGACCTAACTTTCCTGTATTGAGCTCCCGTGTGTTCTGAGTTACTTTCCTTAAAACCAAGATTCCTACTTTGAAATAACGGAGAATGGCTCTTCGATTGTAATATCTTTCCATTATCTTCTTTTGGGCTGCCATCCTTATATGCACTAAGTCCCTTCGTTCATCGAGCAGCTCCAATTTGACCAACATTGCTTCTTTGTTCATTTTTTCTTTCACATAGAAATATCTCAGGGGAGGCTCCCCTACTTCCACCGGTATTAGGGCTTGTGCTCCTTACACAAAAGAGAAATGAGTTTTCCCCGTGCTTGATTTAGCTGTTGGCCCGTACACCCATAGTACTCCTGGCAGCTCTTCTGTCCATTTACCTTTAGCTGTTTCCAATCTCTTTTTGAGATTTTATATAATCACATTGTTAGTTAATTTTCCTTGGCCGTTTGCACTCAGATCATAAGGTGATGATGTGATCCTTTTGATTTTTAAGTCTTTAAAGAACTTTGTGACCTTTGCGCCAATAAATTGTGGCCCATTGTCATAGGCTATCTCTTTTGGTATCCCAAATCTGCAAATCATATTCTCCCACAAGAAATCTACCACTTCTCATTTTCCAATCTTATGACAAGGACTTGCTTCAACCCACTTAGAAAAATAGTCAGTTACAATCAAAAGAAATCTTACATTACCGGGGGCCAGTGGCAGTGGTCCGACAATATCCATCCCCCGCTTTATGAATGGACATGGTGACAAAACTAAGGTAGTGGCTTTGCTGGTTGATGTACCAACGGTCCATATCGTTGACATTTATCACATTTTTGAACATAAGCCTTGGCATCTTATTTCATTTGGGGCCAGTAGTATCTTGCCCTAATTAATTTTAGCACCAAGGAATATGCGCCCGAGTGATTTTTGTAGATCCCTTCGTGGACTTCTTGCATATCATAATTATCTTCGGAAGCTCCCAAACATCAGACCAAATGGCCTTGGAAAGACCTTACGTATAATTGACCTCCGTTAAAACTATATCGCACTTCCTTAGTGCGCAGCGCTCGAGATGCCTTGGGATCTTCAGGAACCTTTCCATTCTTGAGATAGTCAATGATCTCATTTCTCCAGTCCTAGACCAAGTTGGTCGCGTTTACTTCATAATAGCTATATGTGTCTACTACCGAGTGCATATGCTTTACGACCGTATTTGAGTCTGATCCTTTCATTTTTGTAGATGAGCCTAGATTGGTTAGTGCGTCCGCTTTTGCATTCTATTCCCTCGGGATGTGTGTAATTGATCATTCCCGTAATAGAGTGATCAAATCATGGACTTTCACTACATACTATTACATACGTTCCTCTTTGGCTTCGAAAATTCCGTTGACCTGATTTACTACCAATTGGGAGTTGCATTTGATTTCTATGACCTTAGAGTCCAGACCCTAGGCCAGTTCAAGTCCTGTAATTAAAGCTTCATACTCTGCTTCATTGTTAGTCCAAGGAATAATTCTTATGGCCTGCCTTAGGATTTCTCCCGAGAGCATGGTCAGTACTAGGTCAATACTATGCCGAGTCCTAGGCTTATATTCTATGTCAAATTCACTCATTTTGACGGCCCACTTTTCCAACCTACCCGAATGTTCGGGTTTATGAATAATATTCCGTAGGAAAAAAGTGGTCACCACGACTATCAGATGATATTGAAAATAAGGCCTAAGCTTTCGAGCGAAGACTACGAGACTTAAGGCCAATTTTTTCAGATGTGGGTAGCGAGTTTCTGCTCCCGTTAAAATTTTACTAACATAATAAATAGGAGATTGCATACCTTCTCCCTCAGAGACTATAACGACACTTACCGCTACCTCTGATATCGCTAAGTAGATCAAAAACTGTTTGTCATCCTCTGGTTTTGATAGTAACGGAGAAATTGACAAATACCTTTTCAAATCCCTCAAAGCCTGTTGGCACTCCGAGGTCCATTCGAAGTTGTTCTTCTTTTTGAGCAACGAAAAGAAATGATGGCATTTCTCTAAAGACCGGGAAATGAATCTGCTCAAAGAGGCCAGTCTCCCTGTCAACCTTTGAACTTCCTTCACGCTTGACAACTGATTTGGGATGTATTTGATGGCTTTAACTTTATCGGGATTAATCTCGATCCCCCTTTGTGACACCAAGAATCCCAGGAACTTACCGGAGCTGACCCCGAACGCACACTTTATGGGGTTAAGCTTCATGTTATGCTTCCTTAAGATATCAAAAGTTTCTTGCAAATGTTTAATATGATCACATGCGTTCAAAGACTTAACCAGCATACCATCTATTAAACTTTCTTGGTTTTCCATATTTGTTTCTTGAACATTTTGTTCACGATCCACTAATATATGGATATGGTGTTCTTTATCCCGAAGGCCATCATATTATAGCAATATGTGCCAAAGTTCATTACGAATGAAGTTTTTTCTTGATCCTCTGGGTTGATCTTGATTTGGTTGTACCCGGAGTAAGCATAGAGGAAACTCATTAACTCGTGACCGGTTGTTACATTAATCATTTGATCAATGTTTGGTAATGGGAATGAGTCTTTTGGGCACGCCTTATTTAAATCCTTATAGTCTACTACTACGTTAGCTAGCCAATTAAGATACTTTACCTCTCGTATTGAATCGATATTAATCAAGCATGTTACTTCTTTTTTGACGAATTTATTTCTGATCTCAGCAATTGGACATTTTTTCTGTCTTACCGGAGAAATGCTGGGATCTAGGCTTAATATGTGCACGATCACTTTTGGCGGGATACCTGTCATATCTGCATGCAACCACGCAAAACAATCAACATTAAATTTAAGAAATTCAATAAATCCAGACCTGAGCTCGGGGTGTAGTCCTATACCCAAGTGGAACTTCCTTGCCAAGAACATTTCGAACAATGTGACTTTTTCAAGTTCTTCCACCGTGTATTTTGTTGCATCCATCTCTTTTGGTACTTGGAAATATCTTGGTACTTGATAGGATTCTGACGACTCTTCCCCCTGGCTGACTTTGCTCGGTTCGGGAGTAGGCGCCGATTTTGGTAATTGCTATGCCACATGCTCCTTCCCTTTGCTGTTGAAATTGATATTGTATTCATCTCCCTGGCTACCGGTTGGTCACTTCTTATTTGTTTAATTCCCTTGGGAGTCGGGAATTTCAGCAACTGTTGATATGTTGATGGGACATCCTTCATCTCGTGCAACCATGATCTACCTAGGATGATATTGTACCTCATATCGCCGTCCACTACCTCGACATTCGTGGGCAGCAGGATATCTCCCCGAGTTATTACACTTTCCAGATTGAACTCGGTAAAGAGTTTTGTGTTCGGAATGATACTTCCGGTGAGCTTGGATTTCTCCAATACTCTCCACTGGATAATATTGGCTGAGCTTCCTAGGTCCACCAGAACACGTTTAATTTTAAAATCTAAAACTTTAGAGAGATTACCAAGGCGTCGTTATGAGGTAGCAGCAGTCCATCAGCGTCTTCCTCCGTGAAAGTAAAGTCTTCCTCAATGACTTCCCGGAGTCTCTTGTTGTGGGTTACCGACACCTTTGTCTTTTTTGCCGACAAAAATGTCACACCATTAATCTCGTTCCCCCAAATATCTTGTTGATCGTCAAACATGGAGGATCCTCTCATGCTTTCGAAGGCTCCGCATTATCACGATTGTGGCCATAATTGTTTTTAGCCCTATCACTCAAAAATTCCACGAGATGGCCGTTTTTCAGCAATGTCGCCATCTCTTCGCGCAGATGCCGGCAGTCCCTAGTCCGATGACCGATTGTTTCATGGTATTCGCACCATAAATTAGGATCCCTTTGGCTGGGATCAGATCTTATTGGTTTTGGGGACCGTGTTTCTTTAATGTTCCCAATAGCCAACACTAGCTCCACTATGCTGACGTAGGAAGAATCTCGATCTGTGTCAAAATCGTCCTTTAATTTCTCTTTATTCTTCTCCTGGTCCCGGCCCTTGGCCAACGCCGGGAAATCAAGCTAATTATCCTCAATTCTTATCATTGACTCGTACCGGTTGTGAACATCCTCCCAAGTTATTGTTTGGAACTCGAGCAAACTTTCTTTCAAATTTCGGGATGCGTCGGAACTTCTCGGATTTAGACCTTTGGTGAATGCTTCAGCTGCCCATTCATCCGGTATGACCGGTTGCAACATCGTTTACTTCTAGAATCTGGTTACAAACTCTCGTCGCAATTCAGACTCTCCTTATGCAATCCTTAATATATTGTCCTTTCGTACCTGTACCTTTCTAGCCCAGGCATGTGCCTTGATGAAAGAGTCCGCTAGTATCTCAAAGGAGTCTATGGAGTGCTCGGGCAAAAGCAAATACCATGTCAGGGCTCCCTTTGTAAGAGTCTTCCCTAATTTCTTCAGTAAGACTGACTAAATATCGCGGGGAGCTAAATCATTCCCCTTCACCATCATTGTATAGGTGGTGATGTGCTCCTGAAGATCTAAATTCCCATCATACTTCAGCACGTCTGGCATTTAAAACCTCTTCGGGATCAATTTTGGTGCCGTGCTTAATTTGAACGATAATTGTGGGTGCCCAGAATTTGATCCATTCGAGCGTTTATTTCCTTCATAAATCGCATGAGTTCTATTTTTTTAAAGGGTTCACTCTCGTTGTTATGACCGGATCCGCTACCATTCCCCTAGCCCCATCGAAGTCAACCTCGCCCCTCGGGGTGTTGTTGTCAAACCTCTGCATTGTTTGATTTGCGGGAGCACCAAGAGGAACTGGACCTTGTCCATTCGCGTTGTTGGAAGAACTCGACAATGCCTGTTTTTTTTCTATAATAACCTTATCCTGTCGTGTGATATGGCCTATAATGGCCTCTTGTTGATCCTTCAAGATCCTTACTATTTTGATGACGTGTTCATCTTCAGCATCATCAGGAGTCGCCTTACGAACATGTCGCGGATATCTTCCGCTGTGGACTGGCGTAGCCACACCCCCTCATTGCCGGTATCACCGATTGAATCCTCGTGCTGAGGCTGATTTCCTTGGAACTCAACGTTGTGTGCGATGTTGACACCATTATTTGCCATTTTCTATGATTTTTTCCTAAGAACAAATAATCAAACGAGTTAGTAATAGATGCAAAAATCAACTTAATTACACAACTATCTAAGCCCCATGGTAGGCACCAAACTATTTACCCGTAAAATAGTATAGTTGAATTTATACGTGGTTTATAGACAAATAAATTAATTTGATCCCAAGATAATAAATATATTAGATAAAAACGTAAGACTTAGCCTTGATATTGATATAAAATAGTAACAATCGTGATTCCGGGAGCAGGGCTTCCGGGGACAATAGTAACGATATAAATGAACAAGAAGATAAAGTTATATTGAGCTTTAAACAAAGTGTAGCATATGTTAGTCAGAAAATTCATGTCCTTTACAATGATAATAAAGCTCACTATTTATAGTAGCACCTAAAGCCCCTCTTTAATGACAATTATGAGGGCCATTGAAGAATGTGTAACGGTAGGCAGTGAATGCCATATTCTCTGTAACATATCACAAACTTAATTATATTGAATATTCTTCATTGAATGCTATCGGGGGGGGGCAAGCATTTATCTCCCCTTTATGAATATCATTCTCTCCGGTAACAAATGAGATCGTTGCCTTTGGACCCGGCTGTCTTCTGTCTTTGGCTGCACATGTTATTTTCTCATGCGATCATTCAATATAAACATATCTTACCCTATACAGATAGCCCCCTACTTTTCGTTGGCATAACTTTGTGTCACCCAGAAGTTGTAGAAATACGTTTTTGGCGGAAATTTTTCTGACCCCCTCTGAAAAGTTTCTGGCGGTTGATTAGACGCACGTCTCTCCACATGTAATTCCCCGAACACGCGTCATCCCATGATTCAACACCACTTTTTCCGATTATCGAGGTATTTGTGGCCACGATTTTAGCCGCCTATTCCTTTACTTATACTCATCAAACTCCTCCATGTACAATTCATAACTTTCCAAACTCTGTCGAACTCTCTTTGCTAGACTCATACTTGTCTTCAACTTTTCCAAATCTTCTTCTTTAGTAAAAAACCTTTCCTCTCTTCTGATAACAATGGCCTCTTCTTTCAGAAACCTTAGTTCCTCAAAGAACAAAGGTAAAGCTGATGACGCTGATCCTCCTATGGTAAGCACCATCACCCCAAGGAGTCTTGTCATAACTAAGGACTTCGAAGAGAAGTACCCTACCGCTAATCCTCGCACGTGGGCTGTTGGCATGTATCCTTCTTCTTTCCGTCCTTCCAGCATCCCTGCTATAAAGGAAGACTTCTATTGTCTTGATTTAAACATCATCGCTCCTGACTTGACGGAGCGGATAATCTTACCCAAGAAGGGTTTTACGCATTTTTATACGTATCCCTTCACAATGAGGCTACTCTCTTTGAGCGGGGAGCTTGACTCTGTTATCGCGGAGTTCTTCATCCGTTACCACGTATTCCTGGTACAGGTAAGTCCTTTTGTGTGGAGGACAATTTCTTGTCTTCAGCGTCTATGCCACGAGAAGAAAAAAGAACTAACCTTGGCTCTTTTAATGAACTTTTATTCCCCAAGATTTTTCGCGGGGGAATTATACATTTCGGCAAACGTGGCCACCATGCTCTACTATCCAGCATGGATGATGACAACGAACATGGATGGATGTAGCAGTTCATTGCAGTTTCCACCAGTGACAACATACCGTCCATGGCTTCATCCTTTCCGGAATTATAGAACCGCACTCGTAAATTCACAATTTGTCTTTTCTTCTATTAAAGATCCCCCATATCGTTATTGACCCTTCTTCTTTCACTTATGTCAACAACTTGGTGGGTACTACCTAGGGTCTAAGGCTTGGACCAGTGGGTCCAGAAAATCTTGGACGTTACTACGCCCGAGACCCGCACGTGGAAAGAACTAGCCCTTAAATACGGGTGAAAGACCAAAAATTATGGTAAGTCGAACTTATCTTATTTTTACCTTTTGTATAAGGAAGTCGATTAATCTTTCTCTCCAATTGAATTCAGGTCTACTTCAGGGCTCAACTTTCGTCCTCGAGTAGGACGTTTTGGCCTGCTAATGTGGCGAGGCTACTGCAAGAGGCTTTTACCCGAACAAGTGTCTCAGGACTTGATTCTGGTGTAAGTGATTCTTCTCGGAGTCCTCATCTGGAGAACAATCAACCAAAAATAAGATGTTCCTTCGCGGTCAGCGAAAAAATAAAAAGGCATAAAATGCCGCACCTGAGTCATCTTCGGATGTTGTTGTGATGAGCCTCGCGCCGAAGCCGGCCATAGACACCATGGTGATCGACAATGATGGAGAAGCCAGTGAGGAGGAGGCTTCTCTACATAGAATATGACGATCTTCCTTAGCTCAACATAATGCTCAATCTGTTGAGTTAGTTACACCAACTGAGGATGATGCCTCGGTACTCTGGGGGGAGTATGATATGGTGGAAAATGCCAACTCCAGTTTTTGAGTCCCAGTCGCCGTGCCGGGTAGTACCGGGTCCCTTTCGTCTTTGGTTGATGACCAACCAACAACCAGCACTGTATTTACCTGCCTCTTTTTCCATCAGCTTCATCTCCTTTTTCATCAACTCTGCCCTCGCCACGAGCAACTGTTACATCATCTCCACTGACCGTACTTGCTCGAGAGGATGAAGTCCCTCTTTCCCAGTCCCCGGTTCATGGGATCCTAGGGCAAAATTATGCTTCCCCCGATTGGAAGAGAAACATAAGAGGACCATCGAGCACAATAGGGTTTACAGCTCCACTGTCCGCGAGCTTGATATCAACCTCCGGGCCACCAGATCCGCACGGAATAACCTTTCTGCCGAGGTTGACCGACATAAATAAGTACTCCAGCGCCGAGCGACTTTCCCCATGTTTGAAAAAAAAAATATTATGTATAGCATGAGGATAAAAACATTGAAAAAGGCCAAAGCTGGTGTCATTGACTTTGATGCTGAGATCGATAAGGCTTGCGAGCTAAGTCAACTTCCAAAAGGGGTCTTCCGGCCCATCCTGATACTACCAATTCTTCTTGTTCCAGTTCTGAGTTCTAGATGGTATTGTTAGTAAGTTGTGTTCAAAATCAGAAAATTATATGAAAAAGAAACGTTAGTTCGATAAGAAAATTGTAAACTAATTTCGATCTCACAAGTTACTTGTGTGGCCTTAAGGAATTTAATCCACTCAATGTTGCCAAAGGTTATGGATTACTTCCTCCCATGATAGAACGGAAAAATTATTCTTTAATACCAGCAATCAAAACTACAGAACTTCAGTAAACTCAACAAACGGAGAAAATCACACTTGATACTTTATTTATTTGGAAAAATAATGCAACAATATAGAAAAGAGGGGAGAACTTTTCATATTTTCCATCTTGAAAATAATCCAAGCCTCTAAATTTATAGACAATGAAAGGGTGAGATGAAGAGGTATAACCCAAGAGGTGCCTCTTCCATTTTTTATTCACACCCTTTAGAATAAAAAATCAAAATCCCCCACATGAATGGGGAATGGATATATGATGAAAACATGCATAAAACATTATGTGATTTGCAAGTAAGGATTAATCGTATCTGGATAAGTAGGTTCCATTTTGAACTTTCCTTAGCGAACCTATATCGGATGTACTCAGTCAATCAAAATATTTGATATCTTTTAACCGTCGAGTTTTGGTGTATACCTAGACAACCATAAGTCACACAATCAATCCTTAACAGTCTCTGGTTCTCATTGTTGTGTTCGTTTCAACGATGAACACCGCTAGTTCATAAGTGCATAGAGAACTAGCCTTACAAAATTCTGCTTTAAGCGGCTTACACTTCACACTTACATAAGTGATTCTAAACGTGTTATCCCGTAGATACATTATTTGATATACCCCGTATCAAACTTAGAAACCATTAAAAACCTTAATATTTTATCCTTGATACTGAACATTGTCTTCATCACTAGAATGGACCAAAATTTTAATTGAGAATGTTGAACTCAATAATGACTTTGTTTGATCTCCTTGAATTTAAATTTTGGGATCTCCAGTCTTCTAGGTAAAGTTACCGCCACAATGACTTGTCCTCGTCCATAGTCCCATTCCCCCCGATGATCTTTCAGCTACCTCTCTAATTAGGCCCTCTTGTATAATTGGATCTGATACATTATCACTTTACTTCACGTAGTCAATTCAAATAAGTCCCCTGGAGAGTATTTGTCTAACGGCTTTATGTATTCGCCATATGTGACAAAATTTCCCGTTATACATAATGCTTATTGCCCTTCTTATTGCCGCTAGACTGTCACAATTTATGCATATAGGTGCTAATGATTTAGGCTAAAATGAAATATCTTCAAGACATTTTAGAGCCATTCTGCTCCTTCACCGGCCTTGTCTAAGGCTATAAACTCAGCCTCCATTGTAGACAGGCAATGTATGTTTATTTGGATGATTTCCAAGACATCACTCCTCCACCAACTGTAAAAATATATCCACTTGTGGATTTATAAATAGTTAAACTGGTAATCTAATTTGCATCAGTATACCGCTCCCTTACAGCGGGATATTTATTGTAGTGAAAGTATAGTTTTGAGTATATTTCAAATATCTCAAGACTCATTTCTTGTCATGACAGTTCAATGCGAACTTCCTTATGTCGTAAACTAATACGTTTCGACTTTCTATTGCATATCAGATTATTTACTACACTTAATGTAGAAATATTATATTATAACAGTAGCTGGAATGATTGGCATAAGTTGTGGCAACAACCTTTTAATATATAATACATTTTGCAATCACTCCGCCTTTTTCTAGCATTTGTATGCTACTTATTCTTATTCCAAAATGCAATACATGTCTATATAATGTGCAAATCGTAGCACTTTCATTCATAAAACAAATTCAACTTGCTACGAATTTTTATCATTTTCATCAGTTAGTTCACCACATTATAAACCAATGTATTAATGCATCCATTCATGAATGGTCATGTCCATACAAAAACATACAAACACATCATCTTTTATTTTCCTTTAAAAAATTTATTTAGAACCTAACAGTTTGTTACCGTGAAGAAGATCAACCAATTCCCAAGTATGATTGTTCAATATGAATTCTATTTCACTATTGACCGCCTCTTTTTAATATTGTGCTTCCGAGAAAGACATTGCTTCTTTAAATGTTCGAGGCTCATTTTCCAACAAGAATGTCAGAAAATCTGGTCCAAAGGAAGTAGTTATCCTTTGACGTTTACTATGTCTTGGATTTTTCTCATTAAACATACTTTCCTTTACTTCTTCTCGAGGTCGCATAGATTTTTCACTAGACGACTCATATTCATTTTTATATGGATAAATATTCTCAAAGAATTCAGCTTTATCCGATTCGATTACCGTATTAATATGAATGTCGGGATTTTCTGATTTATGAACCAGAAAACGATATACCTTACTATTTGTTGCATATCCTATGAAAATGCAATCAATAATTTTTGGTCCAATCCTTACCCTTTTAGGTGTAGGATCTTGCACTTTAGCCAAACACCCTCACACTTTAAAATATTTTAAGTCGAGTTTCCTTCATTTCTATTTTTCATATGGAATGAATTGTGTTTTGCTATGGGGTACTCGGTTAAGTATTCAGTTAACCATAAGAATAGCTTCCTCCCACAAGTTCTAGAGTAAACAAGAACTTATCAACAAAGTATTCATCATCTCATTTAACTTTTTATTTTTCTTTCCGCAATTCTACTAGATTGCGGTGAGTAGGGAAAGTTTCTTGGTGAATAATGCCATATTCCAAATATGGTTCTTCAAAAGATTCATATTCGTCACCCCTATTTCTTTGTAGAGCCAACCACATGAACTGTTGTTTGTGTCATGACACAGTCAGAATTAATAAACGGTGAAGTTTTTAATCTTCAAACCAACCTGACACAACTAGAATAAATAAACAGTGAACGTTTTAATCTTCAAACCGAATAATATATGACACAATCAGACTTAACAAACAGTGAAGTTTTTAATCTTCAAACCAAATACAAAGTCGGAATAGAAAATCTCTTAGATTTTAATCTCCGAAATGAGTAAAAAGTCACTTAGACTTTAATATCCAAAAAAATAAATAGAACGTCACGGCGATTTTAATCTCAAATATCGAGTAGAAAATTACGCAAATTTTAATCTCAAATCAAGAGTAGAAATCACGAAGATTTTGGTCTCCAGATGAGAGTAGAAAATCATGAAGATTCTCAAAAAAGGGAGTAGAAAATCACAATTTGTTATTTTCCTTTTCAAATGGCTTCCCAACTAACCAATTATAACACTTAAATAATTTGGTCTTTTATTCTAATCAAACAAATATATGTACTCCTTTAGATATTATATTCATGATCTCAAGAATATTTTTCAAGTATTTGTGTAAGCCTAGTTCATGTCTTATAATCTTGTAAATAATATCACATAATTTCATGCATGGCACCAAATTGTATATCAAATAACCGATTCCATTTGGTAAACAGAATAACAAACTTATTCTTTAACCCCATGTTATTCCTAATCATCATATCATGCAAATAAAATTTTGATTAATATCTACCCTAAGTGAGTAGAGCAAAGAAATAGAACCCAATTTTATTGCAACTTACTGATTATCTTGAATGAAGTCAAACGTGGATTTTGATTATTGAACTTATATCACATCATATCAAACCCAATTCACACGTAAATTGTGTCAGCCACATGATTCAGTGAGAGAGAAATGATCGTAAATCAATTCATTCGTAAAGGATGAATATCTTAAACCCCGTTGTTGCCTTTTCAAAGTGATCAAGCCATCAATACCGCGATGCTCCGCAATTTTGACATCGATTTTCAATTTGCAAAAAATATTTTATAAATTTTACAATGGTAAAAGGACACAAATCTTGTAGCATCTACTCGGTTTCAATGTCATCAGCAACTGGATATTTTTTCACTCTTTTATTCATTTTCAGTTGTAAAATCTTTCTTTGCCTTCTGCATAACTTTGCAAAGAATAAAATCATCAAAGTCATTTGCTTTTCTCTTTCTTTCTCAATTAATGAAATAAATAGCCCTGTTGGAGTATGTTCATGTTGCTCAGTCTCTATGCCTCTGTAACCAACAACTTCACAGGGATGGCAAACCACCAAACTGATAGTTGGTGGCTTACATAAAAGGTATCTAGTGCATTCCCTCTACAATAATTGCAAATCAACTTTGGATTGACAAGAAATGATTAAATAAAAGATAAGTGAGGAATGTAATTTTTAATTTCCTTCCCTAACATGTCCCTCGACATCAATTATGCTTGGAAAATTTTACTTGACTTCCTTATGTTCTAGTTATTGGAATGTAATCAACCAGTGAGTCCACGATCAAATTTCAAATATGCCTTTTAAATTCATTCTCCAATAACAGTGCACCAACATTGCGTTACACAGGCTTGAAAACTGCAACTAGAAGATATACTAAATTCCTTAAGATTGTTAGTAAATTATGTTGCAAATCAGAAAATCAGAGGATAAAACGTTAGTTCAATAAACAAATCGTAAAATAATTCCAAGACCACAAGTTGCTTGTGTGTCCGTAAGGAATTTAATTCCTTCACTGTTACCTAAGGTTATGGATTACTTCCTCCCATGATAGAAAGAAAAAATTATTCTGTAATACTGGCAATCAAAATTACATAACTTCAGTGAACTCAACAAACGGAGCAAAACACACTTGACACTTTATTTATTTGGAAAAGCAATGCAATAATGTAGAAAAAAGGGGAGAAGTTTTCAGATTTTCCATCTTGTAAAAGGAGGCCAAGCCTCTAAATTATAGACAATGAAAGGGTGAGATGAAGAGGTGCAACCCAAGAGGTGTCTCTTCCATTTCCCATTCACACCTTTTAGAAAATAAACCCAACAATCCCCCCACATGAATAAGGAAGGATTAAAGCTCCCTTAGCTCTGCTAGGCACTGGAAAGGGGTTAGCTCTGTAAATGTGTAGAGCCAAGTGTAAGAATCCAATTGACTACTTTCAACCAGACAAAATCATATGATTGGCTAGGCCTCCTTAGAGAATGCAGATTCAGTAAAAAAGAGTGAAGTTCTGCCCACGTTTGAAGGCTAGCTCCTACTTCGGAGCTTCATCCCCACATATCACTTATTGAAAAAGGCAAACTAAAAAGGAAAACTATATTGCGGTCCGTCCATTAGTTCGATGATACTACAGCTACTACTGCAACTGCAAGAACAACTACTGGAAAAAGATTCAACACATAGTCTTGCCCACAACGAGGAAGTTTGAGATTATATGATGAAAACATGCATAAAATATTATGTGATTCGCAAGTAAGGATTAATCGCATCTGGATAATTAGGTTTTCCTTTGAATTTTCCGTAGTGAACTTATGTCGGATATACTCGGTCAATCGGTAGATTTGATATCTTTGAACCATCGAGCTTTGGTGTATACCTAGACAACCATAAGTCATGAAATAAATCCTTAACCGTCTTTAGTTCTCATTGTTGTGTTTGTTTCAGCCCTGAACACCACCCGGTTCATAAGTGCATAGAGAACCTGCCTTAGTGAATTCTCCTTGAAGCGCCTTACACTTTACACTTACATAGGTAATCCCTAGACATGTTATCTCGTAGATACACTATTTGATATTCCCTGTATCAAACTTAGAAACCATTAGAAAATATATTATGCATGAATTCTACATATATTATACATTATCTAGCTATTTTTAGTTTAAGTGGTTGAGTGAGCAGCCTTTTGGGTTAATTCTTCAAACAAAGACAAAATCGGCCTTTGTAAAAGTGAAGATCTAGCTCATAAGACCATAATAGCTAGGAGTTGTTACCATATAAGAATTGGCCCATTATTATTTATTTACTAAAAGGATGTTTATGTATTTTCTCAACCCCATCCACTATTTAAGCATGAGTGTAATGGACCACTAGTTGTACCTAACAAGACATTATATGAAAGCGTACGTTAAGTAGGGTTAGCTAACGTACGCACAAAGCAATGGCCCAACGAAAATCACAGGTAAATGCACTGCCTACACTACTGGAGACGGATGAAATAAATATAATGGTTACACCAAAATCTGGGGGTTCCACAAGCGCTAGATCAGATACAATCGGTCCACTGGATGACTGGAATGGGGAGTGCACCAACTGTAATGCAAGCTTTAAAATATGCTGATACAGAAATTCTCAGGCCAGCAGAACTAGATGCCAATACAGCAGCAAGGAAATTGACTTTCTCGATGGAGTGAGAAAACCCTAGTCGACCAGAACCTACACTAGCTGATGTGGTTCAAGGAAATCGATCTTAGCAACATGATCTTCGATTGGAGTATTATCCACCGATAATGAGGGAAGGGACGTAGATTGTTAGGCTGAACCAGGTTGAAGTGGTAGAGCAAACCCAAAAATAGAAAGTAGAGTCAATTGGGTATGTTCAAGATGGAACTCCCTCTTTCAAAGAAATGTTCAAATTTGTGTATGGTGTGTGGAACTTCATCACTAGACCACAAGTATTCCTACACGATGATGGGTATTTTATTTTTTGATTTAACTCAGTGAAGATAAAAATAGAATTACTCAACAAGGTCCCTATACGTACCAAAATAGACCCATGATCTTGAAGCAATGGGAACCTGACTTCTAGATGAGTAAGGAAATGAGTCGAACTGTGCCAATTTGGGTAATATTCCAAGGGTAGCCAATTCAGTATTGAACGAAGGAGAATCTGGGATGCATAACCAGCTATCTAGGAAAACCTTTATGCTTAGATAAATTTACATTGCAGGGGGATAGGATTTTCTATGCGTGGATGCTTGAAGAAATGGACATATCCCAGGAGCTACTTGATAAAATGTTCATTGAAGTGGCAGATGGAACATATAGAGAATAATGTCTGGAATATGAGTGGAAACCTTCATTTTGTGAGGGATATTTCCAGATAGGGCAGCATACAGATAATTGTACAAAGACAACACACTTCTGATGCTAGAGATAACTCGGTGATATATAACACAAAGTAGAAGTAGGTGAAAACAGTTAGGCAACAAAATAGAAAACAACATGCAACCTAGTGGAAAGTGAAGCCTGCTATTGAGAAACTACAAATGTAAAAAGGGGTACTTAGATTACTACTGAGCAACCACAAAAGCAATATGCTACTCAAGTTGCTATTGAGAAAATTGCTCTGATAGAGGAGGAACCATCGACAATAGTATTTCCACAACAAAGTAATAGAGGGAAGCAAGTTATGACGTCACAAGGACAAATACACCAGAAAGGAACTCTAACAGATGCCAACTTAGAGAGTCTGCTGAAGAAAAATAGATATAATCAATTGAGAATTCAAGATGATAGCAGCACTGACAAGGTTACTGAAGATATTAGCCTCAATGAGGAAAATCCACCATGATAATAAGTTCCTGGAATATAAGAGGGATGAATAAGCCCTTTAAGCAGAAAGAATTCAAGGCCTTTCTGCTGAAACATAATATTACTGTACTAGGCTGCCTTGAGATGAAGATAAATCCTATGAGTGTTAGCAAAGTTTGAGGAAAGTTCTGTAAAGATTGGAAAATATACTCAAATGAAGCATTAAATGACAATGAGAGGATCTGGATCTTTTGGAAGGAACACTTGGTTTAGGTCCACATATTGCTGGTCACTACTCAATTGGTGCACTACAAGGTGAAGGATATGTGATCGCAATTTTCATGCTACATAACATTTGTGTATGAGAAAAATAATATAACTAAAAGAAGGGATTTCTGGGAACAACTAAGACAAATACAAAGTACTATGCATGAAGCTTGGTTGGTCATAGGGGATTTCAACAATGTGTTGTTTGTAACGATCGAATTAATGGGCAACTTGTGCATCAAACTGAACTTGTGGACTTTCAAAGATGCATAAATGACATTAGTTTGGGTCAATTGAACTGAAAAGGCTGCCAATGGCCGTGCTGTAATAAAAGGGATGCATAGAACAAAATTTATAGTAACATTGACTGGCTTTTGGGAATGCTTCTAGGCTTACACATTATAGTAGTCTAGAAGCTATTTTGAAAAGCCTGAAGTCTCTAATTACTCACCTATCATCACTAGCACAAACATAGTCAAATCTCACATTCAAAAACCTTTCAGACTATAATATGTTATTAAATCACAAGGAGTTTGAGGGAGTTGTTCATGAAGTGTGGAGTCAACATGTACGAAGGCATACTATGTACTCAATTTGACTAAAGCTACAGAGGCTAAAGAAACAGATGAACAAGAAGATATCTTCACCGGAGATAAGGATTGGTAATTTCAGAATTTAACTGCAGAATACTCAAGAAAAATTCGATGAGGATCCATTCAACATCCATCTAATATCCAAAAATTATGAGAATATAAATATTAGGGAATTTTGATAAGGTTTTATCTTCTTCCTTTGGAAAATACATAACTGTATGACCTAAAAATTAGATTTAGGTTTTTATACAATTAGATTTATAGGAACATAGAGTTAATCATAGTCAATATCAATATCCTAATGCAGATCTAGTACTTTTAGGGAGAATATTTAATGTGTAGTATCAAACAATATTATCTTTGAACCATGATGGAGCAATAAAAGCTTATAAATGTAAATGATCGCAATAAATATTAGTAAATGACTTTTAAATAATAAATGAGATAAAGTTCACCCGACAAGGGTGAGATTTTCCAATATGCTTTCTAACAATGATGGATGGTGATAAGTAGTTGAATATTTCGATTCTTCTTGGATCGAGAGAGAAGGAAAAAAGAAAAGAAGTGTAAAGTGATGCTTTATTTCTATTCAATAAAGAGAGAATCTTGCACAGATATTGTTGGTGATATTCTTTACAAAAAGGTCTGATCCCCTTTTTCAACTACATCTCTTCCTATTTATAAAAATACATGGGTCTCAAAACCCTAGATAGTACAATATAAAGGAATATTTATCAGAATATTCTCTAAGGACCTAAACCTAAAACTAGTCATCACTTCATATTGAAAGCGGATGCTCATCGTCGTCCTCGTTTTCTATTAGACCACCTCGACCTCAGCAACAATTTATCTTCCTCATCTGACCTCGACCTTTTTGGGGTCAGGTTGACATGCCACATCCTTTAAAGGCTTTATCGCCATTTTTTGGGTCAAACACCTTAAATGAAGTTGTCGCCCATACATTTAGTCCCTCCTCTTGTCGAGGTCGTCCTCATGGACAAGATTTTTAAGTAGATAATAGTGGCCACGGTAATCATAAGAGGCAGATGATGTGGAGTTTTGAGAGTCATATATTTCAAATGCTTAATTTTCCTAGGTGACCTCTGGGGAGAGCCTGAAACGGATGGGATGTGACGTCATTCGTCATGGTAATGCACGTTCCTGAGACGTCGCGTCAGGAGACGTGCGACTTTTGGATTGGTTCTGTCATTTAGATTTCAACTGCCATTATGATGATCCATTTCAAATTCGAGGTTCCTCCTCTATAAAGAGGGGGATGATCGTCGTTATTCGAGTTTTATCATCACAGCTGCTGCTAGATTTGCCTTTGCTTTCCTTGAGTTAAATTATCTTGCTTATCATTCTCTAAAGTTTCCTCCCATTTTCTCAACTCTTTACCTTCCTAAATTTTCCCAAACTTTCCGATTATGTCTAACTTGCCTTCTGATGCTTGCGGTGGAGAGATCTCTGGCATCAATGAGGGTATTCTCGCTACCTAATTGGTTATTGTGGCCACCATTTGCGGAGGAGATACCACCTCTGCCGTTGAAGCGGAAGCTCTTCCCTCAGTAGAAGATATTATCCCTCGTAACCCCGACGCAAAATCGGACATACAATGACAGATGGAGGCGATGTCTAAGGTTTTTCGATCATCTCTAACAACCAAGCATTTGGTAGAGTTCAAAGCTATGTACGGCCTTCCTAATCAAGTGGAGCTCGTACCCGCCGATGATGATGAAGTGTACACTCACTGCCCAGGGTATTGTGCTCTTTTTGTCTACCCTTTCACCGTTAGCTATTCATTTCCTCTTCTCCCTTTGGTGGATAAATTTTGCCATTATTACTAGGTTTGTCCGGCTCAGCTGGCGCCCTTCGTCTACAAGGTGATCAAGATGTTGTCCAAGTTTGCTGAGCTGGCTGATGTCGAGATCACTCTGTATCATTTGGTGCACTTGTTCATGCCCAACTTTTATCGGGGTACGCTGTTGAATATTCGGCATCGCGGAAGCAAGTCCCAGGTTATTAAGATGGACGACAAAGGTATTTGACAATTCTGGCTCGACTTGTTTTTGTTAAGACCGAATCCTTTGTGGAAGACGTCGCGAATTTCCTAGAAGCATGGAACCGTGCCCGTAAGTGTTTGTACTTATCTTCATTATTTCACGTAATCATAGAATCTGAGCTTGTGAGTCATTTATATTTATTTTGTTGCCACTGCTCGGCATCTTCAGTTGGTGGCGCACCTCGCTGACTGGGTCGGACATGTGCTTCCCTGCACTATAGGGATTCGAGATTGGTCGAGCTTCTAGCATTGGTACAAACTGGGTCTCCCTACGAAAGGTAATGTCGGTACGTCGTTTCTACATGGCGTTGTGTCTACACTCGTTAATTTTGTTGTGCTCATCTTTATAATCTTTTCTAGGCTCCGTCAAGGAGGTTTCTAAAAGGAACCTGACCAACGCCTTCCTTTAGGAGAAGGGGGGTGCTGCTTCCTCTACGCCTGCCTCTATTTCAACTGATGTGCCCGCTCATCCCTTGGCTCCCTTCCATGTTGAGTATGAGGAGATTTATCCGCATGGAGAGGACCTTAGGCCCCGTAAGAGGAAGGCCATAGATGTGGGAGCTGGTGTGCCAGCGGCGGTCGACTAGTTTGGGGATGAGGTTGTGGTGAAAGACACCGCGATGACTTTGATCGAGGGAGGCATTGGGGTAGCCTCAGAGGTGCCAAGGTTAGAAGAAGCTAAACTTGCTAATTCTTTGTGACCCGAAAAGGATGAGTCCATTGTGAATGCCTATTACGATGGTCATGTACATCTCGGGTACGGGGAGGCTTCGTCCTCTGAACTAGCTTAGAAAGCTTCTCCCACTGACAAGGGGAAATACAAAATGTCTGCCGATCAAGAGGATGAGTGGGTTGAATTTATTGGTGATGAGTCCGACTTCGACCTCGACCCCGAGGATCACGAGATAATTGACGGGCAGAATGACTTAGATTGAGGTTGGAGTAAAAGTATAACGACCCGACTGGTCGTTTTGAGTATTGCAGCCTTCTTCCCCTATTTACTACTCAATTCATGCCTTACAATTGATTTATGACTTATCGGGTTAGTTGGTTCGGGTCCGGAAGGATTTCAGAGTGAAATGAGACACTTAGTCTCATAATAATAAAAAATTAAACTGGATAAGTTAACCGGATATTCACTTATGTATAAACGACCTTGGAATTGAATTCGGATGATTCCAATAGCTCAGTATGGTGATTTTGGACATAGGATCATGTCTGGAAAATTATTTGGAGGTCCGTAGTGGAACTAGACTTGAAATGGCGAAAGTTGAATTTTTGGGAAGTTTGACCAGGGGGTTGAATTTTATATATTTGGGTCGGAATCCAATTCTGAAAATTGGAATACCTCTGTTATGTCATTTATGACTTGTGTGCAAAATGTGAGGTCAATCGGACGTGATTTGATAGGTTTCAACATTATTTGTAGAAATTTAAATTTTCAAAGTTCATTATGCTGGAATTGGGGTATGATTCGTGATTTTAGCATTGTTTGAGGTGATTTGAGGGTTCGACTAAGTTTGTATGATGTTTTGGGACTTTATGGTATGTTTGGTTGAGTTCCTGGGGGCTCGAGTGAGTTTCGGGAGGCTAACAGATCACATTCGCAAAGGGGAATTTGAGGCAGGCAAGATTTTCCCTTCGAGTTTGCGTGGGGGTCTCATGTTCGCGAAGAGGAGTTGGTGTTAAAGCTTCGCGTTCGCGAAGAAGAGAAGGCAACTGGGGATCCCGTGCGTTAGGCCTTCACGTTCACGTGGGGTGTGTCGCATTCGCGAAGTGAGGGGACAACAAAGCTTCCCGTTCGCGAAGCTTGGGTAGCATTCGCGAAGGGTTAATTATGAGCAATTGTGTTTGTGCTTCGCGAACGAGGCTCCTTCCCCGTTCGCGATGAAGGCATATCTGGGCAAAATTAAAAGTCCCAAAATGGGGGTTTTGAGTTCATAACACAAAATTGAATTGGGAGCTCGGTAGAAGGTAATTTTTGGAGAGATTCTTGCGTGGGTGTTTGGGGTAAGTGATTCTTATCCAGTTTTGATTAATTTCCATGATTATGCTTTTGAATCCATCATTTAATGGGTGAATTAAGTTGAAAATTTTGGAAAACCCTCTCGGTTTAATTTGAAGATTTGAGGGTCGAGTTGAGGTTGGAGTTTGGTAATATTGGTATGGTTAGACTTGTGGTTGAATGGATTTTCGGATTTTGTAACTTTTGTCGTGTTCCGAGATGTGGGCCCCACGGGCAAACTTTGAGTGCAATTTCGGATTTTTCTGAAAAAAATAGTTTTTGATATGGAATAAATTCCTATAATTTGTGTTAACTGAATCAAATTAATTATGACTGAATTCGAGCCGTTTGGAAGTAGATGCGCGTAGAATAGAATTTCTGGAGCATTGTTTAGCTTTCTCGACATTGGATTCGGCTTGTTCGAGGTAAGTAACTCTTCTAATCTTGGAGTTGAGGGTATGAAACCTGAATATACGTATTATATGAATTGTTTGGAGGTGACGCACATGCTAGGTGACGGGCGTGTGGGCGTGCACCATAAAAATTGTGACGTAATTATTCCCTGGAATTTTGTAGTCAAATAATCTTGGCATTTTCCATGCATTTTTATGTGTTAAAGAAATTGATTTGAGAATCATATTAAAAATCATGTTGAGGATATGTGCGAGTATTATTGGGACCCATAGAGGTCATATTGCTGTGAATTATTTATTTTAAATTGAAAATTTATACTCAGTCATATTCATTTAATTACATATCATATCCCAGTATCTATTGTTACTTATACATCATATCATCATTTTCAGACTATTTTCATGATATTGCGAGCCCATGAGAGAGAGACTGGAGAGATTGATGACTGAGGAAGGCTGAGGGCTTAACTGTAAGGATATTTTTGGGATCAGGCTGCACGCCGCAGCATTCCATGTTGGATTTATATATATTTTTATTATTATTATTGGGTTATCCATGCCGCACGTGAGTTGTCCGTGCGAATCCAGATACTTATACTATAGCATGTGAGTTATCTGTGCAGCACGTGAGTTGTCCGTGCGATTTATAGCGCTTGGGCTGAAGGAGCCCCTCCGGAGTCTGTACACATCCCCAGTGAGCGCAGGTACCTACTGAGTGCGAGTGCCGAGTGCTGAGTGCCGAGCGATTGGGAGGATTGAGTGACTGTGAGGATGGAGTGATTGGGAGGACTGAGTGAATTGATACTATGAGAGCATGCATATGTTCTTTATAACTGATTTTCATCGCATTAACATACACACATGACATACATGCATAGAGATGTATTTTTCTCATGTTGTACGGTATGACGTTATTCATGATTTCTCACACATACTGGCCTATGGGGAGAATGATGCATTTTTCACTAGCTATCTGGAAAGAATATGAAACATCTTATTTATTGTGGAAAGGATTTTTGGGAATATTACTGTTTTCAACTTACTCATATTTTTGGATTTTTCACCGGAGTCTGTTTTCACTGGATTTTTCACTGATGTACTTGAAAGGTAGAACTATTTTCAGACATCATGATTCAGCTGAGCATTTATATCTGGATTACTTGTTTTATTACTTGCTTTATGTTGTTATGAATTGTTGTTGCTTATGGGAGTTGGACTATGACCTTGGTACAAGCTCGTCGCTACTTTCAACCTAAGGTTAGGTTTGTTACTTATTGAGTACATGGGGTCAGTTGTACTCATACTACACTTTTGCACCTTGCGTGGAGATATTGGATGTTGATGTTGTTGTACTCGATGGAAGCTAGAATTGAAGACGTACCTGCGTTCTGGTTGTAGCTGCCTCTTGTTCATGGTAGCCTTAGATTTATAAGAATATGTTTATGTACATTTCGAATAGATGATGTATTTATTTCATACCAGTTTTATAAATTCTAACCTTAGAAGCTCATGATTTGTACTACCTGTCCTTGGGGAATGTATAAGATTTAATTTTTTTTTTTTACTTAATTGTCTTGCTAAATTACATTGGAATTGGATAGTGGATAGTTGGCTTACCAAACGGATTGGGTTAGGTGCCATCATGACTAGTTAGATTTTGGGTCTTGACAAGGTGGTATCAGAGCTCTAGCTTAATAGGTTCTACAAGTCATGAGCAAGTATCTAGTAGAGTCTTGTGGATCGGTATGATGACGTCCATATTTATCTTCGAGAGGCTACAAGGCATTTAGGATAATTTCCCATCTTTCTTTCCTTATCGTGCAAAATTGATTCAGCTTGAGACATAACTCTTTGAATTCCTTCCACACATTTATGTGCGCATGTGAGCGCTCGGTATCAGCTATACATCGCCGGCTTGTGAATTCCTTCTCTGTTTTGGTGATAGGCTAGTCTGGAGGACTTGAAGCCAGGATTAGACTGCAGCTTAGGCTCGGTAGTTTCAGTTGTGTGAACTTGTACAATTGGACTCATATGTCGGGTAGTGTCCCTATGAGTGGAATTTGTAGCTCGATGAATGGCTGGATGACCATATGATGACTATATTATGACTGCGGGATATGTTCAGATGGTTTGAAAGTGACGAAAAAAGAAAAAAAAATTGCTTGAGATGTAAAAAGAACTATTGGGTATTTGACTTTTGTCTCGATTTGACATAGAGTCTCGAGTTATGAATGTGTTGAAAGATTTTTCACATGGTGTAATTGTGGAACAAATTAAATTTTTGTGTCTTGTTGATGAGTTCAAACTCATGAAGGTTAAGTTATTACATAGGAGTTGTGGCAGTAATTGAATATGGGTATTGTGAATTATTGAATGTTTTGATCTATGGCTTTGAGACAAGTGGGGGACCTTACTATTGACAATTCGATTTCATGGTTATAGGTTAAATTAAGTTTTGGGTGCGAGACATACTTGTGGAGCAGTTATGACTGTAGAGGATGTGATCGAGGATGTGATCGAGGATGACTCGAGTAAGGAAATTTCCTGAATACGGGATATAATGCACTTATGAAAATATAAAAATCATGGAATGATTAAGTTGTAAATTGCGAAGAATGTAGTGCGCATGGAATATGAATTTGGCTAGTGGTGTTAAGGCAGGGTTATTTCTTTGAGTGTTGTTGTGCTAATGGGGCATGTGTCTTTTGGCTCGTTTGGGCGGTGCAATTCAACTTTGAGTCGAGTGGGTGACTCCTGAGAAGGTTCTAATGGGTCCGAGATTTATATATAGCAATTAAAAAAAATTCCAGAGTTGTGTATGGATAGAATTTGAGATTTGCATTTGATGGTGTCGGGACTTGCTGTAATTCTGTATGACTATGGATTCTAGATTCTAGTATAAGAAAGGTAAAAGAACAATTTTAAGTTCACATAAGGCCTCTTCGGAGTTGGTATTTCGGTTGTGGTATTTATAGGGGTAATGATGACGTGGTGAGACTCTACAGATGTTTTGGTGGCAATATTCTTAGGTTTTGGTGACCTACGTGGTTTGGTCGAGTTAGAGGAATTTAATTCTAATAGCTTGGTTATGTGCAGATAGATTTCAAAGTGCTCTTGATGGTTTCTACCATGGTTTGAACCGGATATTTTCTACTGGTGTGGGAAACATATTGTGTATTGTGATTTCCTCCTGGAAGGAAGCAAGAGGAAGGTTTCTAACTAACTGGGTATGTAATTTGCTGGTGACCCATAGTTGATAATGTGTTTCTTGTGCTTTTCAGATGATGGCAAGATAGATGTTATGTGTTGTGCGGAAGTTAGATTTACATGTACAAGGTGGCAATTCAGTCTTGAAGGAAAGTCACGAAGTTTGGGCAGAATGGTCACTAATTCAGACAACATGGGCGGTTCCAAATAACTAGACAAATACTATTACTACTTGGTGTTGTATGAGAAGGGTGTGGATTTCAAAAGGCGCATTGTATTTTGATTTACGGATGTTTAATTAGTATTGCGGTACTCACATGGTTGATAAACTACTGATATTCAAATTATTGTTATGTGGCACGGAAGAATTATAAAATATTTCCTCGTGGGATGATTATGCATCAAGGATGTGTTAGTCATTCTAGTGATGGAGTTGGGATCCGTTACGGTGATTCATGTGCTCGATGAATTTGGAGACTAGGAGTTCTCAGAAGCATATTGTTTCGGGTTGCGGCCTGTTTGAGGTGAGTGTTTTATTTAAACTCAGTGGAGGCGCTAGCTGCGTTAATTATTTGTGATAGCTACGCGCTATAAGTGTGCATATATGTGAGGTTTGAACCAATGTGTGGGCATTTGGGCAAGTATTTATACTCGAAAGAATACTTAGGCTATGATATGCCTAGAGTTGATTGTTAAGCGTAAAGTTATAACATTTCTCATGTTCTTACCTTTGTTGAGAACTATTTGGGCTACACTTGAGGTTACAAAGAGGCTAATTCCCTGAATAAACGGGGTAATTACTATTTCTACGTTAAATTGCCGATTTGAAGTGTGATAGCAGACTTTGCACATGCTTACACTATGGCATGTTATTTATACCAGTCCAGGAGCATGAGAATCTTATTTCATTATCATATACAAGTGTACTTATTTAATTACTCATGTATGATATGCTGGGACTGGAGGCCTGTGATCATGCCAGGTGATTCATATTATTGGCATGTGAGTTTTCTGTGCCGTGTGCGGAAATTTTATTTCCTTTGATAATTTATCTGATTTATTAATTTCCTTCCTCTACAATTGTGCACATGCGCCTACAGTTATCCTCTTCATGAAATTTGAGGAGTTGGTTGTAACATTATGGTTGTGGTGGTGCTTGTTGAACTTGCAATACAGTTCTCTTCCTTGAGACATCTCCCATATATGGGTACACTAATTGCGCAGATATGACTGGAGTTTTATTGATGTGGCGTATCCGTGAGATAGTTGCATTTAATAATATAAGATCATTGGACATAGAATAGGTACTATCATATTTGATTACAGTATATTCGGAAGGATAATATTGAAAGTCGGCTTAGCGAGTAATTATGGTTCTGGTTGGGGTGAGAGAGCTCCATGACTTGTTGATCTGATAAGGGGTTATGAGATTTTACGTGTTTCTTTTTATTATCAATAATGTACGAAGGTGTTGGTATGAGGTTACGAGCGGGAGAGTTGTATAATATACTGGGTGATTATATCTGTGATTATAGTTATAGCTCGATGCAGCTTATTTAGACTCATACAGTGTGTAAATATAAGATTCGTGTCTTGAAAAGAAATTCAAAAGATTGGGAATTGAATTCCAAGGTTTTTGGACTAAGGTTAAATCAAGGATTTTCAGTTATATTGTGTTGTCAGGCCTATGTGGAATAAGGTGACGTGGGATCACCCCCGGGTACGTGCATGGTAAGATGGAATAGTGATTTGATGGCTAGGAAATAACCCTTGGCA
Source organism: Nicotiana tomentosiformis (assembly GCF_000390325.3). Classification (NCBI taxonomy): domain Eukaryota; kingdom Viridiplantae; phylum Streptophyta; class Magnoliopsida; order Solanales; family Solanaceae; genus Nicotiana; species Nicotiana tomentosiformis. The sequence continues at coordinate 89,905,827 of NC_090817.1, forward strand.
CGTTCGAAGACGAACGTATATTTAAGTGCGGGAGAATGTAATGACCCAGCCGGTCTTTTTGAGTATTACATCCCCGTTCCCCCATTTACTACTCAATTTATTCCTTACTGTTGATTTATGACTTATCGGTTTAGTTGGTTCGGGTCCGGAAGGATTTTGGAGTGAAATGAGACACTTAGTCTCATAATTAAAAAAAACATAAGTTAGAAAAGTTGACTGGATATTCACTTATGTGTAAACGACCTCGGAATTGAATTATGATGATTCCAATAGCTCTGTATGTTGATTTTGGACTTAGGAGCGTGTCCGAAAAATTATTTCGAGGTCCGTAGTAGAATTAGGCTTGAAATGGCGAAAGTCGAATTTTTGGAAAGTTTGATCGGGGGGTTGACTTTTTGATATCGGGGTCAGAATCTGATTCTGAAAATTGGAATACCTCTGTTATGTCATTTATGACTTGTTTGCAAGATTTAAGGTCAATCGGGCGTGATTTGATAGGTTTCGGCATTGTTTATAGAAATTTAAGATTCGTGGTTTTAGCATTATTTGAGGTTATTTGAGGGTTTGACTAAATTCGTTTGATGTTTTGGGACTTGATGGTATGTTTGGTTGAGGTCTCGTGGGGCTCGGGTGAGTTTCGGGAGGTTAACGGATCATTTTTGGACTTGGCACGTTGGCTGAAGACTACTGGTGTGTTTTTCTGGTTTCCTTCTTCGCGTTCGCGAGTGGGCCCTCGTGTTCGCGAAAGGGAGTTGGAGGTAGGCAAGATTTTCCATTCGCATTCACGAGGGGGTCTCGTGTTTGCAAAGAGGAGCTGGTGTTAAAGCTTCGCATTCGCGAAGATGGGCTCGCATTCTCGAAGAAGAGAAGGCAACTGGGGATCCCGTGCGTTTGGCCTTCGCGTTCGCGTGGGGTGTGTCGCATTCGCGAAGTGAGGGGACAGCAAAGCTCCGCGTTCGCGAAGCTTGGGTAGCATTCGCGAAGGGTTAATTATGGGCAGTTGTGTTTGTGCTTCGCGAATGAGGCTCCTTCCCCATTCGCGATGAAGGCATATCTGGGCAAAATTCAAAGTCCCAAAACGGGGGTTTTGAGTTCATAACACAAAATTGAATTGGGATCTCGGTAGAAGATAATTTTTGGAGAGATTCTTGCGTGGGTGTTTGGGGTAAGTGATTCTTATCCAGTTTTGATTAATTTCCATAATTATGCCTTTGAATCCATCATTTAATAGGTGAATTAAGTTGAAAATTTTGGAAAACCCTCTCAGTTTAATTTGAAGATTTGAGGATCGAGTTGAGGTCGTATTTTAGTAAATTTAGTATGGTTAGACTCGTGGTTGAATGAGCTTTCGGATTTTATAACTTTTGTCATGTTCCGATACGTGGGCACTACGTGCGATGTTTTAGTGTAATTTCGGATTTTTGTGGAAATATTAGTATTTGATATGGAATAAATTCCTATAATTTGTGTTGACCGAATCAAATTAATTGTGACTAGATTCGAGCCGTTCGGAAGTTGATACGCGCAGAATGGAATTTCTGGAGCATTGTTTAGCTTGCTCGACATTGGATTCGGCTTGTTCGAGGTAAGTAAATTTTTTAAGCTTGGAACTGAGGGTATGAACCATGAATATACGTTTTATGTGAATTGCTTGGACATGACGCACATGCTAGGTGACGGGCGTGTGGGCGTGCACTAAAGAAATTATGACGTAATTGTTCCGTGGAATTTTGTAGTCAAATAATCTTGGCATTTTCCATGCAATTTTATGTGTTAAAGAAATTGAGCTGAGAATCATATTAAAAATCATGTTGAGGCTATGTGTCAGTATTATTGGGACCCACAGAGGTCATATTGCTGGGAATTATTTATTTTAAATTGAAAATTTATACTCAGTCATATTCATTTAATTACATATCATATCTCAGTCTCTGTTGTTACTTATTAATACATCATATCATCATTTTCGGTCTATTTTCATGACATTGTGAGCCCATAAGAGAAAGACTGGAGAGATTGATGACTGAGGGAGGCCGAGGGCCTGACATGAGGATATTTTTGGGATCGGGTTGCACGCCGTAGCAGTCCATGTTGGCTTTATATATTATTATTATTATTATTATGTGGATCGGGGATGCCTGCCTGTAGCAGGCCTTATAGGCTTTATATTGCAAGTGAGTTGTCCGTGCAGATCCAGATATTTGTACTATAGCACATGTGTTGTCCGTGTTGCACGTGAGTTATCCGTGCAGTTTATAGGGCTTGGGCTGAAGGAGCCCCTCCGGAGTATGTACACATCCCCAGTGAGCACAGGTACTTACTGAGTGCGAGTGTCGAGCGATTGGGAGGATTGAGTGTCTGTGAGGACTAGGTGATTGGGAGGACTGAGTGAATTGATACTCTGAGAGTATGCATATGGTATTTATCACTGATTCGCATCGCATTGACATGCACACATGACATACAGGCATAGAGATGCATTTTTCTCATGTTGTATGGTATCACGTTATTCATGACTTCTCACACATACTGGCCTATTGTCATAATGATGCATTTTTCACTAGCTATCTGGAAAGAAAATGAAACATCTTATTTATTGTGGAAAGAATTTTTAGGAAAATTACTGTTTTTAACTTACTCATATTTTTGGCAACTTCGGTAAACGATTTGGGTTTTTCACTGATGTACTTGAAAGGCAGAACTATTTTCAGAAATCATGATTCAACTGAGCATTTTATATCTGGATTACTCCTTTTATTACTTGCTTTATGTTGTTATGAATTTTTGTTGCTTATGGGAGTTGGACTCTGACCTTGGTACAAGCTCGTCACTACTTTCAACCTAAGGTTAGGTTTGTTACTTATTGAGTACATGTGGTCGGTTGCACTCATACTACACTTCTGCACCTTGCGTGCAGATATTGGATGTTGATGCTACTGTACTCGACGGGAGCTAGAATTGAAGACGTACTTGCGTTCTGGTTTTAGCTGCCTCTTGTTCATAGTAGCCTTAGATTTATAAGAATCTGTTTATGTACATTTCGAATAGATTATGTATTTATTTCATACCAGTTTTGTAAATTCTAATTTTAAAAGCTCATGATTTATACTACCAGTCCTTGGGGAATGTATAAGATTTAGATATTTTCTTTTACTTAATTGTCTTGTTAAATTACATTGGAATTGGATAGTGGATAGTTGGCTTACCTAACGGGTTGGGTTAGGTACCATCACGACTAGTTGGATTTTTTTTCGTGACAAAAGGGGGGGGTCGAGAACCATCACGAACCCAGTGAATCACGATTTACTCAAGAACACTGAGGATGTGATCCAGGCCTTTGGCTCCTTCTGCTTTGACGCTAAGCATCAGACTCTCGTGGAGCTGAGCGACAGTACCCTATCCAAGAGCATCGCCGATCTTGCTCTTAAGGTGAATCATTTCCTTCCTTTCTCACTCTATCTTATTTACATAGGTTTTCTTTCAGGTCTTACTTTGCTTACTTTTTATTTTATTTTATTTACAAACTATTATCCTGAAGATTAAGAGCGTGCAGAGAGAGAAGGGGAGGAAAGAGAAAAGAGTAGGAGCGGGTTTCATGAGGGGGGCTGAGAGGTGTCTTCGTGAGGGGGTGATGTGCTCAACCTGAGGGAGGAGATGAGAAAGAAAGATGAAGAGTTGCTCGCATCTGTGGAGTGGCACAGCACTCTCGAAGGGGCGTTAAAGAGAAAGGAGGAGGTGCTTGAGCTGAGCTGAGGAGTAGAAGCCCAGTGTCGTGACCTCTAGTGCCAGGTTGATCAATTGCAAGGTCAGTTGAATGAGTGCCAGTTCGAGGTGGACGGGCTTGGGGGAGAGGTAGCTGGTAAGAAGCAACTGCTTTAGGAAGTAGAGTCCTCCCGGAGTTAAACTCGGAAAAGAGCCATTTTTTAGAGTTGGAGAACATAAGTCTTCGTGCCGAGCGGGACAATGTTCGATCGACGGCTGAAGCTAAGGAGGCTAGGCTCGAGGAAAGGATTGGCGAATTGAAGAAAGAAAATGTCGAGCTACTGGACCGGGTTTTTGCTGTGGAGGGAGAGAATGCCAGACTGCTCAAACAACCCTCTACTTCTCATGCCTATGAGTTTTCGGCCATTCCTCGAGAGCAGTATGAGAAGTGGATCCTTGCCAAAGCTCGAGGGGAGGTAGTCCGAGAGTTGGGTCATATGGGTTTTGTCTTTGAGATAGCCATGGAGGGGGATCGAGTTAAAGCTCGTGAAGCTCAGTTGGCCTATAGCTATGACCCCGACACACCTCAGCTTGATGCGAAGGACGTGATAAAGGAGGCTTCAACTATTTTGAAAACAGTTCCTGGTGCGACTCTGCTTACCACCAAGGCATGGATGAAGAAGGTGATGGAGATCAGGGCGGTGATGGTCATTAGACATTCCACCCTTGTTTTTTAGCTTTTGTTCTTAGTACTTTTTTCCTTATTCTTTTTGTTGGCGTCTTTGTGAGCCTATGTAAAGACCCTTATCCAAATATGAAAGTTGGTTTTTGTTTCATACGTACCTCTTTTTAGTCAAAGTGTGGCTTGGGGACTAGGAGTTTTGTTCGAGTTAGACAAACATTCCTCTTAGTTGAGACATGGACAAGGGACGAAGGGTTTTGTTTGGGCTTGTCAAACATATTTCTTGGTTAAGATGTGGCCAAAGGCTAATGGGTGTTGTTCCAGCTGGTCGAACGTATCTCTAAGTTGAGATGTGGCTAAGGGCCAAAGAGTTTTGTTCGAGCTGGTCGAACGTACCTTTTAGTTAAGTCGTGACATGGGACCGAGATGTTTTGTTTCAGCTGGTTGAACATATTTCTTAGTTAAGATGTGGCCAAGGGCCAATGGGTGTTATTCGAGCTAGTCGAACGTATCTCTAAGTTGAGATGTGGTCAATGGCCCAAGGGTTTTATTCGAGCTAGTCAAACATAGCTTTTAGTTAAGTCGTGGCCTAGAGCCGAGGAGTTTTGTCTAGCTAGTCGAACATATTTCTTAGTTAAGATATGGCCAAGGAACAATAGGTGTTGTTCGAGTTGGCCGAACGTATCTCTAAGTTGGGATGTGGCCAAGGGACAAAGGATTTTGTTCGAGCTGGTCGAACACACCTTTTAGTTGAGAGACTTATGTAATCAGTTTCAATAAATAGGTATTTATTTCAACAACATTGCATCGATTATATCATTTTGCCCTGAGGCATTTTGGAGAAAATTACAAGTTTTGGATGTCGGCTTGCGTTCCAGTCCTAGCCCCAGTATATCTAGTCCCTTCATTGTTCGACTTGGAGATTCTTGAGGAGCCAGGCAATGAAATATGCTTTTTCTCGTGTACTCCAACTCAAGATGTCCCGTCTGTCACCTCATTAAAATCCTCTTTAAGAAAAACTTGTTGGGACAAAACTCAAGTGAGGGAAAAAGAGTACGACTTACGGGGCATTCCCTGTTTCTCATAAGTTAAAGTACTTAAGGTGGCTGATGTTCCAATTGTTTGGTAAGAGCTTTCCTTCCAGTGTCTCTAGTTGGAACGAACCCTTGTCTGCCTTCCCTATGATTTTGTATGGTCCATCCCAACTAGCTCCTAATTTGCCTTCTCGATGATCTCTTCCTGATTGGGTCATGGCTTTGAGAACGTAGTCCCCGATCTTGAATAACTGTACCTTGGCATTTATGTTGTAGTAGCATTCTACTTGCTATTTCTTTGAGACCATTATTATATACACCATGTCTCTTCGTTCCTCGACTTCGTTGAGGTCTTGTCTTTTGTTCTCATCATTATCATTGTCGCTCTCGTTGATGTACCTTAGGCTGGGTTCTCCTACTCTAACTGGTATGGCTACTTCTGTCCCATAGACTAAAGAGTAAGGTGTCCCTCTTGTTTTTGTTTTTTGGGTCATCTTTTGTGCCCACAATACTCTTGGGAGTGTCTCTGGCCACAATCCCTTAGCATCTTCGAGTCCTTTCTTCATAATGTTCAAGATTGATTTGTTAGAGGATTCTGCTTGCCCGTTGCCGGCTGGGTGGTAAGGGTTTGAGAGTATTCTTTTAATGTGCCACTTTTGAAAAACTCAGTGGTTTTTCTTCCTGTGAATTGGGATCCGTTGTCCCAGCTTATTTCTTTAGGCATGCCAAACCGATAGATGATGTTCTTCCCAATGAAGATGATTACTTCTAGTTCATAAATTTGAGTAAATGCACCTGCTTCTACCCATTTATAGAAGTAATCAGTCAAAACTAAAAGGAATTTTGATAAACGGCCATGGCAAAGTAATGGAATTGAGGTGTTCGCCCGCTTGGTGGATTATTGGGGCGTACTTCTGCCACTTTTCGTACTTCTTTACGAATTTTAAGGCGTCTTTCTTCATGGTGGGCCAATAGCATCCTAACCGTATGAGGTACCAGACAAGCGCTCGATCACCAAAGTGACTACTGCAATGGCCTTCGTGGACTTCCTCGAGGACGCGTTGAGGTTGGTAGTCCTAAGCACTTTGCTAGGGGGCCATCGTATGTTCTTTTATACAACTTTTTGCTAAGGAGGTTATACCTTTTCGCTTGCATTCTCAGCTTCCTAGCTTCATTTTTAACATTTGGAAGGGTACCGTCCAACAAATAGTTCATAATGTAGTTGAGCCAGTCCCAGGTTAGGTTTACAAATTTTATCTCGATGTGATCTAGGGATGAGCCTAGGAGGTACACCACACTCATATCCCTAGGAGTTATGCTTTTTGTTGTGGTGACCAATTTTGTTAGGCCATCCGGCTCGACGTTCTGAGTTCGTGGAATCTAGTCGAGCTGGCATGCATCAAATTTGGGTAATAGTTGCATATCTCGGTCTGGTACTTCTACAACCTTTTCACTTTGATCTAGAATATCTTTGTAACTTGGTTGATGACGATCTGGGAGTCACAACGTAGCTTTAGATGCCTCGCCCCATATTCGAGTGCTAGCCTCAATCCTGTAATTACCGCCTCAAACTCCGCCTCATTGTTAGTCATAACTGGGCACCTTATAGATTGGCGGAATGTTTCGCCAGTTGGGACTTACTGATCTCGTCCAGTTTCATCCTCTCTTTGAGGTTATGAAAATGGTCGATGCAATAGTAATACCGAACAAGAGTCGGGGTCGAATTCCGCAGGGAGCTATATGAATGGGTGTTAGTAGTATATATCTTAGTGCGTAAGTTTATATATCTAAATTTACACTTCCGCAATATTTGGTTTTGTTTGAAAATCTAAATTAAACTACGATTGTGATTCAAAGAAAGAAACTAGGAAATTGTTTTTGTTGTTTTTCAAATGATATAAAAGGCCTAGGGCTATGACCTTCACCTAGGTATTTGCCTAATGGGTTAGAAACTTTAAAGCTTGTTTTATTGGTCGGGATGTATTATAGCTATCAACACTCAAGTAGCCACTCAATACCTCTCGGTCAGATAGTGATTTTACCTAATTTAGATTTCTCAAGTCCAAATGGGTATTGAACAAAATATTTGATATGAAGCTCAAGTCGTATTTTACTATCTCTAGGTTCAACCCTTTAATTGGGCTTATCAATCTCTCGATTGACCCAATTTCTTGCTAGCCAAGTTTTCCTAGACTAAGTCTCTCTTTCTCAAGTAGAGATCAAGTCAAATAGGCATGAATTAATATTTACAAGTATTAATTCTTCAAATAAAAGCAAGAACAAGGCTAGATAATAAGCACCCAACCATAAACAAGCAATAAATCAAACACCCATTAAGTTTACACATTAGGGTGAAGTCACAACCCTAGTGAAAATATAGCTACTCGTGCTTAAATTGGAATAAAGAGGAGAAGAAATGATAATTAAACCCATATTGATAAATAAAATGATGAAATCAATATTCAAAAAGCTCAAAATAGAAAAAGCTACTAAAAGGGTAAAAGAAATCGTCTACTGTAGCAGCTGATGTCAAAAGTTAACCTAAAAAAAATGAAACTCTTCTATTTATACAAAGGTGGAATTTTCGGACAAAAATGCCCTTTCGAAGGTTCTGTAGCCGCACAATTCCATGTGCGGTCCGCACTTTTCTTCAGCTTTACAGGAGTGGAAAGCTGCGGCCTCGTAATTCTAATTTGCGGTCCGCACTGCTTTCTTTCTGCGGTCCGCACAATTCTGAGTGCGGCTGCACCTTGCTCTTCTGCAGTCCGCACAAATGTGAGTGCGGCCGCACAATAATTGTGCAGTCCGCACTTTCAGATGCAGGTTCTCTGAAATTTTGCTCTAACCTAGCTTTTTCGGTCGCACAATTTATGTGCGGACCACACTTTGCACATTTCTCTGATGGGAATTTCTTCACAACCTGCGGCCGAAGATGATATTCTACGGTCCGCACTTCTGAGCTTTTGTGCCTGTTTTTGTCCTTGAGTTCAGATTACTCATTCTTGAGTTAGATTTCATCTTGGGAGCTTATCTTCTAATATTTCTGCAATTAAGCATATTTTATCAATTTTTGGGAACACAATTAAGCCCTTTTGGAGTAAAATGAAAGCTAAATAGCGCTAATAAATAGTCAAAATCTCCACTTATCAACTTCCCCAAAATAAAGCTTTTGCTTGTCCTCAAGTAAATAAAGTAATTTCCACCTCCTTAAGTTAAGAGTCATTCCAGCTAATCAAAGGTGAATCAATCACACATCAATTGGGACCAACAATTACCCACACCACTTATGAATTATCAACAAGGCAACAAGTTAAACTTTTAAGTACAAATAGTTCTAGTGTGACACTTAAGAATCAAGAGTTGACTTTATTCATCAAAGAAGCCTGCTATTTCATGTAGGTTATTATGGATCCCAAACTCCTCCTTCTCTACTCCCCGTTTACCAATATCACTTAATAATATAGCACTCAATCCAAAGATTTGCGAAAGGTTCACTCATCTCTCTCAAAAGAATGTCGCAAATATGGATTTAAGTACCATAGGCTCGCCCCTCATGTATATCACCACTAATGTAAGCTCACTCGGCTTGAAATCACGTAGGGCTTTTTGGAATTCAATGAATGCTTTTGGACTAAGGTTGGATATGGTATGATAAAACGGGTTCACCTTTCCTCAAGCACTCCATTTTCTTTTATCGGCTCATGCTTTGCCAACTCTTTGAGGCATTTTCTTTTCCTTAGGGGAACTAGAGAGACTTAACATCACTCTTCCTTGGTCATGATATTCATTTTCTCCTTATTTGCTTTCTCCATGCTTTGCATCATTACTTTTCTTTGAATCCCTTCAACTTTTCAACTTATTCACTTTCTTTTTGCATTTTTCTTTTTCTTGCTCTTTCTTTCTCTTCACTTCTTTTCTCTTTTGTGCCTTGGTACCTTTTTTAAAAAATCCTTGTCTCTCCCCCCAAACTTACATTTTTAGCCAATTATTTCACAAGAGTGTTAAGGAAAGCTCGGGTGCCAAGAGAGCGTCACGATAAAACGGGTAACGGCTTGTAATATGGTTATCAAATGAGAAAGGTTTTAGGTTCAAATGGGTTGACTAGGGATAACAACATTGGTGGACAATGAAAAATTTCAAGTGGGTCAAGGAGAGCCTACAATCACTTCTCAAGCCAAGCAAAACTTAAAATTTGGCCTAGAAACACATTCGGGGCAAGTTTTAGACCATGCGCACGGGTACTTGGACTTGCAACAACAACATCTCACCTCTCATGCAGCTGGATTGTTAAAGAGGATATAGTCGAGTGCCCATAATGACTATATTCAAGATTGAAAATCACTATGGTTCGACTAAACCACTCGATGATTGCCTAAGTCAACACAAGAGTCAAAAGGTCACTAACTAGAGCTATTTCTTTCCAACAACCTTATTTTTAGCCATAAGCATGTAGTTAAGTGTGTTGGTACCAAGTGAATCATGTTTGACTCTTCGATCATGACTCAATTAGGTCTTTTTATTCATTATTACTACTATTCTTACCTAAACACCAAAAATGGACTCAATCCCTTAAGAACATTGTCACGCCGTTCCATCGTTGGGAAGAGTCACCCGGTTCAAACAAAACACCTTTGGAAAGAACCATGACATTAATAAAACCAAAGGCTTATTATCCTCTAAAACATAAAAAGAAGCTATTAAAGCAAAAAAAAAAACTACTAATTCAAAAAGCAAACCCAAAAGAAGCTACTAAGTCAAAAGGAAGACAAACAAAAAGATAAAGAAGCTATAAAACAAAAACTATTGAAAGCTAAACAAATATACATAATAAGGGAATAGAGAGAATATATACATAATGATAAAGAATAAAAAAATAGTAATAAGTTAATTACATGCCAAATGTGTCATAGTTATTAAAATACAGAATCAGAATCATCAAAATGTCAAAGGAACTCCACCCTCTGAATAAAAATAAGCATTGTCCTCAATGCTTAAACAAATAAGAGTATTAGAAGGCTGAGAGTGAATAAAACTACCTATGGCTTTGTGGCCATCTCTATGTCCCCAGCAGTGGCACCGACCTCAGTCTCATATTGGATCTTATCATCCTCAAGTCCGGGAGTGGCTGGGTTGGTGAACATCTGACGGACTGTCTCGGCAGTGTCAACAACAATGTTTGGCTCCTCAGATTGGCCAACTGGTGCTGTAGGTGTCACACCCACAATTTCAAAGGGACCACTCCATTTGAATTTCATCTTTTTGGGAAACATCTTTAATCGTCAGTTGAACAACAAAACAAGATCGCCCACCTTGAACTCCTTGTTTCGGATGTATTTGTCATGAAGGTACTTCATTCTCTCTTTGTACAAGGACGAACTTGCATATGCATGGTACCAGAACACATCCAATTCATTCAAATATTCAATCCGCAAGTTAGCGGCTGCATCCCAATCAAGATTCAACTTCTTTAAAGCCCACATAGCTTTGTGCTAAAGTTCCATCGGAAGATGACAAGCTTTGCCAAACACCAACCGATATGGATACATCCCTATAGGAGTTTTGAAAGCAGTCTGATAAGTCTGTAATGCATCATCAAGCTTCTTCGACCAATCTGTCTGGTTAACATTCACTGTTTTGGACAAGATACTCTTTATCTCCTGGTTGTAGACTTCCACTTGACCGCTAGCTTGAGGATGATAGGGAGTCGTAACTTTATGAGTGACAACATACTTTCTAAGCAAGGCGTCGAAAGCCTTGTTACAAATATGCGACCCCCTATCGCTCGTGATAGCCCGTGGAGTACCAAATTTTTGAAAATATTCTTCTTCAAAAATGCCACCACACTTCTCTCTTCATTGTTGGGTAGAGCAACGGCCTCAACCCATTTAGACACATAATCAACCGCGACCAAGATGTAGGTGTTTCCACAAGAACTCACAAAAGGATCCATGAAGTCAATACCCCATACATCAAAGATATCAATCTCCAAAATGGTAGTGAGAGGCATTTCGAGATTCCACTGGCCCGTCGGTATTCATCACATTTTTTCACCATATCACTTACATCTTTGTAAAGAGTGTGCCAATAGAAACCACAACTTAGCACTTTAGACTCCATTCTCGCTCCGCCATGGTGACTAACATAAGGAGAAAAATGGCAAGCCTCAAGAATAACATTTTGCTCTTCATCCTGTACACATCTTCTATTACCTCATCCGTACAAATCTTGAAGAGGTAAGGCTCGTCCCAATAATAGTCTTGACAATCATGTTTGAGATTCTTCCTTTGATTTGAAAAGAAGTCTTCCGGAATGATTCCACACACAATTAAGTTTGCTAGATCGGCGAACTATGGCACCTCTTTCATTGAAATAGCCAAGAGTTGCTCACCGGGGAAAGAGTCATTGATTTCAAGGCCATCATGCGGCCTCCCCTCCTCCTTCAAACGAGACAAGTGGTCCGTCAATATCAAACTCTTACAATAATAGCACCCATATCATCAACCTAGCTTTTGAATATTTCTTGTTCATAAGATACTGAACTGCCGCATGATCCGTATGAACAATAACTTTTGTACCCATTAAGTACAGGCGGAACTTCTCAATAGCAAACACAATGGGAAGGAGCTTTTTTTCGGTAATGGTGTAATTGACTTGGGCATCATTCATGGTCTTACTAGTATAGTAGACCGTATGAAAAATCTTGTTGATACATTACCTCAAAACTGCTCCAACCGCTACATCACTAGCAGCACACATGAGCTCAAAAGGAATACTCCAATTAGGAGCGGTGATAATTTGAGTAGTTGTCAACTTGAACTTTATCAATTCAAAGGCTCCCATGCAATCATCATTGAAGTTAAATTTAGTATCTTACTCCAAAATCTTGCATAAGGGGTTCACCACTTTGGAATAATCCTTTATGAAGAGCCGGTAGAACCCCGCGTGACCCAAGAAACTTCTCACGCCTTTCACGGATGTTGGAGGTGGAAGTTTAGAAATCACCTCTAATTTTGCCTTGTCGACCTCAATGCCTTTCTTTGAAATCTCGTGTCCAAGGACAATGCCTTCCTCGACCATGAAATGGTATTTCTCCCAATTCAACACCAAGTTCGTTTCTTCACACCTTGCCAATACTTTATCCAAATTTGCCAAGCAATCATCAAAGGAATCCCCGAATACCGAAAAGTCATCCATGAAGACTTCAAGGTAGTCCTATACCATATCCGTAAAGATCGCCATCATACAACGTTGAAAAGTGGCCAGTGCATTGCGTAAGCCAAATGGCATCCTCTTGAAAGCGAAAGTGCCATAGGGACAAGTGAAAATTGTTTTCTCTTGATCTTCCGGGACAATAAGGATTTGGTTGTAGCCCGAATATCCATCTAGAAAGTAATAGAAAGCACGGCCGGCCAACCTATCAAGCATTTGGTCAAGGAAGGGGATTGGAAAATGGTCTTTCCTTGTGACTTTGTTTAGCTTCCGATAGTCCATACGCACTCTCCACCCGGTCACCGTCCTTGTTGGAATCAACTTGTTCTTATCATTGCTAACCACAATTATGCCCCCTTCTTTGGAACAAATTGCACTAGAGAAGTCCACGAACTGTCGGAAATAGGGTAGACGACCCCGATATCCAACCATTTGATAATCTCATTTTTGACCACGTCTTGCATGGCTTCATTGAATCTCCTTTTGATGTTCAATGGATGGTTTGGCATCGTCCTCCAAGTTAATTTTTTGCATGCAAAATACAGGGCTTATTCCCCGAATATCAGCCAAAGTCAACCCAATAGCTTTCTTCCTCTTATGGAGCACCGGCAATATAGAGTCAACCAGCACGTTAGTCAAACAAGAGGAAAGAATAACTGGTAAAGTAGAACAAGGGCCAAGGAATTCATACGTGATATGTGGAGACAATGGCTTCAACTCCAAGATAGGAGGCTCCTCAATTGAAGGCTTTGTAAGAGGAGTTTTCCTATTCTCAAGATCCAAGGAAAGCTTACGGGGTGCATAGTTGTACGACCCCATTCCTTGAAAAAACTTAACACATTCTATGAAACCATCCATCTCGTCATCATCAAAATTTAGGAAGACGGCCTCCAACATGTCGCCCATATTAATCGAGGCACTTGTATCATCAATAATCACATCGGTCACCAAGTCCACGAGCGAACACACTTCATTGCTATTCGGTTGCCTCATAGATTTGCATACGTGGAACACCACCTTTTCATCACCCACCCAAAAAGTGAGTTCTTCAGCTTCGATATTAACAAGAGCCTTCCTCGTAGCAAGGAAGGGTCTACCAAGAATAATCGGTACCTCATAGTCCATTTCACAATAAAGAATAACAAAATCCGCCAGGAGAATGAACTTGTCAACTCGAACCAATACATCCTCAATCACCCCAACGGTCTCTTCATTGTACGATCGGCCATTTATAATCTCATAGATATGGGTCTTGGTTGCCCAATTCCCAATGTATAGTATGAAAGCAGCGGTATCTTCCAACTTAGGAGCCATCGAATGCACAATTGCACTCACTTAGTGAGTGACTTTGATAGTTTCAAAATTCATTGACCGCTTCTTCGTCACCAAGTCCTTCATAAACTTTGCATATCCGGATATTTGCTCCAAATCTTCAAGTAATGGCACATTTATCGAGATACTCTTCATCATATCAATGAACTTTTTGAATTGATTCTCGCCATGTCTCTTGACAAGCCTTTGAGGGTAGGGAGGAGGTGGCTTAGGCAATGGTGCCTTAGCTTTTTACACTACCGATTCCGGTATGTCAATCACATGATCCCTAAACGAGTTCACATCCTCTTGTGTCTCTTCCATCGTGTCATCAATATCAATCTACACTTTATCATTTGCGTGCACAACATTGTTTGGGATCTTCTCTTCCTCTACCAGTTGCTCATCATCCACAAGTTTCGATTGACTTGAGTTAGGTGCATTCCCACCTCTTCCACTTCTTGTAGTAACTGCCATGGCATGCCCCGTATTATTCCCACCCTTTGGGTTCACCATCGTATCACTTGGTAGTGCCCCCTTAGGACGAAAATTTAAAGCTTGAGAGATTTGACCCATTTGCACTTCTAAGTTTCCGATTGATGTGTTGTGTGAAGCAAGTTGGGCATCGAAATCGGCATTCTTCTCCATCATTTTCTTGAACATGTTCTCAATACGACCCATTTCATTGTTGGAGGAACTAGGACCATGAGAAGGATAAATAGGTGGGGTACTCGGTTGTTGATTCATCGGGGGACTTTGAAAACCCGACCCCCGATTTCCTTGGTTGTTGTTCCACCCGCCTTGGTTGTTGCCTCCCTAATTGCCTTGGTTATTATTGTTTTTCCAATTCCCTTGGTTATTGCTTCCACTCCAATTGTCTTGATTGTTGTTATTCCAATTGCCTTGATCGTTTCCACTATTCCAATTATCTTGGTTGTTAGAATTCCAATTAACTTGATTATTTGAAGATCTCCATTGTTGTTGACTAGGGCATTGGAAGTTGTTTCTTTTCCCTTGAAAGTTGTTCACATATTGGATCTATTCTTCTTGATCATTGTAAGAATCACCTTGATCAAATACACTATCATCTTGCATAAAATTGTCCCCTCTTTGTTGCACTTGTGGACTTCTTGTTCTTCTCTTGTTTACCATCATATTGACTCCCTCCATAGCATTGACTTGCCTCGGTTTTTGCACTTATTGAAGTTGAACCTTTGCCAATTGGTTCAGGGTGGTTGTCAACTCGGCTATGGCTTGCCCATGTTCATCTAACTCTTTATGAAGAAGAATCATATTTGGATCACCTTGTGGAATATTGGATCTAGATTGCCACGCCAATGAAGTATCCGCCATCTCATCCAAACTATCGCATGACTTCGCATAAGGCGTAGTCATGAAGTTTCCACTGGTAAGTTGATTCACTACATATTGGTTGGTGGTATTGATCCCCCGATAGAAAGTTTGTTGAATCATGTTCTCCGTCATATCATTGTTGGGGCACCCTTTCACCATTAATCTATACTTTTCCCATATCTCGTGCAGTGGTTCATTAGGCTATTGCTTGAATGCTATAATTTCATCCCAAAGAATAGCCATGTGCCCGGGAGAGAAGTACTTTGAAATAAATTTCTCCGCTAGTTCATCCCAATTATGAATGGAATGATTTGGCAAACGCTCCAACCAGTCTAAATCTTTTCCCCGTAGATATAAGGAAAAAAGACTTATCCTCAAAGAATCCTCGGAGACATTTGTTTGTTTGCTCCCCCAACACGTATCTACGAACCCCTTCAAATTTTTATATGCATTTTGACTCGGTGCACCGGTGAAGAACACTCGTTGCTCGAACAAAGTGAGCATCACGTTGGTTATTTGGAAGTTACCTGCCCTAATATGCAGAGGGACTATAGCACTTGCATACCCTTTATTCGACAACACCCGGTGTGGAGCCGCTCATGGTGGAGGTGGGGGTGGAGCGGGTACATTGTCTTGAGGTGGTCTGCCTCGTCTATTGGCCTGAGGTTCAAGAGGTACCTCATCCATTTGCTCATCCTCAACATCCACACCCCCCACGGCTATGTTTCTGAGATCGTTGTTTGCCATGATTGCACCTACAATACCCACACGTTAGTAACAAGGAACGAAAAGAATATTTCCCAAAAACACACCTAAATATATAACTAACACTATTTTAAGCACCCCGGCAACGACGCCAAAAGGTGATCTCATCCAGTTTCACTCCTCTCTTTGAGGTTATAAAAGTGGTCGATGCAATAGTAATACCCAACAAGAGTCGGGGTCGAATTCCGCAGGGAGATATATGAATGGGTGTTAGTAGTATATATCTTAGCGTGTGAGTTTGTATATCTAAATTTACACTTCCGCAATATTTGGTTTTGTTTGATAATCTAAACTACGATTATTTTTTAAAGAATGAAACTAGGAAATTATTTTTGTTGTTTTTCAAATGATATAAAAGGCCTAGGGTTATGACCTTCACCTAGGTGTTTGCCTAATGGGTTTTAAACTTTAAAGCTTGTTTTATTGGTCGGGGTGTATTATAGATATCAACACTTAAGTACCCGCTCAATACCTCTCGGCTAGAGAGTGATTTTGCCCAATTTAGCTTTCTCAAGTCCAAATGGGTATTTAACAAAATATTTGATAAGAAGCTCAAGTCGGGTTTTACTATCTCTAGGTTCAACCCTTTAATTGGGCTTATCAATCTCTCGATTGACCCAATTTCTTGCTAGCTAAGTTTTCCTAGACTAAGTCTCTCTTTCTCAAGTAGAGACCAAGTCAAATAGGCATAAATTAATGTTTGCAGCCATTAATTCTTCAAATAAAACCAAGAACAAGGCTAGATAATAAACACCCAAACATAAACAAGCAATAAATCAAACGCCCATTAAGTTTACACACTAGGTTTGAGTCACAACCCTAGTGAAAATCTAGCTACTCATGCTGAAATTGGAAAAAAGGGAGAAGAAATGATAATTAAACCCATATTTATAATTAAAATGATGAAATTAATATTCAAAAAGTTCAAAATAGCAAAAACTACTAAAAAGAGTAAAAGAAATTGTCTATTGTAGCAGCTGATGTCAAAAGTTAACCTAAAAAAGTGAAACTCTTCTATTTATACAAAGCTGGAATTTTTGAATAAAAATGCCCTTTCGGAGGTTCTGCGGCCGCACAATTCCATGTGCAGTCTGCACTTTTCTTCAGCTTGACAGGAGTGGAAATCTATGGCCGCATAATTCTGATCTGCGTCCGCACTCCTTTCTTTCTCCGGTCCGCACAATTCGGAGTGCGACCGCACCTTGCTCTTCTGTGATCCGCACAAATGTGAGTGTGGCCACGTGGCTCTTCTTCTGCAGCCGTTCATTAATTGTGCGGTCGCACTTTGAGATGCAGGTTCACTGAACTTTTGCTATAACCCAGCTTCTGTGGCCTCACAATTTATGTGCGGACCGCACTTTGCACATTTCTCTGATGAAATTTCTTCACAACTTACGGGTGCAGATGATATTCTGCAGTCTGTACTTCTGAGCTTTTATGCCTGTTTTTGTCCTTGAATTCACATTACTCATTCTTGAGTTGGATTTCATCTTGGGAGCTCATCTTACAATATTCCTGCAATTAAGCATATTTTATTAGTTTTCGAGAACACAATTAAGCGTTTTTGGACTAAAACGAAAGCTAAATAGCGCTAATAAGTAGTCAAAGTCCCCACTTATCAACTTCGAGTATGAGTTCTAATCCAGACCCGCATGAATTGGATGTTCCATCGGTATGCTAGACCCAGAGGTCTTGCATCAAGATAGAAGCTTGTGTGCCTTCCTTTTCGGCCTCGGACATCACCTTGGCACTAAAGTCAACGACAAAATCGGCAAGCACCTGTGACTTTATGGATGTGCGAGGCTGGTAAATGATGTCGTGCTCACTTAACTATATTGACCATTTGGCCAGCTTCCCCGACAATTTGGGTTTGTGCAGTGTGCTCCTCAAGGGAAATGTGGTGACGACTGAGATTGGACGGCACTAGAAGTACGGCCTTATCTTTCTTGAAGTTGTGACAAGGGGCAGCACCAATTTCTAGAGGTGAGGATACCTCGTCTCGGCATCGATAAGTGTTTTTAATAGATATAGTAGACTGGAGATTGCGTACCTTTATCTTCTCGAACTATAACTGCACTTACCACTACTTCTGAGATGACGAGGTAAACGAGGAGACGTTCTCTAGCTTAGGCTTTGAGAGTAGGGTGGTGATGACAGGTATTCCTTGAGCTCTTTCAGCGCTTGTTTGCACTGGGTCGTCCATTCGAGGTCGTTATCCTTATAGAGTATGTTGAAGAATCTATGGCACCTATCGGACGACCTCGAGATGAACCTGGATAGGGCGGCGTTTCGACCCGTGAGTCTTTGGACTTGTTTATTAGTTGTTACATGTTCTGTTATCCCGTCGATAGCTTTAATCTGATCGGGGTTGACCTCGATTTCGCATTGTGATACCAGGAAACCCAGAAATTTACTCTAGGTCACGCCAAACGCGCATTTCTCGGGGTTCAACTTCATCATGTATCTCCTCAAAATTCTCAATGCTTCCTTCAGGTGGTCGATGTGATCCTCGACCCTCAAAGATTTTACTAGCATGTCATCGATGTATACTTCCATTATTTTGCAGAGCTAATTTTTGAAAATCTTCGAGACCAACCTTTGGTATGTGGCCCCAGCGTTCTTCAATACGAATGGCATAAACCCTATAGCAATATTTTCCCCTATGAGTGATGAATGTAGTTTTCTCCTATCTTTCTCCTCCATGAGTATCCAGTTGTAGCCCGAGTATGCATCTTGAAAACTCAGCAACGCATGTCCCGTTGTGGCATTGAAGAGCTGGTCGATGTGCGGTAATGGGAATGAATCCTTTGAGCAGGCTTTATTCAGATCGGTGAAATTCACGCACATCCTCCACTTACTATTATTTGTTTTACCATTACCACGTTAACAATCCACTTGGGGTACTTTGAATCCCTGATAGAGCCATTTGCCAGCACTTTCTCCACTTCTTCGTTGAAGGTCTCGTTGATGGAGGGGTTGAACTTTCATCGAACCTGCCTTACTGGGGTAGTATGGGTCGACATTTAACCTGTGTGTGGCTATCGTTTTAGGGATGCCTCGTATATCTGCATGTCTAAAGGCAAATAAATTTGCGTTAACTATTAATAATGGAAAAATACATAGGTAGCCACCTGAACTATACACCAAATCCGTGTTACACACTTTCTGAGAATGAAAATTCTATTACATACCCAACCTTTTCAAAGTGTAACTAACACACACTACTTTTTTCTTAACCAATTTTTCAGAATATATGTAATGTCACGAACCAATAAGGCCATGACACTTGTTAATAAGTTTTTTTTAAAAATAAAACACCTAAATTTATAATTATACCCTTAGTATCTCCCTTCGTCTCTTTCTCTTTTGCAAACCACCAAAACAATGGTTGCCACCAAACATTAACAGGCACCCCACCATTAATTTTCATCTTCTTTATTATATCAATAACTATATTGTGACACATTCAACTGCTTTCATTTTCTTCTATAACCACCAAGCTTCATTAACTCTGCCATAACACCACCATGGCTTCCACCTCCACAATCACCATCTTCAACAGTTAACCTACCGTCAAAACCATTTCCATAACCCAATAATCCTTTTCACCAGCAAAGAGTATACAAAATCATTACGAATTACAAGAAGATCGAAACATCAAGAGAACTCAGAAGTTGAAAATGACTAAAGAATGTTGTTTTGAGAAACGTTCTTCAACAAATTAAGGTTTTTCCATTTGGGTTATGGAAAAATATACTGGAATTTGGGGGAAATTTGGATTCCCAAATAAAATCAGCAGAAGAAACATCCGAGAAAGCTCAATTAAGATCTGATATATTTTTAAACTTAGGCATCAATGGAGGATGTTTAACCCATTAACATGATTGAAGATAACTAAAGTGGGTCTAAGTGTTTAGGACCAGCCATGGCAGATTTGTGAATTTTTTAAACAAGGAATAAGATGACCCAATTTATTTATTTTTAAAAACTAAAAAAAATTGACATATACACAAAAGTTTCCATGTTCACGTGCTTCACTTGTTGGAAAAACACGCACTAGCCACATGGGCAAAATGGTGTGTATTAGACACACTCCGTAAAGGTTAAGTGTGTAAAATAATTTTTGCTTGTAAAAGGTGTATAACAAGGATTTGGTCCATAATTTAAGGGGTAACTTATATATTTTGCCATTAATAATTGACTAAATTTATGTGGGTCTTTGAGTTTGCAACTGATATAGGCCTTTTTACTAGGGTCGCTTTGATCTAGCTGGATGGGATCGAGGTCCTCTATGGCCGATCCTGCAGCTTCAACCATTTATGGATCCATAATGGTGTCCTTCGCTTTGACCTGTAGGGACCTCGACTTTGTTGATTGCTATGCCTTCTTTTCTTTTTCTTTCTTTTGTTGAGTAGTCGTTCTGTCCATGGCGATCCGATAGCATTCCCGAGATGTGCATTTTTCCTCTCGTATGCTGAATATTCCCTAGAGGGTCGGGAACTTGGACACTTGGTACAAGTTGGAAAGGACTGCCCTAATGGGGTCCATGGTCAACCTACGATGGTATTGCACGACGTATCCTGATCCATGATGTGGAACGTGGTCTCCAGCATTACCCCGCCGGCGAGGATAGGGAATGTGATCTCGCCCGAAGTTTGTTCAACTGCATTGTTAAAACCAATTAGTGTAATGCAACACGACAATATCTTATCCTCAATTCGCATCTGTGACCTGAGGATGGATAATGCACGCTCCGCTTCCGTCATCCACTATAATTCTCCTAACATTAGCATCAAGAATTCATAAAGTAATGACAAGTGCATCATTGTGAAAGAAGGTCAAACCGTCGGCATCTCACTCATCAAAGATGATACTATCATCGAGGCCGTCATACCGTTCATGGGTGATCGATCTCTTGAGTTTGTGAGTGGCAGTGAACATGATACCGTTGATTGAGGCATTTTCATTGTGCCCAATAATCATGTTTATGGTGAGAGAGGAAGAGGACGGCTTTGGCGGGCCTAGGCGTTCCCGACCCTTTGCTAAGGTGTTCCTTCCTTTGTCACTGAGAAACTCTTTGAGGTGTCCTTGTTGCAGCAGGTTTGCCACTTCTAACCTTAGAGCGTGGCAGTCTTTCATTTTGTGTCCACGGTCTTGGTTGAACTCATAGACAACTTCATAGTGCATGGGTCGGACCTCATTTTTTGTGGAGACTTCACCTTTGGTCTAAGCTTCTCAAGTGCGTAGACCACCTCTGTAGGTGACACACAAACAATATGAGCAGATAGTAAGGGGAACATACCTCGGTTATTTCTATGGATGTCTAATCTTTGCCTAGAAGGGCTATCTTCGTGGCGGAAGTTGGGGACGGGTGGCTGCAAATATAAGGTTGATGTCGATCTCTGCCTGATCACGGCAATGGAGCGTCTATCCTTGTGTTGTCCCTATGTTCCCTCCTAGGTTCGGATTTCATTGAGACGAGTCATCAGGTTAGCCCATTGAGGTCTTCGTCATCTACCCTGACCTCGGCACCATAGGAATTGTGGATCTCGTCCCAGGTAGCTGGTGGATACTTCATCAATCGGCTTAGCAGCCTTTTGGTCGCCTTTGCACCTTTTCTGTTCAGCCCATTCTGGAAGGCTGCTCTGGCCATCCCTTCAGAGACATTTGGTAGGGTCATCCTCACCTTGTTGAATCGAGCTAAGAAGTCCCTCAGTTATTCCCCTAGGGATTGTCCGATGGCGAAGATATCATTTACCCTTGTTTCAGCTTCCTTGGCCCCGGCATGCGCCGTTATGAATTTGTCTACCATCTCTTCAAATGTTTCTATAGAATAGGCCGGCAGTTGCGAGTACTATGTCAAGGCCCCTCCTGTGAGGGTTTCACCAAACATTTTCAACAAGATGGAGGATACATATTCTTTGGTGAGGCCGTTGCCTTTTATTGCGGTGACGTAATAGGTCACATGGTCCTCGGGATCAGTTGTCCTGTCATAGATTCTGAGTTACGGGGGCATTTTGAAAGTTTTTAGTCTGGCATGAGGAGCTTCTTCTTCCCTATACGGCTGTTCCACGAACCTATCGGCGTCTCTTTTTGGTTACAACTTGGGAGCACCTAGTATTTTGTCTACCCGTTCTTGGCGCTCCTTCATCTGTTCATTGAGCACCCTATTCTCGCTCTCCATTTCTTCCATTCTCTTTAACATGGCAGAGAGGACGTTGTCACCTGCACTGTTAGCAATTGTATGGATATTAATTGAAGTAGGAGGGTTCGGTTGGTTGTCTCGTCCGTTCTTACACTCTGCTGCAGGGATCCTTGGGGTTTCCTCAGTCGTACACGGATCCTGCTTGCTCATCACGCTGACCAAAGTGTCGGTCATCCAAGCTTTTAGGAGCTTTTACATAGTAGGTGGTGCTCCTTCTTTCGCGGACGTGGAAGTATCTTTTCCGTTTGGTTTGGTTGTGCTACAGAAAGGTGTCGGCGACTTCCCTGACCTGGGGGATGCCGTGGAGGTTACTTCTTCATCTTGAGTTTTGTACCCTTCATCGATGGCACTTATTAGGTTGAGTGGGACGTTGTCCGTTGTTCTTGTTCCCTTTCCTTGGTCGATCTTTCCCTGGTTACCTGCCATAGAATCTTTGCATGCGAAGGAAAAAGGATAGCTTTACAGTATGTTAGGCTAACAAGTTATCGAATATTGTAGATCTGAATGAAAACGGATGGTTTGACTACAAAATCCCTACAAACGGCGCCAAACTGTATGACCCAAAAATTAGATTTAGGTTTTTATATAATTAGATATATAGAAATATAGGGTTAATCATACTCAATATCAATATACTATAGCAGATCTAGCACTTTTAGGGAGAATATTTAATGTGTAGTATCAGACAATATTATCTTTGAACAATGATGGAGCAGTAAAAGCTTATAAATGTAAAGGATCGCAATAAATAATGATAAATGGCTTTTAAGTAATAAATAAGACAAAGTTCACCCGACAAGGGTGAGGTTTTCTAATATGCTTTCTAACAAAGATGGATGGTGATAAACAATTGAATATTCCGATTCTTCTTGGATCGAGAGAGAAGGATGAAAGAAAAGAAGTGTAAAGTGTTGCTTTGTTTCTATTCAGTAAAGAGAGAATCTTGCACAGAGATTGTTGGTGATATTCTTTACAAAAAGGTCTGATCCCCTTTTTCAACTACATCTCTTCCTATTTATAAGGAAATATGGGCCACAAAAACCTAGATAGTACAACATAAAAGAATATCTACTAGAATATTCTCTAAGGAACCTAAATCCTAAAACTAGTCATCACTTCATATTGAAAGCGGACGCCCGTCCTCGTCCTCATCTTCTATTAGACCACCTCGACCTCGGGAACAATTTATCTTTCCCACCTGACCTCGACCTTTTTGGGGTCAGATTGACACGTCACAACCTTCAAAGGCTTTATCGCTCTTGACCGGGTCAAACTCCTAAAATGAAAGTTTTCGCCCATACGGTAACATAATTAAAATTTTATGTATTGATAGTATATATATTTAAACAGTGTGATCAATAAAAAGCCAGTTACAAGTAATTCCATAATAAGCATTGATTGTACATTGAGGAAAAAAGTACTATTAACGTAATATAAAAGGCTAGTGTTAGACTATTGACAATTTAATTTTTTTTAAGATTGTCTGACAATTTAATTTTTTTTAAGATTGTCTGTGTGACTTATATTCATATGTATTTGGGTAAATGAGTATAGCTTTTATCAATATGCTTTTTGCTGTTCTTGCGTTATGCAGTTAGAAGAGGGAATCTTGACTCCCATCTTCGATACAAGGGGAAAGCTTCATTAAAAGAAGACTATGCAAACATATCCATTTCCCAAATGCTTTTGATGCTTTTCTTCTCTTTTTCATCTTATTTTATAAGGATTAAAGGTGTCTTTGTTTCTTCATATTGTGGACTTCGTGGTGCAGTCCACACATAGTGGCACTAAGCAGGTCGCCCCTAAAGCAAGTGAAGCATTTGCTTTGGGCCCCAAAAATTTAAAGACCCCAAAATTATTATTTCTCTATATATAATAGTATATTATTTATATAATTATCTCTTATTATTGATTAAAAAAAATTTATTGTTATATTAATTTTTAATAACTCGATTTCTTCCTCTAATTAATATAACTAAAATAGTTTTCTATCAAACTTATTTTATTTTTTTACTTAATTATATTTCTCTATTCATTAGTTGGTCACATAACTATATCTAATAATCTAACTTATTATTTATTTTCCTTACATAAATTATACTCTCTCCGTCTTAATTTATATGAAAGTGTTTGACTGGGCATGGAGTTTATGAAAAAAAAGGAAGGCTTTTGAAACTTGTAATCTTAAATAAATCATAGAAATTTGTGGGCTAGAAATCATCTCATTAATGATAAAAAGAAAAATCAAAAGTTAAATTGTTACCAAATATATAAAAGGACTTACTAAAAAAAGGAGTCACTTAAGTTGGGACGGATGAAGTATGTTTTCTGGGTTCTCCCATTTCAGTTGTGATGCAATCAATGTTAAATTCATTTAATTTTTTGTACTTTATAAAACTAAGTTCTTTTTTATTTTTTTTAATTCTGCATCCTCACTTGTCTAATTTTTTAAAAAACGATATATATATTAAGGCCTCTTATTAAGGCTTTGCTTTAAGCCTCGGATGATGTTGAGCCACTAAGCCTTATGTTCCTTAAAGACTAGACATTACAAATTTAGGCAACTTCTATATTTGAACTTTAAGATAGAATCGTTCCTTTGTTTAGCACTAATAGTTATTTTGCTTGGTTGAAGTGTTTAGGATTGAATCTTGGCATCAAAATTAGATCTTCTAAAGATTTGTAATGTTTTAATATCCAAAGCACATAGCATCTAATTTAGCATATATACAAACGAGCAAATCAAGGTCCCCCCTCCCCCCACACACACACACACATATATATATATATATATATATATATATATATATATATATATATATATATATATATATATATATATATATATATATCCTGCAACCTTTTGAGAACGTGTGATGTTTTGTGCACCAGATTGCCCTTCTTTTTTTAGATCTTTACACAAAAGAATTGCTGCCCGGACATATTTGTTTTTCATAGCCGATATACATAAATTATACAGTGATTATATATAATTATACACAAATTATACATGAATTGCACATATATTATATATGCATCAGTCAGTTATTTTTAATTTAAGCGATTGGGTAAGCAACTATTTAGATGTGCCTCCATGCGTCACATGAACTGCAAGTTGTTGTTTTTTGGAGGGGTGGGGGATAGGCTAGAGAAAATATTATAGCAGCAGAATTTGCCTATACCGTAAGGATGGAAGGGTCATATTAATTTTCTCATTATATGGGCTGTTGAAGAGAACTGATCGATTATCGCTATAGTTTTTCAAAACAATGTTGTAAACTAAATTAGATGAGCATGTTCTTCAAACATATCCAACTGCTGATCATATTTGTATAAAACTATAGCTTCACAAGTTATCCAACTTTGAAGAAGGAACATAGAATTCGAAGACCTTAATATTATGTTTTGTTTCACCGTCTCGTCATTACGGGGAAAATGTTTAAATGGCCTTTTGTTAAAAAAATTGAAAAAAAGATTTTCTCAAAACAAAATTCTTTTTCAACCAAACGTCAAGAAAGAAATGTTTTTCAACTTCGAAACAAAAAGGATCTTTACACAAATAGCCAATCTGATTCACTATTTACTTTCTCTATTTGGTATATATAAATTGTATACTAATTATATATTTACATGAATTCTATATATATTATACATTCTCTAGCTATATTTAGTTTAAGCGGTTGAGTAAGCAGTTTTTTGGGTTAATTGTTCTTAATTCTTCAAGCAAAGACAAAATCGGCCTCTATAAAAGTGAAGAGGTAGCTCTTAAGCCCATATTAGCTAGGAGTTATTACCCGTATAAGAATTGGCCCATTATTTTTATTTACAAAAAAGATATTTATCGTATTTGAGTTTTTTACATGCTTGATCCTTTTTTAACTATTATTTAAAAAAAATAGCATCATTTATTATTTATTTCATAAAGAGCACTTTTTTTCATTATAAGCATATTATAAAAATTAAGCTCAACATTTAATAAGTTAACTGACTCACTAATTACGGAAAGTACTTTTTTTGTCCATCTCCATTCTCCCTTTCCAACATTCATCTTCTTCACTCCATTTTTGAAAATCTGATGCATATGTGAATGTCACCTAAATTCAAGATGTATTGATTTATACGTCTTTTATACTTTGTACATCAAGTATCACTTTAATTCAAAATGTGTTTTTATGTATATAATTTTTGTATATTTATTTGTGAAGTGCTATCTTATTTTAAGATGTATTTTTAATGTATATTTTAAATATATTTTATATGTCAAGTGCCATTTTAATTCATGATGTATATTTTATATATATTTATTTTGTATATTTATATGACATCTTAATTAAATTTAAGATATATTTTTTTATGTATATTTCACATGTCTAAATATTATCTTAATTGAAGATGTATTTTTTTATGTATATTTTATATGTATTAATTCAATGTATAATTTTTATATATACGTTTTGTATATATTATCGGATATTATTATCGAAGTAAGATCTTAAGAAAGGAAGAAAGAAGGAAGAGAAAAACTTAAGAAAGATAATTAAAAAGAAAACGAATGGAAGAAATTTAGAAAACATATTGGCTTCGGCAGAAAATAAAATTATGAAGACGAAGAAAAAGAAGGAAAGCTAATAGAGAAAGAGAGAGAAAAAAAAGGCATGATTTTTGTACAAAGAATTATTGACTTTCCATTCAAATTGCTTATTTTTAGAGATTAATAATTAATATTCCTATTTTAATGGAACTGTGTGCTATAAATATAAATATTTTTCTGCCACAGCTGTAATATTAGATTTCTTCCTAAGAATTTGTTATATTTCTTTTAAACTGTGACACAGTTACGTAAAGTTCCCGGTACAAGGTGATTTGCACAAATAAGATCCTTTAGTGCCATTATTTACGTTTTGAGCTCATTTAAATTTTTTTATAAGAATAACTTTGCAGCCAAGACTTGACAATAAATCTAAACAAAACCAGGATTTCCTGATTGATGAGCAAAACTCGCCTTATCATAATTCCTGGCGAATTGTTAGAATTTTTGGATTCAATAGCAGGGTGTTATTTATGTCGATAGTTTTCCAATCCTATGTACAATGTAAAATCATTTGTTTTGTGATTAAAATAATAAAGTCTAACTAAGTGAGGTTATTTTATGAATCTGCAAATACCAGGTCATGCTATACTAATCATTTTATTATATTCTATTTTATATTCCATCAACTTCACTGAACTTCCAATTGATAATCATATTGCCGTTTCAACAAACTTCTCATAAGTGACCTTTTTGACAATTGCCATTTATACAACATACTCTACCTAAAAGATCCCAACAACTAAACAAGGAAGATGTTAGCTTCTGCAATGGAAGACAACATCTATATATCTTCTAAATATAATTTCCTCAAATTGCATAACAAATACTACACCTCATCTTTTAATTAAATTACCTCAAAGATACCTTATAGCTTTAGGTAAAATTACTTCACGTTAATCACATCGTTTGCTATGGTTATTCCAAAATAATTTCCGTTTACCCTTAAAAATGGATAACAATTGAATTTGTACGTGATTTTAAGGATATGTGGACAACGCCACCAGCACAAGTGAATAAGAAAAGATCACGTTGGCAAAGGTGGCGGTATCACCGTCTACAGGTCGAGTCATGAGATCTAAAGTGCACCACCCTTCTTTCCGACCCGGATTGGAAGAATTTTTCACATACTGAGGTTTTGGGTCTTCATGAGTAGTTCTTGTCGACGATCCCTTGAAAAAAGTCCTTTGTTGAGCCGGCTTGTCAGTTGTCTGCGCGAGTCACGTGGAAGACATACTGACCTGACGAGGTAAGGGAGGACTAGTTGTCCCTTATGTTCCTCTTCGCACATAGGAGATCGAGACACAGCCCTAGGGGCACTCAGAGTTGTTGATGGTTCAACCTTTACTGTGTCACCGGGCACCAATCCGCCTTCGATCCATTGTGATTCGGTTTCTTGGTATGGAGAGATCTCTGCCATAAAAGAGAGGATTCCGTGCTTGCAAGGAAGCGTGCAAGTGGGTGAACGCATCACTCCAACGGTGATGGCGATTCCTTCTTGAAAAATAGTATATTCAGTTGAATCTTCATATTCTAATAATAAGCTACTTCGGAACTGTTCAGCGGACACGTGGAATCGAACGTCTTTCTAGCGAAGAAGGGAAACAAAAAGAAAAAGGAGGAAAAGGTATAAAAAGCCACGATAATGGAATGCACGCATTAATAATCTATGATGATCTTAGTAAGCATGCGGTAGCATATCGACAAATGTCATTATTGTTACACCGACCCTCCCCCCCTCCCCTCATTGGGGGGTTAAGGGGGAGGATGTCAAAACCTTACCCATAAAAAAAGGTACATATTTACTTTATCAAGCTGGAAATAGGGAACTCCTTTTTGGAACTGCCTTTGATCTTAGGCTCGCAGCTACTAGGTCTGCTCCCAGATCGACAGGGTGAGAAGAAGTAAGTCTCTTCCCAGTTAAGTCCTATGTTGAGTGTCTATCAACACATAGACTTTCTAAGACCTTCTTCTCCAGCTCCCTCTTTTATCGTACATGTGCTTACCATAAACCTGCCTTTTTATTTTCTTCAACTTCATGGTAATGAAACGTACCCGATCCGAGTCTGAAGCAGCCGTTATATTATTATAAGATGCCACTTGCCATGGATAGAAGTGGCGGCAACCATAAAGTAGATAATTTCCATCCATTTGTTGTCTCATTCGCGAGCTCTAACGGTCTCGATATTCTATACTTCTAGGAATCGGGACTGCTGCTGTTCGGGTTACCCTTTACCTTTCTTTTGAATCAAAGTAAGTCGTGACTGTTGCATTTTAGTCGGTCGGGCCGGTCCACAGCAGTAAAAGTATAATTGATTCCGTCGATCTCGAAAACGGTGAATCTTGAGCTTTCTTCTCTTATTCAATTGATAGTTTGATCGAGGGGGCTACCACAATAGTATATTCCATCGCTCCTCTTTTCCTGTAAAGTATTTACTACCTAACGATTGGTGCAGGATTGACGACTCAGCTATCCAAGTTTTTTGAGCTCTCATCTTGAGCCGATCTTATTCAATGGATTATGACTTTCTCACTTGAGCTTTCTATTGAATTTTCATTGATGGACTAGTGGACCTAGCATCCAATCAAGAAACAATCACTTCGGACAATTAGACTAAGTTTATCATATTCAGTCGGAAGAGTTAAGGTAATACTTTCAAAGAGACTCTCGACGGGAGAATCCAGGCTAGCTTCCAGTCTATATAAAACGTAGTTAGCAGAGGTCAGTCTGTCTGGCGTTTCCTCTTGTAACGGACTAATTTTTCATCCTAAGCTATCCTTTAACACATTACCCATTCCATAAATAAGGGGCCCTTACAAGAAGTCCCTAGACTAGGGAAGGCAAGGGAAAACTGCTCTTACTTCCCGAAGGGAGGTTGAAAATCCAAACTTTCTGTCTGAAGCAAATGTTGGAAGTCCAATATGGTGGTTTGGAACATCCAAGAGGACACCTGATGCACTGAGGGAGAACTTATCGACGACAAAAAAGATGAGGTTTCTGTTGGAGGGTCCCTGCTAAAGGAAGCATTTCCAGTGAATAAGAACTAGAATTTCCATTGGGGTCGCCCAAAGCTATGGAGATAAGGTGAAAGATAAAAAAGCTATATTTATAAAAATAAAGAGAATCTAGTCAAATTCATATTAGAAAATGGGATTACCAACTGAAATACGAACAGCTAACATAATATGGTCATAGATCTTAGGTTGTAACTTGATCATGAGTAAATTTGTTGATGTTGCACCCATGAAGTATGGAAACACAATATCGCATTACCATGGAGGCTGCCTTGTTGGGAAAGTGGTTGATAGGAAGCACCTCGAAAAGAACGGACGAGCCACATGCAGGGAAACTTTTCCTTCGTCATTTGATTTGTTCTTCGATGCCAATCTCTCTCTTGTTACCGAGCTAGAAGCTAATCGAAGCATGCTTCAACCAATCAATGTTGTTTTTGCTGATATCAGTGCCAGCTCGTTAAGGCTGAGCACCAGAGACCAGCATGATGGGTTTGGAGGAGAGGCAACAAGCGCTGCGGGCGGAGCAGGAAGCGCTCATTGTTCATTGAGCACTTGGTCGCCTTCTTCTTATCATATTAAAGGAGCGCGGCTCTGTATGAGGCTCGTGCTGCAGAGGTTGGGCCGAAAACTCCAAAATCCAAAACAAAAGTACCCGATGGGCAGGAAGTCCGGCCGGATTCAAAGTATGGAAGACTTTTTATGAAGAAAAAGAATGTTCCAGTTGTTATTATAGCGAATGAACTACCCAAACGAGGATAATCTCGTTTGGCAACTCAATCCTCACGGTAATAATTATGCCAATTCTGCCTAAAAATCTCTTCAGGTGAGTTTGGGTATAGCAGGACTTGAACCTGCGACCCCCTTAGCCCAGTACTTAATAAAGGGAGGGAATGCAAACTTCTTCTACGTCAAATTCACGAAAATAATCATATGAGTCCAGGAGAGAAGCAAGTTACCTTTCTTTGATGCTGCTTCCCGCATTTCTTGAGTTGAAAAGGTATTTATAGATTCTAGAGCTCAGGGGAAGGTTTGGAACCCTCGTAGCAGAATGGAATCAGTTTACCGGGCTGACTTCCTTGCCAACACGAGTAGTTTAATGAGAAAATAAAATAAATAAATAAAAAGGATCAAATTAAAGATAGAATAAATGGCCAAACTAGTAGTAGTACCGAGTTCGGGCTCGATTGTGATCCAAACGATTAACATGCCTTCGGTTCGGAACCAAACACTTATGAAGAACTATGAGTAAAATGAATAACTTTGAATGACCTTTAAAAGCAGAGAAAACAAATGTATATTGCCTTGATATGCATGCTACACTGTGTCTAATGAATAATCAACTTCCCCTTTATATAGTAGGGGAGTTATATCCTATGTACAATTCTGAGAATGGTAAAAATCTTCCTTTTCGCTAATCACTTATCTACCGTCGATACGGGTCGAGATTCACGTCATGATATCTGGTTGGACATGGATATTACGGCCCCTTGTTAATCGTGTGTGGGCATTTGGTAATGCTCTCCGAGGTCTTGGAACTCGAATCGGACCCCGGTGGTGTGGCCTCGATGGCTTTGAAGGCATGCGTTTTGCTCGGGCCTTGATGCGAGAGGCTCCTGGCTTCGATTCTGATTCCTTTCAGTCATGTCCTTGCTTCGTTTGTCTCACCGGGAAATCGAGGTACTCATTAGCCTCGGTTTTACCCATATACATATAGTCCCATTATTTCTCACAGAGTAGGTTTGGCGAAACGATGGGAAACGATAGTTGTTCTCTGATTCCTTCCTCCATACGTTACGACGAAGGAGCCAAAACGTCCCATCAGTCACGTTGTTCTGACTTCGGACATGTGTCAATCATCGGCCGGTTTCCTCTGAATGCGAAGTGTCGCCTACTTCCCTATAAAAGCTTCCATCATTTGTTCTTTTTCTACTTTTCAACCAAGCTTTTACCTTCGAGTTTCCCATCTATCATCAACATCTTTCAAACCTTCATACCTTCATCTTTTGATCTTCAAATCTTCATAATGTTTCTTAGATTCTTGCCCAGTTCTTCTTAAATTCTTCATATACCGTTGTTCCGCCTTCAAACTTGTTCTTCCAAACCTTCATACTTCCTATTCAAACCTTTATGTTTTACCATCCAACAGTGGCTAAAACATCCAAATTAGTTCCCAAACATACTGCCTCTTCATCTTCCCAACCGGCCGCTAGTATTGAGGCGGTCGATCCCGAAATAGTTTTCCTCGAGGCAGCTACTTCTGACGTGGCTGCCACGAGTCAGCAGCCGCTGAACCGTCTCCCGAGCCCCATTTGAAAGTGTTTATTCTGGGGGGTTGTTATATTGCGGATGACTTAAAGGTTGAGAAACCCTCGTCCAAGCAAGACCGGGGTAAATGAGCATCAAGGTACATATGCTCCGTGATCGAAAACGTCTTTCCCGTGGTCCGAGAGGATTGTAATGAGGACGGTAAGGGCGTGGTAGTCCCTGGTCCCTAGAATGCTATCACTACCCACGTGGAGGGGTACTTAAGTGTATACACTTTCCCCTTCATGTTGGACCAGTTGGACCCAGTTATTTTGGAATTTTGCAAGAGGTACGAGGTATGTCTCGGGCAAATCCACCCGTCTCTATGAAGGATTGTGATCCTCCTTTGTTACTTCGTGAATAAGAGTGATTCTCTTTGGTTCACCATCGATCCGCTACTCCGTTTATACAGTCCTCGAATCTTCTGAGGGGGAATGACTAAGCTTACTCGTTGGGCCAGCAAGGCCCTCTTTTTGAGCATTGATGAAGACCGAGAGCGGGGCTAGAAGGGGCGCTTCATTCGGGTGAAGACCGAAAACTTGATTCCCCCCGAGTTCATGCCATTCCCTGAGAAGTGGAATGCGTCTCGTAAGTGCAACTTCTATTTAAGCGTCAATTTTTCTTCATTTTATTTCCTTTCCTTCACCCTTGTGATTGTGCAGTTGTTGCCAGGGTTCTAAATACGGTCACCCGGCTTAAGGATTGGATCGAAGGCATCTGCAAACATATGTCATACTTCGAGCTCCCATGGCACAAATTGTAGAAGGGCCGATGGGAGGCCCGTTCTCATGATAAGGTTCCCCTTCGAATAGTTGTTATCGTATCCATATCTCACAGCATACTGACTTATTTTCTTTTCTTTTATAGGTTTGCCTAAGACCACTGAGCTTAGGCCTTTGGAAGGGGACGAGGACGTATCCTTGTCCGTTGATCCCTCCGTTACGGGACAGCTCGGGTCTGCCGTGGGGGAAAATAAAAAAAGGAAAAGAAACCCTTCGGGCTACCCGGGCCCCGAAGTGAAACCAAAGAAAAGGGTGGCTCGCAAGCCTTTGAAGAGCATCAGCTCCCGGGTGCCACACTCTGATTTGCTTCTCCGACTCAGAGATGAGCTAGAAGAAGATGACATTTTCATTGACCATGGATCGACCCATCCCGGGGTGCAGGAGGCAACCGAGGGGGAGACTCGTGAGTCCGACCTCCTTCAGACTCAAGAGGTCGATATAGAGAATAGGGGTGGGACCCCCGGGATGTCGGCTCTGCCCCGAAATAAGCGCTTAGTATAATAGAATTACGGGGACGCCCTCCTACACCGAGTCCATGCTCGAGGAGACCCAAGAAAAAATGAGAAGTCGAATGAAGGGATCCATAGTGTGGACGATCCCATTCATTCATTTTTTTATGGTATAGACTCGTCCACTTTGGAAGACTTTTCCAGGAAGGGTGACCTGGAAGTCCCAAAGAAGGATACATTGTCAGATGCTGGTGGGCCGAGTTCTAGCCTAATACTGGTCAATCAGTTCCCTGCTCCGAGTGTGGACTTCGATCGCAGAGATCAGTTATCCTCACTGTTCCAGAGGAAGCCTGGGTTTTTTCTTCTCCCGTGGAATAGCCAGTTACCTCTAATGCCTGGTGACCGAGGAGGACCAGGCAAAAATGAACTAGGTGGACGTGCCGTGTCTTTTCAACGAGGTGCACCAGGCGCTGAATCGGGTAAGGCGCCACTATATGTTTTTGAATTTTACTTTAAGTTTGGATATTTCTCACGACTTGTTTTACTTTACAGGCCTTAGTACTTCATCATGAATGCTTCCTCCGGTACCGCGTCGAAGTCAACCAGCTCGAGCCTGAGCACAAGGAGCAAGTTCAAAAAGGGATATGTACAAGCTCCTCAGTGAGCAACAAGACGGGGTCATTAAGTACCTTCAGGCCGAGCTGGATAGGGCTCAGAAAGAAGCATCGGTCCTGAGGCGGAAGCATGCTGACTGGTTGAAAAGATAAAGGTCTTTGAAGTTATAAATGAGGAACTAGTCATAGTAGCTAACGACAAAACCTCGCAGGTCCAGTAGAAGATTGACCAGATCTACCGACTCCGAAAGGAGATGGACGAGATCCAAGTCATGGCCGATGATTGGAAGAGCAAGATGGATCTGCTAGCCTCGGAGTAAGAAACCACCTAGGCAAATCTGTCTTCCGTAAAGGTTCAACTTCGGGTGGCGAAGGAGAAAGCTGATAAACGGCTCAGCTAAATGAAGATCTCCGAGGACAACTGAGCTCGGTCTCCACAGAATGGGATGCCCTTGGTAAAGAGCTCGAAGCAACGAGGTCCAAGCCGGAGACAACCTCTGCCGATGCAGAAGAGATGGTGGCCCAATACAAGGCTGATGTCGAAGCAGTCGAGGTCCGCCTAAAGACCAATGCAAAATATGTGAGATGGTTGTCTTGAAGGGAAACCCTCGAGGAGATCCATGCCCAAGGCTTCGACCTATCGGCCGAGATCGAGGAGGATAAAAGCCTTGAGGACGAGGCGAAGAAATTATCCGAGCCCGAAGGTGCGGAGGACTCCAAGGGTTCCGAAGGATCCGAAGGCCCCGAAGGTTGTAGTGACGAATCGGGCTTCGGTGAAGATCAAGCGTGAATGCCTTAGAACTTTTTACTCTTTATGTTGTGCACATATTTTTTGTTCATTTTGAGACCATTTTTGTTGGGCCTTGATATTCCGTAATATATAAAAATTTCCCCTTTGAATATTTCAAGTCTCTACTTTTTTTAGCATCTTTTCACAATTTCTATTCTTGCAAATATTTATAATGCCTTAGCATAGAATCAAATGTAGTAATAAGTCGTTTATTTTTTGGAGGTCCAAACAAAGGCTGATCTCGATGCAATTTTTATTTGGTCCACTATTTGATAACTCAGAGTGACCGGAAGTTTTCCCAAGATGCTTAAGTATTTTTGGACGTTGCTTTTGCCGAGGGTAATCTTTTGGCAGGTTTTGAAATTTTATTGTACGTTTTGGTTACGGGCTTCGGACGTCTCCGAGCCATTTTTTAGGGCGGTCGTAGCCTTTTAGGTTTAGGCACTACCTAATAGGTTTTGTGCCTCCAGGATATGATAGCCCGAGTTGCCCGAACTTATTTCGAACGATAGTCCCCGAGTGGGGGTAGCCCTTGGGCTCGAATAAGGGTATCCCTTAGGCTTGATAGTCCTCGGATAGAGATAGCCCTTAGGCTCGATGCTTTAAGAGGAAAAAATATTTAGTAGAAAGGTGGAAACTTTCTTTCATTTTCTGTGTGTAAAGTACATGATTGAAGGCGTGTAAAAACTTATATTATGGCTAAGGTGGCCTACACGGTCACGGTTCACTTGACCGTTTTTCCCTTACAATAAATCCTAACCACCGAGCCTAGGTTGTTCAAGTACAAAATTTCCTTCTTTCTTTGCAAAAAAGCTCGACCCGGGGGTGATGCTCCAAATATTTGAGGTCGATCTTGAGAGGGCTCGGATACTGTTGATGAGACCATTGACTCCGATTTAAAATCGGTCTTCAATTTAAAGTAAGCACGATTTGTTGTTGCATCATTAAAAACCTTGCTGGAAAACCCATTTGGGACAAAACCGATTAAGGGAAACAGAGCAACGCGTTCTTTCATACCTAATAGTCACATTCTCCTTTTGGTTGTTGCTTGCAAGTGTTAGTCTGATTCATAATATTATAAAAAGATAAATGAGATCGTACCTTAGCAATAGTACTGCTTTAAGTGTGTCACGTTCTAGTTTTTTGGTAGTTGTGCACCGTTTCCTGCTTCGAGTTTGTACGAGCCTTTACTAGTAATCCCTGCCAATATGTCCCCAGCATGTCTTTGGCTCACTTAATTCCTTGTTCCTTCGGTGATTACTTGACTTGTCATAATGTGTGTTCCCCTATCATGTCTAAATGTTCTCTTGTTCCCTGATGAGAGTTAACATGTCTGTTTCATAACATCAAGACCTATACTTAGCACAATCCGGACCTTCTTTAGGTAAACAGTATACTGGGTCTATGCTAGAATACCTACATATGTTATTTAACATGAGCTTACTCTTTACTCTGTACTAAATCTCTATGATGCTTGTCTTGCACACATAATGTGTTTTAATATCATAAGACATTTTCCCTCAACTGTGATCTTGCTTCCCTGCTAATATGCCCCCAGTATGTCTTAATCCCTTGTTCCTTCAGTGATTGCTTGGACTGTCATAGTGTGTGCTCCCTATTGTGTTTCAATGCAATCTTGCCTCCTGATGACAATTAACATGTTTGTCTTATGATACAAAGATGCATGCTTATCTTAATCCAAACCTCTTAGGTACCAATTGGTTTAATGTCATGTATATCTTGCAAACCTATTTTTCCCCCAATTTCTTTCAATATGAGGCTATCTATGTGGTGCTTTGTTGTCCTGCTGAACCTACTGGCCTATTTGATTAATTACTCTATATGCTCAATTTGGCTATGTTTACTTTAGGATATGAATGTATCTCCTAACTTCTGTCCATTTTCCTCACTGGCAACGTATGCTATTCTGAACTCTTCATTCTTAGCCGGCTGAAAGCCAGGTCTACTTAGGTTTTATTATCGGCCTCCCTAGTGTGAGCACTGCTAGGGGTCTAATTGAGGCACTTGTGAACTCTGACACACTAGGACTTGGTCCTAGTCGTTCTCTCAACCTCCAAAATTGTCCATAATACTCTATTTCCCTGTCATGTGCTGCACGTCTATATTGGTTGTTCCAAGTGGTGCAACACTGGGTGTTGTGGCTCATTTGAATGGGTATGGGCTCTTCAATGGACCCATGATCGTGTATTGAACGTGGCTCTTTGTTGAAGGCCCAGTAAGGATGGGTATTTAGTTATTTAGGCCTACTGTGGGCCTGTTCACTATTATGTAATACTTTTACTCATTATTAGGCCTGTAATAACCTTCGTATAAATAATTGGGATGTTAGTGAAAAGGGAGTGGGTAGAATTCAATATCTATGTGCAAAGTGGGTAGATGACATGCCTGTAGGACTTGATAATGTGTTTGCTATATGTTGTTCAATTACATGAGCACTATAGAAGTCATGACATTAGGATAAGAACACACACACGCTGCCTGTTAACCATTAGACATGAGTTCAAATGCTATGTCTACTGCTATGTGTTTATAGACAACATTCCTATAGGAAGTGAGCATTCTTTAAATTTGCATGACTGCCTTCAACCGCATTAGAAATCTGTCTATAGGAACAAATGAATTTTCCTTCAATTCACTCCAGTTATTCACTAGAAATCATGCCTATAGGATTTTGACCACTTCATTCGTTATTGTATCGCACTGATCACTAGAAATCCTGTTTATAGGACTAAGTATAAGTGAAATGAGTTCTAATCATCAATCATAGAGATCCTGCCTATAGGAAATAATTGCTTGTTAATTGGTTAATACTAGACCATTCAAACACTACTTCATGCACGTCGTATGAATAATTCTGGGACTCTTTCCCTAGCAGATTCTGTTGTACCCAACCGCGTAGATCACTTAGGCATCGCATATATACGATTGGTAACTTAAAACTCTCAAAACTTAGCTTATGATTCCCGCATAATTCTGTCTATAAGCTATATCATACATCTGAAATCACTTGCATACTTTGATCGCCTAGAAAGCATGTTTATAGGATTCTGCAGATTCCTGATCAGCATATGTATTTGCGTGCATTTGTAGCTTAAGTGTGGAGGCAAACTTGATCCTTGACTATCTATATGTGAAGTCCAATGTGTTTTGTATGTCGCCTAGTTTTGACATTTCTGAGCAGCCTAAGTGAAGTCTAGAACCATCCAAAGTAAAGGTCCAATACCTCCTGGACTATAGGTACGGGACGGGTAGTGCACGCATAGGATACGACCTATAATTGAATTAGAACACTTTTAGGTAACAACTTTAACATAGTAATCGGGTAGCAGGAGATGATAGTCTGTGCTCGCTAAATAGTATGAGTAGCACCCCATCTTGAGGGAGTTACGAAGTATTATTTATGTTGCACGGGGTGATCCTTTAGGCTAAAAATCTTAGGACCCCCCTCCTCTTTGTATGTAATTATTAGATCTAAATAGTTGTATCCCTATATTCACACCAAGATCTATATTAATCATGTTGTAATAAAGTTCTGTGACTTCTGAACTCCCTTTGTTTATTTGATCACCTATCTTAATCATAATCCACAAAATCATAAGTTTAGTCGGGACCCACAATTGTAGACCTCGAGGAGTGCCTAACACTTTCTCTTTGAGGTAACATGAGCCATTACCCGATCTTTGGTGGGTTTGACTAGTCAAACAGAGTCATTTGCATAATAGGTGCCCTAACACACCTTAAACCGTTAGGTGGCAACTCTCCTCTTTTAATTATCTTCCCTTAAAAGAGTTGTCACATGTCGAAGCCCGATTTCGCGAGAAAAAGGGGGCGCAACAATATGGTCCTTCCCAATTCATCCCCAGCTTCCCCTTATTCAGGTTCCGGGTGTGCAATGTTACTTTCTTTAACACCAAGTCCCCGATATTGAAGTGTCGGAGGTTGTCTCTTCAATTGTAATACCTTTCTATCTACTTTTTCTGGGCGGCCAACCAAACTAGGGCGGCCTCGTGCCTTTCATCCAATAGTTCCAAGATTGTGCTCATGGCCTCACTGTTTGATTCTTCGGTCAAATATCGGAATCTGAGGCTTGGTTCTCCCACTTCGACCGATATTAGTGCTTCGGCACCGTAGACTAATGAAAACGGAGGGGCCCGTAGACTACATTCGGTCTTGTCACTATGGCTCCGGTACTAAATTTTGAACAACCATAGTGACAAGACCGATTGTGCTCATGGACTCATTTCATGAATAGCCATAGTGACAAGATCGAATGTAGTAGCTCTCTGGGTTGATGTATCATAGGTGCACGTCTCTAACAGCCATTGCATCTTTGTGTAAAGTCCTTTGCATCTTTGTGTAAAGTCCTTTGCATCTTTCTCCATGTCGATCCAGTAATAGCCAACCCTGATTATCTTCCGAGTCCGGGCCCCTTTGCGTTCGAGGCACCATCCGTAAAGAGGGTCCAGATTCTCGAGGAATTCCTCGAGGTTAACAAAAATTCCTTTTCGACTTTGGGTATTAAGTCAGACATGAAGCCGGCCATAAAGCTTGCCAAAATTTGTAATTTGATTGCGGTTCGGGGTTGATATTCGATTTCGTACCCGCTAATTTCTACGACCCATTTGGCCAACCTACCCAAGAGCTCGGGTTTGTGCATAATGCTCCTTAGTGGGTAAGAAGTTACTACAGATACTGGGTGGCATTGAAAATATAGTTTTAACTTTCTGGAGGCGCTTAGCAAAGCGGGCGCCAATTTTTCCAGGTTAGGATACCTTGTTTCAACCTTTCCTAGAGTACTACTAACATAATAGATAGGGACTTGCGTACCTTCCTCATCCCGAACTAGTACTCCACTTACCGCTACCTTGAATACCGCCAAGTATAACTACAGTTGCTCATCCGCCTACGGAGTGTGAAGCAAGGGTGGACTCGAAAGGTATCGTTTTAGTTCTTCAAAAGCTTGTTGGCATTCCGGGGTCCAAGAAAAGTTATTCTTCTTCTTCAATAATGATAATAACCAATGGCTCTTATCGGAAGACTACGATATGAACCGGCCCAGGGCGACTATGCTCTCGGTTAGCCTCTGAACGACCTGGACACTGTCCACCACAGTGATGTCTTCTATAGCTTTTATTTTATCGGGATTGATCTCAATCCCTCTGTTAGACACCATGAATCCAAGGAACCTCCCGAATCCGACCCCAAAAGCGCATTTCTCCGAGTTCAACTTCATATTATATCTCTTCAGTATGTCAATAGTTTCCTGTAAATGTTTCAAATGGCCCTCTGCTCGCAGGGACTTAACTAACATGTCATAAATATAAACTTTCATTGATTTTCCTATTTGTATTTTGAACATCCGATTTACTATGCGTTAATAAGTGGCACCGGCATTCTTTAGTCCGAACGACATTACGTTATAACAATAGATGCCGAATTTAGTGATAAAGAAAGTTTTTTTTTTATCGCTCGGGTCCATCCGGATTTGGTTGTACTCGGAATTGGCGTCGAGAAAGCTGAGTATCTCGTGCCCGGTCGTCGCATCGATCATGTGATCAATGCTAGACAAAGGAAAAGAGTCCTTGGGGCATGCCTTGTTTAATTATTTGTAATCCACGCACATTCTTAATTTATTCCCTTTTTTGGGCACTACCACCACGTTAGCTAACTAATATGGGTACTTAACTTTCCGAATGCAACTTATTTTAAGGAGTTTTGATACCTCGTCTTTGATGAATGTGTGCTTGACTTCACACTAAGGCCTCATCTACTGTTTAACCAGGTGGAACTTCGGATCCAAGCTCAGCTTATGAGTGATTATTTCTGGCGCTATCCCTGTCATATCAAGATGAGACCAAGCGAAACAATCTATGAGCTATAAGGAATTTAATGAGTTTTTTTCTTAGCTCGGGAGTTAACCCCGTGCCCAGGTATACCTTCCGATCAGGAAATTGTTCGATCAATATGACTTGCTCCAGCTCCTCAACCGATGATTTTGTGGCATCAGAATAATTAGGGGTGATGAATGACCTAGGGACTTTGTAATCATCATCCTCGTCTGCTCCTTGCTTCTCTGGTTTGGTCGGGGTCGGTATCGGTAATTGCTATTTAGTCTCTTCCTTCCTAACCGGCTTCGTGTTCTTTGATGTCGAGAGCGCGGAAACCGGGATCACCTCATCAACCGCGAACATTTATTTTATGGTCGGCTGCTCCCCGTAAACCGTCTTGATTCCTCCCGGTGTGGGGAACTTCAGTGCCTAGTGTAGTGTCGAGGGTACTGCCCTCATGTTGTGAATCCATGGTCTACCAAATAGAGAATTATATCTCATATCCACCTCGATTATATAAAAATTAATTTCCAGAATATTCCTGGTTGTGTTCACTGGTAGGGTTATTTCTCCTTTAGTAGTTTCACATACCATGTTGAATCCACTCAAAACTCGGAATGTGAGCATTATTTGGTCTTGTAGACCCAACTGCTCTATGACCCTCGATCTGATGATACTCGCCGAGCTACCTGGATCAATCAACACACGCTTAACTCGAGATTTATTTATAAGTATAGATATTACCAATGCATCATAATGCGGTTGCACGATGCCTTCAGCGACTTAATCGTTGAAAGAAATGGTCCCCTCCGGGATATAATCTCGGGTTTGTTTTTCCCATGTGATAGACAGCTTAGTGCGCTTTAGCATTGGCCCCAGGGGATATTGACTCCACCAATGATCATGTTAATGACATGCTGAGGTTCCTCATGTTCAGTCTGTTTGTTTGAGTCCCTGTTCCTGAAGTGATTTTTGACTCGATCACTCAGAAATTTCCGGAGATGCCCGTTATTGATTAACTAGGCCACTTCTTCTCTTAGTTGTCGGCATTCCTCGGTCTTGAGGCCATGATACTTACATATCAGATTAGGTCGCTTTGGGCAGGGTCAGACTGCAATGGCCGAGGCCACTTGGTATCTTTGATGCGACCAATGGCAGATAGGATGCTGGCAGCATCGACATTGAAATTGTATTCTAATAATCTCGGTGCCTCTCCGGACACGAGTAGCCTGTCGAAACCTTTTTTGCTCATGAGTCCCCGGATATTGTGTCCTCGATCGTTCCTTTTTTCATTTCTCGTAGGGTCACGCCCGGATCCGCTACCCCTTCGATCTCCACTATATGTTCGATACCGATATTTGTTCGGTCTTGGTTCATGATCGACGACTCTCTTAAACCTATCATTAGTTCTAATGGGATAAACGGACCTTGAGGGGGCCCTGAGCTGATCATCTTCGACTCTGATTTTTTATTGGTACCTGTTATGGACGTCGGCCCAAGTTACCATTGGGTATTCTATCAAATTCTGTTTCAACTTCTGTGAATCCATGGAGCTTTGGGGGTTGAGTTCTTGAGTGAACGCCTGAACGGCCCAATCGTCCGCAACCGGAGGTAGGTCCATTCGTTCCATTTGAAATCTCGACATGAATTCCCTGAGCATTTCATTATCTCTTTGTTTTACTCTGAAAAGGTCCGATTTTCCAGTCTCGACCTTGATGGCCATGGCGTACGCTTTTAAAAAGCATCTGCAAGCATAGAAAACAAATCAATAGAATTAGGGGATAAGTTGTGATACCATATCATTGCTCCCTTTGACATGGTTTCTCCGATCTTTTTCAGCAAAACCGACTCGATTTTGTCACCTTCTAACTTCTTTCCCTTAATGGCACACGTGTAGTAGGTCACGTGTTCGTTTGGATCCGTGATTCCATTATACTTCGGATTTCAGGCATACGGAACTTCTTCGGGATTGGCTTCGGGGCCGCTCTCAGGGGGAAGGCTTTTGGACAAATTTCTTGGAATCTAGGCCTTTAAATATCGGGGGTGCTCCTGGGATTTGATCAACTCTTGAGTTATAGGTCTCCACTTTTTTGTCGTTGGCTTTAATTTTCTTCTCCCCCGATTCCACCCGCTTTGTTAGTTCCTCAAGCATCTTTATTATTTCTGGGTTGGTCCCAGGCTCAACTTCACCCGGCCTTTCCGTGAATTGTTCATTTTTTCGGGTATTTGCCTGGGATGGTTCTGGCACAACTCTGCTGGGGGCGCGACTTTGGTTCTGCAGCTGCGCTATCACCGTCTGTTGGGCTTGTAACATTTCAAAGATCACCTGTAGATTGATCTCGTCGCCTTCACTGTCAGGCGTACCTTGAGTTGTTGATCGGGCTCTTCCGCGAACGCTCTTCTCGGGGTCGGTCGGCAGGTTTGCATCGATGGCCACATATGAGTTAGCATCGATTGGGTCCGCAATTGGGACTCTGTTGGGGTCAGCTGGGGGCACCTCGTTGCTAGGTGCTCTATTGTTGTTTGTGCCATGGTGGCCAAACTCAGCATCAACGTTCAATGAGCAGGTTGAGAGTTTGACATTCTTAAGTTGACCTGAAATTAAAATCTCAAATAACAAGCGTAAAACAGAGTGTGTTTTGGAAATTTGTATCAAATTACCACTATTATGCTTTGCCCCACTGTGGACGCCAAACTGTTTATCCTGAAAAATGGATAACAATTGAATTTATACGCGATTTTAAGGATATGTGGACAAATTCAATACAAGTGATTAGCAGTGTTAGATGATCAAATTAAAGATAGAATAAATGGCCAAATCAGTAGTAGTACCGAGTTCATGCTGGGTTGTGATCCAATCGATTAGCTTGCCCTCGATTCGGAACCAAACACTTATGAAGAACTATGAGTAAAATCAAGAACTTTGAATGACCTTTAAAAGTAGAGAAAACAAATGTATATTGCCTTGATATGCGTGTTATAATGTGTCTAATGAATAATCAACTTCCACTTTATATAGTATGGGAGTTCTACCCTAAGTACAATTCTAAGAAAGGTAAAAATCTTCATTTTCGCTAATCACTGATCTACCGCCGATACGGGACGAGATTCACGCCGTGATATCTGGCTGGATACGGATATTACGGCCCTTTGTTAATCATGCGTGGTCGTTTGGTAATGCTCTCCGAGGTCTTGGAATTCGAACCGGACCTGGGGCATGGCCCCGATGGCTCCGAGGGCAGGCGTTTTGCTCGGACCTTGATGTGAGAGGCTCCTGGCTTCGATTCCGATTCCTTATAGTCATGTCCTTGCTTTGTTTGCCTCGCCGAGAAATCGAGGTACTCATTAGCCTCGGTTTTACCGGTATACAATTTCAACATGGTTCTTCTCTGT
The DNA here is from genome assembly GCF_000390325.3 of Nicotiana tomentosiformis. Classification (NCBI taxonomy): domain Eukaryota; kingdom Viridiplantae; phylum Streptophyta; class Magnoliopsida; order Solanales; family Solanaceae; genus Nicotiana; species Nicotiana tomentosiformis. The sequence continues at coordinate 89,949,872 of NC_090817.1, forward strand.
TGCTGGCAAAGTATTAGTATTTGACATAATTGTACGATAAAATGATTGCAAAATAAAAACATTTTTGTAATGATTTTCTCTGTTCCTTTTTATTCCTGTTTCAAACTGACTTTCCTCTCCGAATACGAGCCTAACAAAATGGTAGGTAAGCTCACTTTGAATAAACACACTAAAAAAATTAAAGGTTTTCGTACAATTTTCAAAATAGATACAAGGTATCATATCTTTGAGTTCACCAACTACTTTTAAGAGAATTATGTATCCGGAAAACTCAAGAATCTAAACCCATTCACACGTTAGGTGGAAACTGTCAATACACAGACATAGCCGTCCAAAAATTTGCAAAAAGTTTTATACATTCACAATGTAAAGAAATTTAATAATATTGAATTATTTTTATAATTACAAGTAACTGTTATTATAAGTATGAATTTATAGCTGGAAATGACAATTAAAAACATGATATTCTTCATTAAACTACATTTAAATGTGTACAATTTTTACTTATCGATGTAAATAATTTGCTTTTTACGAAAAGCATCAAATAAAACCAGGCTTTTTGTTGCCATTTGCAGAGGAGAGGTTCATTTGATGGCTATCAAAGTTAAGATATGGTCATGGTGTTAACCATCACCAACAACTTTGATTAGAACTAGTACCATCTTTTTGTTAGCTAACCATTTTACTTTCTTTTTTTTAATGTTTATTTTATTATGAGGCATATCTCCACCTTAATAATTATTCTTTGGTCTAGTCATTTATCTCTCACAAAGGTAGTTGTGATTATTAAACAAAATATAAAATAAGTGGTCGACATTAAGAATTAGTGTCACGGAAAAAAAAAATATATATATATGATTTGGATTAGCAAATCGCCTTGCTTAATCATAATCATGGATAAGATTCTGTCGTATTTTCTAACTTAATAAAAATTAGGGATAAGATTCAGTCATGTTTGTTTAAGGCAACTCCATTATTTGGTGGGTTTTCTGTCATTTTTTCCCATATGTCATAGGTCCATGAATAAATATTTTTTAATATATTTAATAGTACTAATTATAAAAGCAGTTGATTAACAATTCTTCAAATACTATTTGAAAATTTTATATAAATCTTTGAGTAAATTTCATCATACCCTCTTTCACCAACCCTCAGCCTTTTGAATTTGAGAAACAATACTCCTTTGAACGTGATAGAGAACTCCCTAACATCATCAACACCCGCTATTTGAAAGTTCTTTCGTGACAAGTTTTACTACATTATTCTTCAAATATCAAGAAATCTGTAGTTCTAATCATTCTAATAGCGAATACTTTTTGATATTTTGAATATTAGAATTTCTAAAAGATTAAATAATAATTTGTTATCAAAGAACTCCTTAGCATCCATTCTCAACTAATAATTCCATAAAATATGTGAAATAAATGAAGAAATACAGACCATCTTTTCATTAAATTTAAGTAGGTATGGAAGTTGTCTCAAAAGACCTACAAATTATTGAAATCAATGTAGACTGCCAAACTTAATTAAAGATAGAGCACAATAAAGAAAAAGATCCATATAGATGATACTTAGTTAGGAATAGACTTTAAATTTTTAGATCACTTTAATATTATTACTTTTTTTTTTGTATATATATAGTATTATTTATTTTTAGCATGATGATGTAGTCAATTGAACTTAAAGAAAAAAATAAAGATTTATATTGATGACCTTAATTTTATTTGGGACTGAGGCGTAGTTATTATTATTTTTGACCTATGGGGCTAATGTAAGGAGGGATCCTATCATTATAAGCAAGACTTTTGATAATTTTAGAAAATTAGAGTGAGGTTAATGTAATCAATTTTATTTAAAGCAACACTCGAGCAAGGCTAAATTGTCGTCACAGATTCGGACTATTGTCTGTATCTGACTGGCCAAGAATCAAGACCTTCAACTGAATACTTGGCCAAAAAGAAATTTGGGTTTGAATGGCGTCATAATGTAGTATTAGAAATGTAGAATGAAAAGGGATTCTTTCAAAGCACTATAAAGGCATATCTCCACCTACCACACAAATTTGAGGAAAATGATCTACAACGCTATATCAATATCAATCCCCCTCACCTACCTAATAGTGACATAATACAATCTCTAAAATTAAATCAATAATATGGAATCGAAACCAAATGGAAGTGGAGAAAAATCAATGAAATCGATAATTAGAAAGAAGTATTCTAAACCTTGGAAGTTTTAGGAAAAGTGAAAAGGTAAGACCAGTGTTTTAAAAGGTATTTTTGGAGCGAGGCGCACCAAAAATGTCCTGAGGCGATGGTGTGAGGCGAAAGTTTCAAGAGTCGTACGCCCATCAATTCGGGACGTACGTACGAACGCTTGAGGCCCGTTTTTTTAGTGAGGCGTAAGTCGCAAAGACTCTTTCAAATTAAAACAAAATTTGTTGAATAAGTCATTCATATAATACCCAAATTCACAAAGTCAGCTCGGTAATTACTCAAAAGTTTTAAAAAGGAACTGAAATGTATTAAATTCAAAAGTCAAAACTTTTTTTATTGATTGAAGCCCTAATTCATGGTATTTTTCGATTCTTTATCTTGTCCGTTAATCTGCTAATATCTCCCAAGCAGCGAATATTCAAATTTTGTTTTACAAGTACAGCAAGTTCAAAGTTCAAATTGCAAATTAGTCATCCTCTTTGTTCCTGCATATAAAATTTTTTTTATTCTTTTCGACTTAAATTACTTGTGCTTCTAAGTAGCGTGTAATAAATTATTTTGACTATTTTTTTATGGGGATGGAGCACATCTGTATATATGTATATCTCATATATTTATAATTTTCTTCAATTTTTATGCAATTTTACCTGTTTATAAATATTTACTGTAATTATATTATTTTATAAATTATTAAAAATTAAATACCTATAGGATTTACGGCTCGCTGAGATATATATAAAATATCTCGCCTTACGCCCATACCTTTTAAAATATCGGTAAGACCGATTATCATTCTCCTACCTGGCTTCATTCAAAATCCCCCGGATTTCATAGCCATAATATTTTTAGAAAAAAGGTAGAGGGGGGAGGGGTTTCTCAATAAAAAAATACTCCACTCCATACTATAATAAGCCTTGTGGGAAGCTGAACAAGTCAATGAAAGGTAGTTGAGAGAACTAAGATTGCACGAGGGGGCAAAGAGAAATAAGGGAAGCAGCCACCACAACTCAAAGGCCAAAAGCTAAATCAGACTCATTATTGCCACCTAACTTCCTCTATTCTAGATAATTAAATTTGAGATGGATTTATGGGAGGGCGATATATTTGAGATGAATTTGCCACCTAACTTCCTCTATTGATTTGATTATTTCGAATTAACGCCAAATGAAACCATTAATTCTGTATTTCTGAAATCTAACTTGATAGAATTCCAAATCTTTGTTTTGGGCTTGTCTCTCTCCCATTACTGCCACATTAACTTGCCAAAGTCGAATCTGATACCCTTTTAACTATTTCCCAGAATCATTTACATAAATTTCCAATATAAACCAACATAAATAGAAAACAAAAAGAAGAATTACATATTTACACATTGAATATGAACCTTCTCATTTGAAAGATAAAGAGTAAATTCTAGCTCTGAAAAGTAATTATCCTCAAATTAAAGAGAATCATCTAGACTATATCCATCGCTTAATCCTCCTCACCTACCCCGATAGTGAAATGAAACGTCCCCGAAAATTTACCAGTAATATAGACATGTAAAAATAAACTAATGGGCAAAGATTCAATAGAATAAGTAAAACTTAAATTGTCTTTTGTTTGTTCCTCTTTCGGAATCATAATTACAAACAATAGAAAATAATTATTTGTTGATTTTGATTTTGAGTGGGGGAGAAACAGTTGTTATTCCTCCCGAGAAGGACACCAAGGAGTCATGTCCATAGGATAGCTACCCAATACCCTCAAGAAAGATGTAAACTCCTGAACTTCAGCCAATGCGTTCTGTGCCCTCACGTCCGCCATTGACGCTTCAAAATCTACGTAGAACATGTACTCAAAATGCTTCGCTGTTCCCACATTCGCATCATCCACCAACCGAATTGGCCGGTTCCGATGTGGCCGCGACTCGATCTTTGTCAAGCTGATATTCCGGAACGCAAAAGCTGATAGCACTTTGAATAACACGCTCGTTCCCTTGTCGTGTGCGAAAACTATGCTCGTCTTGAATGGCCGGTCTGTTCGTGGAATTATCGGGTCTCTCGCTAACATCACGAACCGAGTCACGTTGCTTGAATCGTCCTGGATCCCCTCCGCTAGGATCTGTAGACCGTACAGTTCGGCGGCGCGTACGGAAGCGATTGCGGCTGTATCGCGGAGGTTGTTGGCGGCGATGTACTCCGCTGCTCCGGCTGTATCGTCGACGGCTTCACGCGATACGTTGAGGCCGAGTTTTGTGAGAGTGAGCTCGCACTGGGCTAAGGCTTGCGGATGGCTTATAACTCTGGTTAAGTACTCTTTACGAACGCCTGGAAGTGCTAACAGGCAATGGTGGACGGGGAGCTGGACTTCGCCGACTATATGGAGGCGATGACGCAGGAGGAGATCATAGTTGCGGTGAATTGAACCTCCGAGAGAATTTTCTACCGGGAGTACTGCACGATCTGCGATCCAAAGTTCTACGGCTTGAAATGCAACCTCAAATTGATCGCAAGGTATGGCTTCGCAGTTAGGATAAGCCTTTCCGGCAGCAGCTTCACTGTACGCGCCAGGTACGCCTTGATAGGCCACGCGCATCTGAGAGCCGTGCATCGGCGCAGGAGAGAGGTCAGTGATTGTGAGCGGCTTGGGGAGGTTATCAATAGGAACGAGATCCAGAGTTTTGTGGCCGTTCACGACGGTGATGTCACCGGCTCCGCCGGTTTTCTCCGTATCCTGCTGCTGCGAGACAACCTTGCTAGCTAGAATGGCACAAGAGCTCTGCCAGTCAGCTCTTGACGAGCCGACGTGGCCGGCGAAGTTGTAGCTCGCCGGAGCGCCGTTGGTATTCACAGTGCTAGCATTCGTGTTAGCCGAATCGGACCGGTATCCGCATTGGATAACAAAACGAACCGGGTCGAAACGGTGGGTTTGACCCGGCGGCGGCGTTGTTTTCCGGATTAAGGATTTGAGACTTATACCAGATGAGGGACTAAGGGATTGCATTTTGTTCTAATTTGATTTCGCGGGGTAAATTGATAGTAATCTATAAATTTGGGGACGAAAATAGGAATGAAATGAAAAGCAGAGGAGTAAATTGAAGCTTGTAGTTCTCTTTTTAGAACGTGCAAGCTGAGAAAGGAAAGAAGGAAATGGTGTATATATAGTGGGAGGGACTGGTGGGTAATGATGATGAAGAGTAGAGAAGATGGTGGTGTGCTCGGTAGTTCGGTCAATATCACACCTACCCCCTTTTCTCTTCTTTCTCTCTCTTTATAAAAAAAATCCATTATTCTATAATTCTCATATATACTAGTATTTCATATGAATACACGTTTGTATACATCAACCCACACATACATTTCTTTTTATTGCAAATACATACATCTATCAAATGCGTACATTACATAAATTTCGTCATCTAGAGTATATGTACAGATGAGTGAAGACATTGTAATTTTTCTGTTTTGGCCTATTAACACATATGTTAAAAAAGTAAATCCAACTTGAGTAGAAAAGAACAGATCCAAGGTTGAAATTAGAACCTAATGCACCCAATTATGTAACCAAATAATTACAAAAGAGGGGTAGTTAAGCTGATTCTAGGTTGTTGAGATAATCAATTAATGGAAAGTGTTTCGACCATTACTTAGAGCTTGATACAAAGTTAAAAGCTTTGAAGAGGGAATCTAGCGATAGAGTAATTTTTACGGGTAGTCATTCAAATTTGTGTTCATTACATAAAAGTTATTTTTTTTATTTTTGTTACGTAAAAATCATTCAATTTTGTATTCATTACTCAAAAGTTAATTTTCTTTCTTTTGTTACAATAAAATCATTTTACTTTGCTCTATTTATCACAAAAATCACATTGACCAAATTTGATAATACTTTTACTCAAAAAGTCTATTATGCCATTGACATTATAAATCCTCTCATTTATGTAACACCTTCTATATTATATACTATTTAATATATTTTCATCTAGGTATTTTACTTATAATTAAAATAAATATTATTTTATTTATTATTTATATAATATATCCATACATTTAATTTTTCCATGGCACTCAATTTGTTTAATCATATTCAAACGTGAACATATTTTAAATATAAAAACAAGAAAAATATTTATCTTTTAATATTTATTTGAAATAATAAAAATAGATTTTTTTAACAAATGATAGCTTTTTTTATAGTTAATAAGAATTTTAGAAAAAGTTTCACAGATATTTGTGTTTAATATTAAAATTTTTAAATCTTTATCTGTTAATATTATTTATTTGAAAGTATTAATTTGATGTATCATTGTGCTAAATGTAAGTATTTTATTTATTAGATTAATGGGTATGATTTGGCTAATAAACCAGTAAGATTTGATTTTATAATTTTCATTAAAAATATTTCATTAAGCATGGTTAAGAACGTGGACTTGAGATTTGTTCACGTCAATGTTACCGACAAATTTAATAATGCTAATATATTTTAATTAATGTAAAAAAATTAAATGTATGAATATATTATAAAAATAATAAATAAAATAATATTAATTTACTTATATGTAAAATACCTAGGTAAAAGTATATTATATAGCATATAATATAGAAGGTGTTACATAAATGGGAGGATTTATAATGTCAAGGGCATAATAGACTTTTCGGGTGAAAGATTTGTAAAATCTTGTCAAAGTGACTATTGTGATAACTAGAGCATACTAAAATGATTTTTGTATAATAAAAGAAAGAAAAGTGATTTTTGGGTAATGAACACAAAATTGAATAATTTTTATGTAACAAAAGAAAGAAAAATAACTTTTGGGTAATGAATACAAAGTTGAAGATCACCCATAAAATTTACTCAATATGAGAGAAAAAGAAGTTTTGTGATTAAAGGAGCAAGGGCAAGCTAAAACTACATTTCTAGGTCCTTTTCTGTTCTCTTTTAAATTATAAATTAAAGAGGTAATAGCAGGTAGTATCTTTTTCTTTTATTTTGACCTAAAATAACAAAAAAATACAAAGAGGCAATGTTTCAGTTAAATAAGATTTAAATTTAATAGATCAACCATTAGAACATTTAGTGCTGAATTTATTGTATTTTTAAAATATCGATTCAGAATTTAAAATTTATTAAAGTTTTAATCTAAATTTTTGTTCAACGTTAAAAATTAATTTAGTTAAGCCCCATCCCTGCCCGCAAAAAAATATGAGAGGGAGTTAATTGCACTAAACCTCACAATTAAAAGGAGTTAAGTGCACTACACCAAAAACTTGAGGGGAAAGTTAATGCCTTCTAAGCTAGAAATCACTGGGAGTTTTACTTTTCAAATACAGTACCTTCTTAGGGAGGAGGGGAGACATCTGTCAATATTTGAGTGGGTGAAATCTTACGCCAATGGGAGGTTTCATTTTAAAGGCGAAGCACAAGGCTTGTTAACTTGTCAATTTTTGCAAGTGAAGACATGTAGTAGTAGCTATTTGGGTAAACAAAGCTTTCCTTTTTCATACATATACATATAGCCTATAGGCAGTGCATTTTCTATTAACATATTTTTCCACCTATGATCGAGAAGCTATACCCTTTATTAGTTTTTGTCGTCTTTATTTAACCACTTCCATTTTTAGGCCATAATTTAGTCCAGAGGTAATACAGTTTAGCTATTTGCATGAGTTAGAAAATTGATTAATGAACCAATCATGAATCAACTCGCTCAAAGTTTATCACTATAAAGATAGATTAGACCTATTTAGATTAAAGAATGATGGAAAACCTAATCTGCCTAACACAATAGCTGTATAAGTATGAAAGTTTCTTTTTAATTACGGGTTACCTATTATCAAAATTTATTTAATATCACACCGGATGTGCAGTTGATATCAATAAAAAGATGAGAAACTTACCGGATTTATCACTATAAAAATATAAAATACATGTATAATAACTTCAACCATATATAGTATTGAATTTTTTATGGTTAGATCGGATTTTTTATTTTTTTTGCTTATTTATATCTGTTACAATTTGATGCATTTCCATCTATACGCCTTAGTAATGAGATGAGGATAATATGTAGTTGTTTATCCGAAAAATCGGATATAGTTGAATTTATAAGTAGTTCTAAGGATATGTGATATAGCCTGACATAAATCGTAAGTAGAAGTGGAAATGTTCGGATTATTGGCTATAGAAATGAGATATAAAATATTGAACTAGAAGAATGAGTACATTTAGTAAAAAAAACTTAAGAGATTTACTCTTCAACAAATAGAAGTAGTCTTGTCTTCCGATGTGTCCGCCTTTTGTGCTTATAAGGATTCCCCCTTTATAGTAGAATGATCTTACTTTATTTATAATAAAAAATATATAGTGGAGAACACATGATGTATTGTCTCTTCCTCGGTTCCTGCCAAGATTCTCTCCCTTAGTGCGGTTGCAACGGCTCCTGTCTGCGAGCTCGAGCTCGGTATTGGATCGAGATCTCGGCCTTGAATTCGAGTTCGACATTCGGGGTGGGTGTCAATCGGTTTGTGCATCTCTGATAGCCTTCTCTTTTCCCTGCGGTTCGATTTGGTCATGGGCTTGATTATGAACCAGAGTCGATTCCTCAGTCGGTCTTGGAGCTTGAGGCTTGTATGTACTATCCTCAGAACTCTTCTCGAGCTCTCACTTCGATCGCTTACTATTCAAAAATATACGGAGGCCGAAATCTATTTCGACCATATACAGATAGTCCCCTCATTTCTCAGGAAGAATGTGGTGAGAAGCGATACGATTTTCGACGGCTCGATCGGATTATAAGGTGACATTTTCACTGGGCTCGATCGTGACGTATGTGATAGATGTCCTGTCGATTTAGTCTTTCAGGGTATTTAATGCACGTCAGGCGGTGGTCGGCCACCGTTGGTACTAAACCACCACGGTATAAACCTATAAATATCCCTTCCATTTATCATTTACCACTTTTACATCTTCAATCTCCCAAATTTTCTTACTTTTTCTGCCTCTATTTCGCCGCTTGTGAAGCCACCTTCATCAGCGTTTGGCACCATCAACCTTTCATCTTCCTTCACTTTTATTTCTCTTACACCAATGGCAAAAACTTCAAAAATTGTACCTCAGAAGGAGAAAGCTTCCTCTTCACGGTCGTCCGACGACAAGGCGCCGGTGGAGCCGCCTCCCTATGAGTACGTTCTTGGCCCGTGTACTCTGAAGATCGATTTTAAGGTTGAAAATCCATCGTCTGTTCCGGGTCGATGTGAGCCTGTGTAATCCTTCGTCTGTTCCAGGTCGATGTGAGCATGTGTCGATGTACATGTGCTCGATAACAGAGGGGTCGAGACTGTAAGGAAAGACTACAATAGGGGTTCCGAGGTTGTGTTGCAAATTCCCTCCCCCGAAGAGAGCGACATTACTCATGTGGAGGGATTTTTAAGTGTTTATACTTACCCCTTCACGTTGGGTCCCGTCGACCCAGTGATCAATTACTTTTGTAAAAGATATCAGGTCACCCTCGGTCAGATTCATCCTTCTCTATGGCGTATAGTAACCTTACTTCGCTTCTTCTCCAATAAGGCCGGGGGGCTGGATTTTACCCTAAATCACCTCATACGATTGTATCGGCCTCAGATCTTTCGAGGACTAATCAAGCTTCATCGTCGGGCATCGAAAGCTTTGATGTCGAGCATCGACGAAGACAAGGATCGGGGTTGGACATGCCGTTATATTCGGGTGAGGACCCATGACCTCATTCCGGAAGAGAAGATGTCATTTTTCGAGGAATGGAATTTTGACCGTAAGTGGTTTTCATAAGGCATTGCTTTTCGTATCTTTCTTCGATTCTATCTGACATCTTTTTTCGATATACTGCTGCCCCTTGGATGCCGCAAGCGGTACCCGACCTCGAGAATTGGGTTTGAAAGTTAGCTTTCACTTCCTCATATGCCGAACGCGTTTGGCGTGATTTGGCAAAAGGCATAGGGGAGGCCAAGAATCACGGTAAGGGGACTTCTCGTGTTCTTCGAAATGTTTTTATACTCCATTCGTTACCGATTTCCTTTCATGCAGGTGTAACCAAGGATGCCGTTTCGAGGCCTTCGAGCGGTAAGGAAAGAACTAAGTCCCCGGTCCCGGAACCGGGAAAAGATAAGAAGCGAAAAGTCGTCTCTCGGTCAGAGGTCCCTAAGCCCAAAACTCGAAGGGTGAGGAAGAAGGCAATCGCTCTTTCGACGGACTCAGTCCAACGACTGAGAGAAGAAGAAGAAGAAGATGATGATGCATCGGCTTTGGTGATCCGATCTGCGAAAGCTATCGAGGTCGCCAGACCTTCTAAGCCGATGATGGCTCTACAGGTCGGGGTCGGTTCCGGTACCCCAAGTCTCGATCAGAGCGTCCCGAGCGATTCGCTTGGAACTGTGACAGCGGGTTATTTGCCTTCTCTTCCGACCTTTTTGAGGAGACGTTAAAGGAAGCTCGAGAATTGAAAAGCCCCGATATGGGCGGAGGCTCTAGTATGGGGGACCCTTTTCGGGATTGCTTTACTGGAGTCGATGATGCCTCCGACATTAGTGATGCTTCCCTTCTCCTAGAAGAGGACCAACGTTTCATTTCTCGGGTAATGATTTTACTATGCTTGGTTTCTTCGTTCTTTTATAAACTTGACTTGTGTTTTTTCCCTACTGTGCAGGCCATTAGCAGGTTTCGAGTCTAACTCAGCCAGTGTGAGGTCGAGCTTCAGATGGTCTTGGGGGAGAGAGATGCTCTTCGGCTTCTTTGCAGCCAAAATGACGAGGCAATAAAGGACCTCCAAGCATATTTGGCTAAGGCTCGTGAAGAAGAGGCCGAGTTACAAGTGAGCCTCGTTCTGTTAGAGTATGGGTTTGACCCAACTGTGGAAGCTAACCCTTCGTTATCTCAACTGTAGCAAAATGTGGAAAAGATCGGGTTGCTTCGGGAAGAAGTCGATCAAATCAAGGCCAAATGTAACCGTTTGAAGGAGACTATCGACCTCATGGCTGCAGAAAAAGAAACCATCTTGGCCAAATTATTATCGGCCGATGTTCAGCTTCGAAGCGTCAAGCAAAAGGGTTCGGCTCAGGCCAAGAGGATAGAGGACCTTGAAATACGGCTTGCTGAGGCCAAGGCGGAGGTTGAGTCGTCGAAATTCATGGCGGACAAGTCCATTTCCGTGTATCGGGCTGATGCCGAGGCTGCTCAAATGGAGGCAAATGAGGCAGCGGATACTGCCGACACTCGAGCACATTGGGTTGCTAAACTTGCTAAGTGTCGGTCTCGGAGGGAGACCCTCGAGGAAATACACGCTCGAGGTTTCGACCTTGCTGAAGAGATAAAAAGGGCTAAAGAGCTCGAATCTGAAGTTGAAGCCTTGGCTTCTGATGGTGATGATGATGAAGGTAGCAAGAGCGGGTCCGACTATAGGGGGCTGGTGGAGAAGATACCTCTCTCGATGATAATCCAGAAGCTTAGCCCTTAGCTTTTTCTATGTTGCATTCATTTATGTAAACCACCCTTGTATATCTATGCAAATATCATTTTTTTTATTACCTTGCTTCGTGAAGATTTCATTCATGCCTTGCAGATGTTTTTATGAGGATTTAGGCTACTTCATCAAATTTGGCCTTCGTAGCTTTTATGGCCGAGTGAGTATTCGCTCGAGCTCGAAATAAAAGTATCTCACAGGCTTAGTGGTCGAGTGGGCGCTTGCCCGAACTCAAAAAATAAAAGTAGCCCACAGGTTTAGTAGTAGAGTGAATGTTTGAACTCGAAGCAAGATAACTTTTAGACTTTGATAATTGAGTGAGTGATTGCTCGAACTCGAAGTAAGATAACTCTTAGGATTTAATAATTGAGTGAGTGATTGTTTCGAACTCGATCTCAGAATATCGTAGCATGTAGGCCTTTTATGACCGAGTGAGTGATTATTTCGAACTCGAACTCAGAATATCTTAGCCCGTAGGCTTTCTATGACCGAGTGAGTGATTGCTCGAACTCGAAGTAAGATAGCCCTTAGGCTTTAATTTGAGTGAGTGATTGTTTCGAACTCGAGCTCAGAATATCTTAGCCCGTAGGACTTTTATGACTGAGTGAGTGATTGTTTCGAACTCAAACTTAGAATATCTTAGCTCGTAGGCTTTTTATGACCGAGTGAGTGATTGCCCGAACTCGAAGTAAGATAGCCCTTAGGCTTTAATTTGAGTGAGTGATTGGTTCGAACTCGAAGTAAAATAACCCTTAGGTTTTAATAATTGAGTGAGTAATTGTTCCAAACTTGAGCTCAAAACATCTTAGCCCGTAGGCCTTTTATGACTAAGTGAGTGATTGCTCGAACTCGAAGTAAGATATCCATTAGGATTTAATTTGAGTGAGTGATTGTTTCGAACTCGAACTCATAATCTCTTAGCTCGTAGGCCTTTTATGGTGGTTGGCCTTTAAGCCTGTTTGAATCATGAAGCAGGAAAATCTTTTCAAAGTGTGAGATATCTGAAAAAGAAGTTCTCATTTATAAGTCATTACACATGTGTTTGTATCTTGTGCCAGAGTCTGAACGAAACTACGTGGGCATAGTTTGTTTTGACCATTTGGCCCTTACATTTTTCTCTATCGAGACCCTATTTGTCATGAATTTGATATGGAGTAACTTTCTTGTGCCGAACTTGATTTATTCGCTTGGTAGCCCCCCAGTATTCGAGGTTGATTGTGAAGGAGCCTCGGATACTATTGATTTGTTCCCGCGTAGCACATAGTTGTTGTTTCATTAAAAACCTTGGCGGAAAAACCCATTTGGGATAAAAGACGAACTTGAGGGAAAAAAGTAGAATGCGTGCTTTGAAACCAGAGATCTTGATGTTTTTCGTTGAATTACTACAATAAGTTAGTGTCGAATGTACGTATATAGACGATAGAGGAGAAAATCATACCTTAACAGTAATATCGTTTGAGAAGCGATATGTTCCAATTGTTTGGTAACGGTTTTCCATCCATTGCTCCAAGTTTATAAGACCATTTCCCGACTATATCAAGGACTTGATAGGGTCCTTCCCAATTTGGGTCGAGCTTCCCTTCATTAGGATCTCGAGTGTTAACGGGGACCTTCCTTAAGACCAAGTCCCCGGCCTTGAAATGGCGGAGGTTGGTTCTTCTGTTGGAGTACCTTTCGATTCGTTGTTTTTGTGCAGCCATTCGAACCAGTGCCGCCTCTCGTTTTTCATCTAATAATTCGAGGCTAGTATTCATTGCCTCGTAGCTCGATTCTTTCGATGTATGTCGGAACCTTACGCTTGGTTCCCCGACCTCGACCAGAATTAGAGCTTCGGATCCATACACTAGGGAAAATGGGGTTAGTCGTGTACTGGATTTAGATGTTGTCCGATATGCCCAAAGGACTTCGGGCAAAATTTCTCTCCACTTTCCTTTAGCTTCGTTCAATCTTTTCTTTATGTTTTGGACGATAATCTTGTTCGTTGATTCGGCCTGTCCATTCCCGCTAGGATGATATAGTGTAGACAGTATTCTTTTTATTTTATGGTCTTCGAGGAATTTCGTCACTTTACCGCCGATAAACTGTCTAACATTGTTGCAGGTTATTTCTGTTGGTATCCCAAATCGACACACGATGTGATCCCAGATGAAATCTATGACCTCTTTTTCTCTCACCTTTTCGAACTCCCGTGCTTCAACCCATTTAGAGAAAAAGTCAGTCATAAACAGAATGAATTTAGCTTTACCTGGGGCCTATGGTAGAGGGCCGATGATATTCATTCCCCATTTCATGAATGACCATGGAGAAATGACCGAATGAAGCTGCTCTCCGGGTTGGTGGATCATCGGTGCAAACCTTTGACACTTATCACATTTTCGAACGAACTCCTTAGTGTCCTTCTCCATGCTATCCCAGTAGTACCCTGCTCTAATGATTTTGCGAATTAATGGTTCGGCGCCGGAGTGGTTTCCACAAGTTCCTTCATGAACGTCTCGTTAAACATAATTGGTGTCTCCTGGTCCCAAACATACCGCCAGTGGTCCATCGAACGTCCTTTTGTATAATGTTCCATCTTCAACCAGCGTGAATAGAGCATACTTAGTTCGTAGAACCCTTGATTCTTTAGGGTTCGATGAGAGTTTTTCGTTCTTTAAATATTCAATATACTTATTCCTCCAATCCCAGGTTAAGCTCGTGGAACTTATTTCGGCATGTCCATCCTCGATTACAGATCTCGAGAGTTGAACGACATTTCTCGAGTCGATTTTATCTTCCTCGACCGACGACCCCAAATTTGCGAGTGCGTCGGCCTCACAGTTTTGTTCTCGAGGCACATGTTGTAGGGTCCATTCTTTTAAATGGTGTAGAGTTACCTGTAATTTGTCCAAATACCTTTGCATCCTATTTTCTCGAACCATGAAAGTTTTGTTTACTTGGTTCACCACTAGTAAAGAGTGACATTTGGCTTCAATGACTTATGCTCCCAGGCTTTTAGCTAGCTCGAAACCTGGTGCTCGGCCTCATTATTAGTTAATCTAGTGGTTTTGATGGATGTCTAATAATTCCACATATGGGAGGTTTTAGTATGATGCTAAGCCCGGACCCGTTCACATTTGAAGCACCATCTGTGTAGAGGGTCCAAACCCCCGACGACGTAACTGATTTTAACAAGAGTTCCTTTTCAACTTCGGGTACGAGGGTCGGAGTGAAATCGGCCACGAAGTCCGCTAAAATTTGGGACTTGATGGTCGTCCGGGGTTGATATTTGATATCGTACCCACTGAGTTCAACGGCCCATTTGGCCAATCGACCCGATAGTTCGGGCTTGTGCAGAATATTGCGAAGTGGACAAGTGGTCAAAACGCATATGGGGAAAAATTGAAAGTATGGTCTTAACTTTCTAGAGGCGCTTACTAGTGCAAGTGCTAATTTCTCTAAGTGAGGGTATCTAGCCTCTGTTTCCCCTAAGGTCCGACTTACATAATAAATAGGAAACTATGTACCTTGCTCTTCTCAAATTAGGACGCCACTTAGCACGATTTCTGACACCGCCAAGTATAAGTACAGTTTCTCATCTGTCCTCAGAGTGTGAAGTAGTGGTGGGCTCGATAGGTACCACTTTAATTGTTCTAGTGCATGTTGGCATTCCGGGGTCCAGACGAAATCGTTATTCCTTTTGAGTAGGGAGAAAACTTGTGGCTTCGATCTGATGACCTCGAAATGAATCGGCCTAAGGCAGCTATCCGCCCAGTCAGCCTTTGTACTGCTTTCACGCTATCCACGACGGTGATGTCTTTGATGGCCTTAATTTTGTCGGGGTTGATCTCGATTCCCCTATTCAATACCATGAAACCAAGGAATTTGCCCGATCCAACCCCGAAAGCACATTTCTCGGGAATGAGCTTCATGTTGTATTTCCTTAAGATCTTGAACGTTTCCTGCAAATGAGTCAAATGGTCCTCTACGTGCAGGGACTTAACTAGCATGTCATCAATATAAACTTCCATCGACTTACCTATTTGTTCTTCGAACATTTTATTCACTAGGCGCTAGTAAGTAGCTCTTGCATTTTTTTTAGCCCAAATGGAATTACATTATAGCAATAGGTTCCGTATTTGGTGATAAATGAAGTTTTTTCCTGATCCTCCGGTTCATTCGATTTTGATTGTACCCGAAGTAGACGTCGAGAAAAGTAAGGATCTTGTGGCCGGCCGTGGTATCGATCATGCGATCGATGCTAGGTAGTGGAAAAGAATCTTTGGGGCATGCTTCGTTTAGATCTTTATAATCTATGCACATTCTAAGTTTATTCCCCTTTTTAGGGACTACAACTACGTTGGCTAACCACTCGGGATATTTTACCTCCCGAATTGATCCTATTTTGAGAAGTTTAGTTACCTCATCCTTTACAAATACGTGTTTTTACCTTGGACTGAGGTCTTCTTTTTTGCCTCACTGGTTTGAACCTAGGGTCCAAGCTCAGCTGATGTGTTGTTATTGATGTTGGGGTCACTGCCATGTCTAAATGGGACCAAGCAAAACAATCTATGTTATCAATAAGAAATTGAATGAGTTTTCCACTGAGTTCGGGGGTCAATCCCGTTCCCAGGTATACCTTTTTCTCGGGCAGATATTTGATTAATATAACTTGCTCCAGTTTTTCGATCGTAGATTTGGTGGCGTCGGAGTCGTTTGGGCGATGAAAGCTCGAGGTGTCAGAAACTCTTCCTCGTCATCCTCTATTTCCTGTTCCACCGGTTCGGTCGAGACCGGTGGCTGTGATTGCTATTTGGTTTCTCGTCTATCTTTAGTGCTCGATCTTTATGAGACCGATAACATTGGAATCGGTGTTACCTTATCGACCTCAAATATTTCCTTCGCAGCATGTTGCTCCTCGTGCACTGTTTTCACACCGTCCGGCATAGGAAATTTCATTACTTGATGGAGGGTCGAAGGCA
The DNA here is from genome assembly GCF_000390325.3 of Nicotiana tomentosiformis. Lineage (NCBI taxonomy): Eukaryota > Viridiplantae > Streptophyta > Magnoliopsida > Solanales > Solanaceae > Nicotiana > Nicotiana tomentosiformis. The sequence continues at coordinate 89,966,521 of NC_090817.1, forward strand.
CCGCCTTCATATTGTGGATCTAAGGTCTTCCGAGTAGGGCATTGTACCTCATATCCCCTTCGATTACGTGGAATTTGTTTTTTTGGATGGTTCCAACTACATTCACTGGTAGAGTGATCTCCCCTTTAGTCGTTTCACTATCCATATTGAAACCGTTCAAGACCCAAGCTACGGGGATAACTTGATTCTTCAAACTGAGCTGCTCTACTACCCAAGATCGAATGATATTCGTAGAGCTACATGGATCCACTAAAACACGCTTAACTTGAGCTTTATTTAATAGGATAGAAATTACCAGAGCGTCGTTGTGAGGTTGAGAGATGCCCTCGGCTTCTTAAAGTGCCCTCGGGTACATATCTTTGAGTTTGTTTTCCCCCTGTGGCCGGTATCTTGCCGTATTTAAGCACGGGCCCTTGTGGAGTATCAACTCCACCGATCATCATATTAATGATATGCATAGGTTCCTCTTGTTTATCCTTTTTGCTAGCGTCCCTTTCTCTGAAGTGATTCCTGGCTTGGTCACTGAGGAACTCTCGAAGGTGGCCCTCATCGAATAGGCGGGCTACCTCTTCTCTTAATTGTCTGAAATCCTCGGTCCTATGGCCATGCGTGCCATGATACTTGCACATCAAATTCGGGTTTCTTTGGGAAGGGTCAGTTTGCATGGGTCTGGGCCACCTAGTATCTTTGATTCTTCCAATCGCCGATACAATGCCCGATGCGTCGACGCTGAAATTGTACTCTGATAGCCGAGGTGCCTCTATAGGATCGCCATATTTATCAAATCCACTCTTGCTCATAATCCCCCCGAGAATTTTGTCCTCGATCACTCCTTCGATTGTTCCGAGCGGAATTATACGCTGAGCCATTGTTCATTCGATCTGCGACGTACGGTTGATATCGGTCTTTGTTCGACCTTCGTTCTCTGTCGATATCCCTCTGGTTTTTAATAGCTGCCCTGTTCTGGTGCACGAATCTAGAAGGAGCTCCCAACTGGTCATCTTTGACCCTGATTTTTTACTGATATCGGTTTTATACATCCGCCCAAGTCATTGCTGGATACTCGATCAAATTTTGCTTCAGCCGATGTGATGCTATTGAACTTTGCTCGTTCAACCCTTGGGTGAAAGCTTGGATGGCCCAGTCGTCTGTGGCCGGTGGCAATTCCATGCGTTCCATTTGAAATCGGGACATGAACTCCCTCAGTATTTCATTACCACTTTGCTTTACTTTAAAGAGGTCTGATTTCCTTGTTGCAACCTTTATGGTACCAGCATGTGCCTTTACAAACGAATCTGCTAACATGGCAAAAGAATCGATGGATTTTGGGGACAAATTATGATACCAAATCATCGCTCCCTTTGAGAGGGTCTCTCCAAATTTATTCAATAACACGAATTCGATCTCGTTGTATTCCAAATCGTTACCCTTGATGACACACGTGTAAGAGGTGACATGTTCGTTGGGATCGATCGTACCGTTATATTTGAGAATTTCGGGCATACGAAAATTTTTGGGGATTGGTTTTAGGGCTGCACTCGAGGGAAAATGCTTTTGGATGAATTTCTTCGAATCCAACCCTTTTATCATTGGTGGGGCTCTCGGGATCTGATCGACCCTGGAATTATATGTTTCTACTTTTTTATCGTTGGCTTCGACTCGTTTTGTGAGTTCCTCGAGCAATTAGGTAATTTTGGGAGTAGTCCCTAATTCTTGCTCGTTTGACTTCACTATGGCTGGCTCCGTTCTGTGGGTGATTTTTCGGAGCGGATCGGGCTCCGTCCTGCTTTGTACTTGAGTTTGGCTCTGCAACTGAGCTATCGCTATTTGCTGGTCTTGTAACATCTCGAAGATCATCCGTAAGCTGACTCTGATCTCCTCCACGTTATGGGCGTCTCGAGCTACGGATCGAGTACCGCCCTGAATGCTCTTTTTCGGTTCGGAACGCCTCAAGAGCCACTTGTGAATTGACATCTAATGGTACTCCAACTCGAGCTTCAGTGACATCGTTTAGTGGCCTTTCGGTCCTGGGTATCAAGTTGTTTGTTTCATCCTGAATGCCGGCTTCGTGGTCGATAGGTAAAGCCATGAATCGAGTTGTGAACTGGTGCGTATTGCGGATTTGTATCAAACAACCACTATTATCCTTAGCCCCATGGTGGGCGCCAAACTGTTTACCCGAAAAATCGGATATAGTAGAATTTATAAGTCGTTCTAAGGATATGTAATATAGTCTGACATAAATCGTACGTAGAAGTGAAAATGTTAGGATTATTGGCTATAGAAATGAGATATAAAATATTGAACTAGAAGAATGAGTACGTTTAGTAAAAAAACCTTAAGAGATTTACTCTTCAACAAATAGAAGTAGTCTTGTCTTCCAATGTGTCCGTCTTTTGTACTTACAAGGATTTCCCCTTTATAGTAGAAGGATCTTACTTTATTTATAATAAAAAATATATAGTGGAGAACCCATGATGTATTGTCTCTTCCTCGATTTCTGCCAAGATTCTCTCCCTTAGTGTGGTTGCAACAGCTCCTGTCTGCGAGCTCGATACGGGCTCGAGCTCGGTATTGGATCGAGACCTTGGCCTTGAGTTCGAGTTTGACATTCGGGATAGGTGTCAATCGGTTTGTGCATCTCCGACAACCTTCTCTTTGCCATGTGGTTTGATTTGGTCATGGGTTTGATAATGAACCCGAGCCGATTCCTCGGTTGATCTTGGAGCTCGAGGCTTGTATGTACTATCCTCGGAACTCTTCTCGAACTCTCACTTCGATCGCTTACCATTCGAAAAAGTACGGAGGACGAAATTTATTTCGACCATATACAGTAGTGTTTTATTATTCAATTAACCAAAAAACTAAAATATAAGTGAACTCTAATGATGATTATTCTGGTGATAAATAATCCGAGAGGAATGGCATGGTAGGTAGCAGAGCAGTGGCGGCAAACTAATTGGTAGAAATGGCAATAGGCAACTCTCTCCTCTAGTTCATTATGTTCTTTAAATTTTGAAAATGAGTACGATTTGAAAGGATTTCCCTCTCTTTTTTTTTGGGAGCGAAATCCAAAGTAGTACATTAGAGTCAAAGGAGAGGAAACAGTATTAAAAGCACATACTACTTATAAATTAGGAGAAAAGAATGCTTAAAAACAGTTTTGCCAACTAACTAGCACTCATCCTATGCTCAATGGTGCATCAAATTATTTGAAAAAAAAAGAAATGGATTAACGTGTGGTTCTCCACTCATCTCAACAATAATCTGAAACTCAAATCTACTATTAGTAACTATTTTGGATTTGCCCTAAAATCATTACTTCCCTACCTACACCCAAATGCCCCACCTAGACCACATGTCGGTCATCCCTAATATTTAATTAGTGACTGTAATTATGAAAAAATTGTGATCTCCACTGATGTTCCACTTTAATATATGAACCTAGCTAATGGGGACAATTTCATCTTCAAAGCCTCTTAAATTCACTCGCCGAAGCTTCATTTGCGATATATTCTTTAATTTAGCTATATTATGAATTTATGATTACAATGGAAATTCGAAATTTTATGTTAGTTGGTGTAATTTAAAGATGTACTTCTTCTTTGTGAAAGTAGGTTAGACTTTATACTAATAATACTACTAGCTTCCTTCATCATAAACTCGCCCGTGGACTGTGTTATAAATGATCGATTATAATAAGCAGCGGAAACAATCTCAGTATCAAAATCACATATAATCTAGATAATTAGCATAAACGGAATTTCACGGGTTACCTTTTGAAGCATGAACAAAGCTTCTCTATCACGTGAGCCTCCAATTTCACAGCAACTCAATGAATTCTCCATCATCAGCATGATAAAGATTCGTGAACGTCTCACAGTTTTCTACTGTGTTACCCAAATAATATTCGAAAATAGTAATTTCGTGTGGGCAAAATTTTCTAGGAAAAAGGCTGAAAATTTCGGCCACCTTGTTCTTCCTGCTCTAGGTGGAAAACCTTATGTATTTATAGCATACGTTTTAAGGGTTAAAACCATTTTTCAAAACTTGTTGGGTTTTCTTTTCCACCAGAAAAAGGATTCCTTTATTTCCTATTATTTAGGCACAGCAAGGACCACAAAATTTAATTAACAAGGCTTTCAATTATGGAATTAATTTTTAATTTTTAAAATTAATATCCACCATAATTAATTATAAATTATTCCACTAAAATTTCGTAATTGCACTCCTTATTCAATTTTAAAATTCATCTATTAAATCTTATTTAACTCCTCATTTTAAGATTCAGATACTAATCAATTAAATTAAATTACTGGCGATTTAATTTATTGACTATTTCATTTAAACTTTCGCTTAACTTATTTCATGTGTCGGATACAAAATTCACCGGCCGGGTTTACGCATAAAAACTTTTAAGATTTCATAAAGGTGTATCATCAATCTCTAAACCGAGACATGGATTCCATCAACTAACTGTTACTTCGCCAATGTACATTATTATTATCTAATTTACCAGGCATATTGACCCACGAAAGAATCTCGCCTTTTAATAAATCAAAACAATAATAATATACACAGCTAATAATAATTATATCAAGATTAAGAGTATAAGTATATTTAATGGCTAGAGAGTTTATTTTATTAAGTCAGTATAAAATACTTATCTCTACTTGATCCGTTCAATACATACAAAATGTACTAGCACAAGAAGTTGGAATTAAACCATTCCCATAATCAAGATAAATTATATTTAATCTTGTGTTACAATCATCCATGATGGTTTGTCCAATTCCATCATTAGATTGTGAACTCAAACTTTATACTTATAAGAACTGATGATTTAATCTTCCGTGTATAAGCTAAACTCTATACACTAAATCATCTACTATATAAGCAAATGACACAGACTAATATATGATCTATTTAAAACTTTATTAAAACTGAATAAATAATTATTTCATAATAAATATTATATCTAAACCAAACCCATGGTTAATAGTATATATCCCAACAATCTCCCACTTAGACTTTTAACCATGACAATTGTTAGAATATACTATATCCAAACACATGGTTAATAGTATATGCCCCAACAATCTCTCACTTAGACTCATAACTATGCATCTACAACTTTCTGTGGCATTCTTTTACATGACTATTAAAAGTATTCACCAAATAAGGTTTTGTTAAAGAATCTTGCCAAGTTATTTCTGATGCAATCTTTGTTCAGTAGTTCTTTGTCGTCACTATCTAGTTTGGTATTAAACTCTTCACGGATCCTGTTACCGAAACTATCCCAAGAATGTACATCGAACTATGATTTTATTTAGTATTCTCTCACTACGACGAAGTACTACTAATATTACCTTCATTACCTTACGGTATTGAAATATTAGCTACTTCTTACTATAGTGTTCACCGTTCAAACATCACTCCCACTCAATAAAGGCATATTATGTCTATTAACGTTCTCCCACTACTTAAATGTAATGGAACATCAATTCTGACGTGTGGGTTTTAATATTCTTGAACATCTAGCTATTTATTTGCTAGTTCCTGTAAAAATAGTTTACTTCTAGGAACACGGTTTATTCAGCAGTCCTTATCTAGAAAACTGCATTTGTTTTAACAATTGCCTTATTTTCTTTAGGATAATAAAATAAACATCTATTCGTTTTCTTGGATATTCAATAAACATGCACCTATCCATTCTTAGTTCCAGCTTACATATCAGCTTTTCCTTTCAGCACATATATTGGACAATCCTATATCTGAACATGCCGCAGACTGAGCTTATATTCAGTCCACAGTTCTATAGATGTCACAGGTACTAACTTAGAAGGAAATAGATTCAGAATGTAATTTGTAGTTTCTAGGAAATATTCCAAAAACGAATAAGGCAAATCTGAATAACACTTCATTAATCTATCCATGTCCAAAAGAGACTTATTTCTCTTTTTTACCACACCACTCTATTATTGATTTACGGTGTAGTCAATTGAGATGTAATCCCTTATTCTGATAAGTAACAAAAGAACTTTTTAGAGAGGTGTTCGCCGCTACAATCAAATTGCAGTAACTTAATATATTTCCTTGGTGCTTCTCCGTTTCAAGTCTTAAAAATCTTGAATTACTTAAATCATTAAGACTTACGGTGCATCAAATAAATATATTAATATTTTGAGTAATCATTTATGAACGTCACAAAAATATTCAAAATAATCTCTTACCAGTATGTTCATTTAACTATAGAAGGGATTCATTCAAGCTTATCACTAACTTTATTTCCTTTTGAAGGGAAACATCCCTTAGTCAAATTTCCTTCCAAACGGGATCCACATATTGGTAGTGCCTCTACTTTCAATGAACATTAAAATTCATCCTTGACCAACTTGAAATCGTATCAAGATTAATATGACTTAGACAAAAGTGCACAGATAAGTTTTACTCAATATTGAAGAACATATTCTCTTATGAGGTAGACTAATATTGTTCTGTTAAGGAGAGACATTAATATACAATAACAAGGTCATGCATTCATGTACCACAAGAGATAAAATATTTATCATACTCAATAACTCAAAAGTTATTCGAAAAAATAAAACAAATATCCATCTCTTCTTTTGCCCAAAAACTAGAATTAAATTCCTTCTAATAAAAGGTACATATATTGCATCCTTTAAATTAATGTATTATCACTATCAAAAGAAAAATTTAACAAATAATACAATAAATTGCATAAAGTCATTGTGTAGTTGAGATAAAACATTAAATAGATCATAATAAGTCAAATTACTGAATAATAAAATTCATGATGTATTCAATATATATATACACATACATGCATCTTGAATAATAAATTTCGATGGGAAAAGAATCATTCATGCAAAGTATATTATATAATACAAAAATTATACAACCCAGAAAGAAACAGAACCAGCTCAGATGGAGAGCATACTGTTATTTTCAGACAATTGTATATAACCATTTAATACTAAATTTCAAACACACTATACATATATGTATTCATGCATCTTAAATAGAAAATTTCGATGGGAAAATAACTAATCATGCAATATACATATGTAATGCTAGATTATTCACACCAATAAATTAAAATAGACCCAACTCAGATGGAGAGTATACTATTAATTTAAGTCAAGTGAACATTATAATTAATAGCTCTGGTTCCATTGATCCAACATGTATACTCAGATGGAGAGTAAGTATACGATATCAATTACTAGTATTTCACCTAGTGAGCTTACAATAAATTTATCTGATATGGAGGAAGACCTAAAGTCAACGCGTAAATTTATTACTCACTTGAAATTAATAGCGAGAGACCATAGAAATATATTTCTATCACCACTTAATCATGGTTGCATTATAATTACAAAGTTGATTCAACGTATAAACTCAGATGGAGTGTCAATACATGTTATCAACTATTAATAATTATACTCAGTGAGTTCATAATAAATTTATCCGATATGGAGGAAGACCTAAAGTCGACGCGTAAATTTATTATCTCACTATAAATAAATAGCGGAGACCATAGAAGTTAATTCCTATCACCACTTGATCACAACCACAAAACTTTCTCTAAGGATTAAGTTCCAAAATTCACAAAATGCTCGTTTAAGCATTTTTAGGAATTTAAAATATGACATACATTCCAACTATATACCAATTCATGTTAAATAAACATGCGTCATCATGTTTCAAATTTAACATAAATAAGACTAACCTAAAAGGAATGACTTTTCATATCCAAATCACATTTTAATCTCGCAAACCATAAAAAAAAATCACCTAAGCGATCCCGAATTGTCGAAATATGACATAACTTATATTGTGAGTATTTCTTATCAGGTCATTTCCTACGATCCCATCAAAATTCAATTCAATTGGAGATGATGATCACCAAAACTAGACCAAATTCGAATAAGTCTTTTTAGGCGAATTTAAGATTCAACCAATGTGATTTACACTCTTTCCATATGTCATATTAAGTTAAATCATCATGTGCAATCATGTTCCAGATTTAACACAAATAAAACCGATATATAAAGAATAGTTTTTCATATTTAAAGCTTATTTCATCCAATAAACTACTCAAAATCCCATTTTAAAAACCTCGAAACACTAGAAAATAATGTGATTCACTGCATAACAGTGAGTGATTCTCACTAGGTCATTTTCAATGGATCTACTAAGTTTCAGGTCAATTGGAGTTCGTCAAATTCATGACCTCCAAATCCATGACCAAATTCAGAGATTAACCGTTTTAGGCATTCTCATGGATTAAAATAACTATGATCATGCTTTCTATTATTCTTATAATTATTCCATGAGCACATGACATTGATTATGTCCTTTGTTTTAGGTAAGATACACAAAATTTTCTCTTACATCAAATTGTCCTTTCAATTAATACATATGAGAATCCAATATATTATTTTCTCCTATTTTGGTGAAAACTACAATATCTTTTCTCATAAATTAATCTAGTGTCACCAGTATCTAGTGATAAATATCATTTAGATAGATAAAACCTCCACCACTAACATGCACTTATTCTCGATAGTTAATACATAGTACATTGATAATGTTTATATGACTCAAATAAATAGATCATTTTTGTGAATCCTATTTATTTATCATAACTCTCAATTCATGTATTAATGCAATCTCAATATGTATAAGGTTATTAAAAAATTTCAATCTCCAAATAAGATATCACTTTGGTTATAACTATTTATTAATCACAAATTCTTAATTCATGTAAGCTATCATCTCACATATAACGATTAAGAATTTTCAATAATTCTAAAATAAATAAATCACTTAAGTGATAACTATCTATTAATCATAATTCTTAATTATAACATTACATACATATGAGAAAAGAGATTAACACCCATATATTGCCCATATTATTTTATAAGTAACAAAGTAAAACTGAGCGCTGATCAAGTCTTGGCTAAAGAGACCTCTTATTCCAACGCAACAATTACTGGCCGAATGGGATCTACTTCTAAAGTGCAATTGTATATCATAAATTTTCTACTTCAAGTCTCAATGAAATATAATGATTCCATGCAACTTATTCAAAAAGCAGAACAACTAGTCCAACAGGTCTACTTAATTCTTTATTGTGCAAGCACGAATTAAAATTAATTTGGATCATGCCGAATATCCCAAAACAAGAAATTCTTTTTACGTCTACTGCAAAGTGCTTCTTTGCTTTCATGGGTTCATTAATACCCACAATTTTTCCATTCAGCAACCGTCCAATTAAACCATAGCCAAATAGTTTTAAAAAAGGAAATCTTGTTTTCTTACCACTTTCAAAACAGATGAATATTATTTTGCCATAACATTCACCGTTTCGAACCAGCACTCAGTTTACCAAATTGTTAAAGAACTACAATTTGTAACGATAGGTGAAACTTGAAAACCATCCGGTCAACAACATGACAATTCGCCGTCAACACCCATTAATTTTACATGCTTCATGTATTAGAACGAACATGAAAAACTAACATATTCATGTATATAGTCACACATATATACACATACGTTTCATGTTATCTATTAAGATGCAAGCAAGTACCTCGTGTTCATGAAACTCTAATTATCTAATCAGATGTGAGTGGGCTCTGATACCAATTGATGGATTATAATAAGCAGCGGAAGCAATCCCAATATCAAAATCACATTTAATCTAAACAACTAACATAAACGGGATTTCACGGGTTACCTCTTGAAGCGTGAACAAAGCTCTTCTATCACGTGAACCTCCAATTTCACAACAACTCAATGAATTCTCCATCATCAGAATGATAAAGATTCGCGAACGTTCCACGGTCTTCTACTGTGTTACCCAAATAATATTCGGAAATAGTAATTTCGTGTGGGCAAAATTTTCTAGGAAAAAGGCTGAAAATTTCGGCCATCTTGTTCTTCCTCCTCTAGGTGGAAAACCTTATGTATTTATAGCACAAGTTTTAAGGGTTAAATCCCTTTTCCAAAACCTGTTGGGTTTTCTTTTCCACCAGAAAAAAAGGATTCCTTTATTTCCTATTATTTAGGCACAACAAGGACCACAAAATTAAATTAACAAGGCTTCCAATTATGGAATTAATTTCTAATTTTTGAAATTAATATCCACCATAATTAATTACGAATTATTCCACTAAAAATTCGTAATTGCACTCCTTATTCAATTTCGAAATTCATCTATTAAATCTTATTTAACTCCCCATGTTAAGATTCAGATACTAATCAATTAAATTAAATTACTTGCGATTTAATTTATTGATTATTTCCTTTAGACTTTCGCTTAACTTATTTCATGTGTTAGATACAAAATCCACCGGTCGGATTTACGCATGAAAACTTATAAGATTTCATAAAGGTGTATCATCAATCTCTAAACCGAGACATGGATTCCATCAACTAACTGTTACTTCGCCAATGTACATTATTATTATCCAATTTACCAAGCATATTGACCCACGAAAGAATCTCGCCTTTTAATAAATCAAAACAATAATAATATACACATCTAATAATAATTATATCAAGATTAAGAGTATAAGTACATTTAATTGCTACAGAGTTTATTTTATTAAGTCAATATAAAATACTTATCTATACTTGGTCCGTTCAATACATACAAAATGTACTAGCACAAGAAGTTGGAATTAAACCATTCTCATAATCAAGATAAATTGTATTTAATCTTGTGCTATAATCATCCATGATGGTTTGTCCAATTCCATCATTAGATTGTGAACTCAAACTTTATACTTATAAGAACTGATGATTTAATCTTCCGTGTATAAGCTAAACTCTATACACTAAATCATCTACTATATAAGCAAATGACACACACTAATATATGATCTATTTAAAACTTTATAAAACTGAATAAATAATTATTTCATAATAAATATTATATCTAAATCAAACCCATGGTTAATAGTATATATCCCAACAATCTCCCACTTAGACTTTTAACCATGACAATTGTTAGAATATATTATATCCAAACGCATGGTTAATAGTATATGCCCCAACAGTAAATGCCTTGGATTTTGGTTATATACTATTTTACAACAACAACAACCCAGTATAATCCCACTAGTGGGGTCTGGGGAAGGTAGTGTGGCAGACCTTACCCCTACCCTGGGATAGAGAGATTGTTTCCGAAAGAAGCTCGGCTCCCTCCCTCCAAGAACTCCCCAACTTGCTCTTGGAATGACTCGAACTCACAACCTCTTGGTTGGAAGTGGAGGGTGCTCACTACTAGAGCAACTCACTCTTGTCAATGGTTAAATATTATTTTAAATTTTTATAATGCTTTACCTACGCATTAAAACAAAGTACTGAAACTCTAAATCCCATTGGCTGCTTTAATTTATCTAAAATCAATTCTAAGTTCTTGGTACGTAACGAATTTTGAACTAATGAGAGCGGAAGATGGTAAGTTATCTTAGAAACACATATTCCAAATAGAGTTGATGCCTCATATATACATTCAACTTTACCTAATTCACTTAAATGGTTATTTTTGTTAAATTTTGTGCTTTTTTGGTGAGATTTAGTGACATGGTAAAAATTAATTTTTTAATTAAAATACTATCGTTTTCTTGAGCTGAGAGTCTTTCGGAAACAACCTCTCTACTCTCCCAAAGTAGGGGTAAGGTCTACGTACACACTACCCTCCCCATACCTCACTAGTTAGATTTCATTGGGTCGTCGTTATTGTTGTTGTTGTTGTTTTAATTAAAATACTAATTTGAAACCTGAACTATTTTAAAATTCAACCCATCCGTTTACCCAATATCTGACCTATCACACATATATAGATCGACTTTAACAATGCAACTTCTCTCCTTTATATGCAATTGCAAGTAATTTGAAAGTTTTTGTACTTTTGAAAAATGATTTATATCATTGAAGTTTTCAGTTTTCACCTCAATAATTATGTTATGTTAAATTTAAAGGTTAAAACAAATTATTTATGAAAATTAATTATTGCTATGGGAAGAGCAAGACAAGCTTCTGAAAGTCAACATTCAATAGATGATTATAAAGACACATGAAAAAATTCAAATCAATTTAACCATTCTATTATAACTCAGGTTATGATCTCAACTACTAAGCATTATAGTTCTTCAACTATTTATAGTTTATATGAGATTTTAATTTATTTTTTAAATTCATTGCTAGTAGGCTCTAAATCAAGTGTAAGAGAATTGAAAAATCCAACGATATAAGTTATAATTGTAAAAATGGTCGTAAAACTTCAGTGCTACTATGATGACCCGATAGGTCATTTATAGTTTTACCCTTTATTTCTGTGTTTCGAGACCTCGAATAGCTCCATTTTAGTATTTTTCGATTTGCGTGCACACTCCATGTCCCTTTTCCACAAGATTTTAATGAGAAAATTGATGAAAATGTGAAATCGTACCTTAAAATTCATTTGAGTTGACTACGGTCAATGTTTTATGTAAACAGAACCGGATCAGTATTTTGACGGTCCCGGTGGATCCGTATCGTGATTTGTGACTTGGGTGTATGCCCGAAATCGAATTCGGAAGTTCCTACCTTGATGTAACGTAATTTGTTGAAAACTAAAAGTTTAAAGAATTCCTAAGTTTGATCGTACGTTGACTTTGTTGCTACCGGATTTGGATTTCGGTTGCAGAACTTAGTATGAGTTTATTACATTATATATGACTTGTCTGCAAATTTTGGTGCAAAATGGAGTTGATTTAACATGATTCGGACGTCCGGTTGAGAAATTTCATGTTCTAAAGTTTCATTGGAAATTTTATTTGTTTTGGTGTCTGATTTGTAGTTCTAGGTGTTATTTTGGTATTTTGATCGCGGGAGCGAGTTCGTATGATATTTTTGGACTTGTGTGCATGTTTGGTTTGGGGCCCCGATGGCTCGGGTGAGTTTCGGACGCGTGGCGGGGTGTTGAAAGAGTTAGGACTTTGGTGGTTCTGGTGCACATGCCTCAAACCTCCCAATTGCGGGATCTGGTTCACATTTGCGATAATACAGGGCCTCTGTCGGGTTCGCACTTGTGAATAACTTATTCGCAATTGCGAAGAGGGGCTTGTGACAACAGAGATCGCAATTACGATCAATTGGTCGCTTTTGCGAAGCTCCAATGTTTGCATTTGCAAACAAGTCATCGCAAATGCGATGATAGTAGAGATGTGGGCTTCTTCGCATTTGCGGGGTTCGCAAATAGTCGCAATTGCGACATCTGCGCCTGGACAAAAGAGCGAAAAAACGAGATTTAGCTCATTTCTTTCAAACTCTCAACCCTAAACACCCTAGAGGTGATTTTCCCAAGAGATTTTCTCCCTAAATTCATTGGTAACTCATGTTAATCTATTTCTTTTCAATTACCCATTACATTTCATAAGTTTTCAACATCAAATCTAGGATTTTCATGGTGGAAATTATGGATTTGGGTAGAATTATGAATTTTTATAAATTTGGGATTTAGACCTCGAATTGAGGTCGGATTTTGAAACTAATTGCATAAACGGGCTCGGGGGTGAATGGGTAATCGAGTTTTGGTACGAATCTCGAGTTTTGACCAAGCGGCCCGAGGTTGACTTTTGTTGACCTTTTGGAAAAAGTATAAAGATCTTAACTTTATGTATTGTAATTGATTTTCCTAACATTATTTGATATTATTGAGTCGATTTTGGTTAGATTCGATTGGTTTGTAGGCGAATTTTAGAGGAAAGGCCCCGGTTGAGCTTTGATTTGCTTGCGGGAGCGAATTAAGTGTTGGGTCTAACCTTGATTTGAGGGAATAGGAACCCTTGAACTATGTGCTATGTGAATTACATGTGTAGCGGCGTATATGCGAGGTGACGAGTATATATACGTCGTTCAATTACTTGTTTTCATGTCTTCCCATATTTCATTAATTATTTTATTCCATGTCTCGACTGTAACATGCTTTAATTGCTTCCTATGCCTTAACTTACTACTTGTCACTTATTTCTCTCGTATTAAAATATTCGTTTCTACCATGCTTCTATTATTAATTGCTACTTGCTTTAATCGTCTTTCTTGTACATTTTAATTGTCATATATTTGGCTTGCCTTGTTGCTTCGTATTAATTGTAGCATTCTTGGGTTTGGTACGAGGGTCCTATATGGCTTTACTTTCACATTTCTATAATCGTAGATATTCTTGTGGTTCGAGTTGTTAAATTGATTGCAGTTATTAAATTTGATTATGGATCGGGTTGCACACCGCAACAAGTAAAATAAAGGAGGACTGTGTTTGTACGGTGGGATCGGGTTGCACGCAACAACGGATTGTGTGTTTTGTATTCCTTGTTGTATTGTGTTGGCTTTGGTGTTTTCGTACGAGATTCTGAGGATTGGTATTTCTGGTTTTACTGATTTTTCGAGGATGAAGTTTATTTTCATAAGTTAACTGCCTTATTTTCCGTATTCCTTTCCTGTTATGATTACTATACTACGTACATGTTATTGTAAGTGACATGCCTTAGCCTCGTTACTACTTCGTCGAGGTTAGGTTCGACACTTACAGAGTACATGGGGTTAGTTGTACTCATATTACACTCTGCACTTCTTGTGCAGATTTTGAAGTCGGTCCCAGCGGCGGTTAGTAGATTGCTCGGATTGATTATCAGACGGAGACTTTGAGGTACATCTGCCCGACGTTCGCAGCCCTGAAGTCCCCTTCTACCTTATCCTAACTGTTATTTCTTTTCAGATAATTTTACTTTCATTCAGACCATTATCTGTATTATTCTAGTAGCTCGTGCACTTGTAATACTATATCTAGGGTTGTATCTAGATATTGTAGTCGTTATGGTCTTTCTCACTTTATTTTCAGTTCTATTTCAGTTATTACAGTTTAATTGGTATCAGTTAATTTGATTTGTTAAAAATGGCTAAAGACTATTCTAACGTTGGCTTGCTTAGCAAGTGAAATGTTAGGCGCCATCACGATCCCGAGTAGGGGTGTTCAAAACCGAACCGAAACCGAAAATCGAACCAAAATCGAAGCTTAATGGCTTATTGGTATCGGGTTAACGGTTTAACGGACGGGGAACAGATTGAAATTTTTTTATTAACGGCTTATCAGTTTGGGGGCGGATTATTTAATTTTCTTATCGGATAATCCGTTAACCCGTTAAGAATATATATATATATATATATATATATATATATATATATATATATATATATATATAAATATCAAAAACCCTTCCACTTCTTCCGACACTCTATTTCTAAGTTTTAACGCCTAATTCCTAAATAATCAGAACCCTTACATACTAGGCATCAGAAGATCCCAGACTTGGCTTAACTTAGCTTATTCTCCCACCCTACAACAAGATTGTTTAAGCTGTTGTCTATGGTTCACCTCTGCTTTTATTTTTTTAAACTAATGCATGTTGTCTATATTTAATAGAAGAACAACAGTATTGTGCCACAACTTTTCTCACTCTACAACACATGACACACTACATCATTCTTATGTAGGCGTTAACATACATGTATGTCTGGACTCAATGTGTAATTTTCTATTCTGAATTTGTATGCTAGGCGGTCAGCAAACAATTAATGCACACAATATAGATTGAATTAGGCGGATAAACCGCCCGATAAGAGTTAAACTGATACCAATCCGCCCGATATCTTATCGGGTGGCTAGCGGATTAATACATTTAAAAGTCGATAACCGTTAAGCCAAACCGTTAAGAGTAATTAACCGCCCAATCCGTCCGATAAGCAGCCCTAGTCCCGAGGGTAAAAATTTCGGATTGTGACAGCTAAAAATCATGAATATCTTTTAAACTTGTTTAACTTTAACAACACTTCTAGTAAAATTCAGGAGCTGTAAGAAGAATTCTCAAATATTTTTCAAAGGTTTTGTGAATTTTATTTTTAAATATTTGCAAGATTTGGTTGTTTTAATTTGATGTAACATGATTTTTGAGATGGGAACTGAAAAATTCAATTATATAAATCATTGTCCAAAAATACAAAAACTTTTGGTTAACTGCAACTGCATATAAAGGAGAGAAGTTACGTTGTTAAAATCGACTTGTATATGTGTGATGGGTCAGGTACTAGGTAAACGGATTGGTTGAATTTTAAAAAAGTTCAGATTTTAAATTAGTATTTTAATGATTTTTTCTTAATATTAATGTTTACCATGTTACTCAATCTCTCTAGAAAGTATATAATTGGGCAAAAATGACAATATAAGTGAACTAGGTAAAATTGAGTAATTTTTGAAATCAAAAAAGTTATATAACTTTGACAACCAATTATCGAAAGTTGAGTAACCACGTGAGTATCAACTCTCCAAATATAGAGTACCAACTCTCCAAATATTGAGTACTTGAAATTTTCTATAAATCGTATGAGCACCTCTTCTATCATTTCCAACTGCTTTTTGCGACTCTATACACCCCCCCCCCCCAGGCCACTTGAGGACTATATATGTTTTTTAATTAATAGGAACTGCTCATATAATTTTTGAGCAAGTGAAGTGAACTTGCTAGTATTAATCAATATATTTAGTATGTTCTGTACAAATTTTCGCACTACGTGTTTTTGTCAGACCATAAAAGGGTAGTTAAAAGTTGTTAATAGTTGAAATTTCTTTAGTTGACACAAATGTTTGGTCTCTTTGCAGTTTCCTTACCTTTTCTAGGATCATTTCTATTAATCTCGAGAATCTTGACATTACAGAGAAGTATTTCAAAACGTGTCCAATGGGTCAAACAGCATAAAATATCAACCACGCTTTGTATCAAATTGACTTGGATATAACTTCTAGGAGTTTGCTTAATTAATTTATAATTGACACTTCTTTTTGTCATCAAGTATCGAGAGTTCACTAGACTATCTTGAATTCTGACATTATTTTCCGTTTTCTAGATGACCCACAAGTCGAAGGAGCACGTGGAAATTGCTTCTTTTATTTATCGTGTCACGTTTTATTTTGATACAAACATTAAATGGCACTAGGCAATAGCCCATTTCCTTTTTGCCGGAGTCGAAATCAAGATTTAAAGTTTATGAATTCGGTATCCTAATCATTTTAACTTATTGAGTTCTAAATTAATAATTCATACATATTCAGTGAATTTTTTAAAACAAATACATGATTCAAACCAAAGTTATCGGGTTCGGCCGAACCCATTTCCCGTACTCTAGCTCTGCCCCGGCTTCTCGCAATAAATTTTGACTTTGAAGAGTGTGCATGCAGGTGATATTTAGATACAGGATGGGCGTTGTGATGGACAGGAACTAATGGAAATGGATGATCTTTTACGTATAGTAATTATAATTAACAGTTACCCTATTAAGTAGTAGTACTCATTAATTTAGTAAAAATGTCCGTTTAAGAAGAATCAAATCAAACATTTGAATAACATAATTTCACACAAGACAAGTGGTGCACTTGCAGAAACTGTCTAACATGAGATGATGTGACCTTATTTAGATAAACAACAATTAAAAAGTTTGTACTAAGCAATATGAACTATGAAGTACCTAATTTTTCTATGTTGGCAAGTAGTCACTTTTTAAAGCAAACCACTCCATTATGTTGTTCACGTGGTTTGGATATACAATATATAAGAAGATTCAAGCGAGAAAACATGAAAAATTATCAATAGTAACCGCGTAATTCAGGAGATTGTTTTAAAAAAAAACATCAAGGATAGAGTGCATGCTTTTTGTTTGAGAATTCAAATATTTCTAATTTAAATGGAAAAGTTTCCATGTATGACGTATAATAATATTTATTTTTAGTGAACAGTAGTGCTCCACAGTAATAAGAGATAGACACGGGTTGTCTATGCATATATCTAACAATAGGAGTGTACATAGGTCGGGTTGATTCAGAATTTTCAATTATCAAACCAAATCAATGGTGTTAGATTTTTCAATTTATAAACCAAACCAAACCAAACCAACAAGGTCGGATTTTTCAATCTCAGTTTTCTCGGATTTTCAGGTTTTTTCGGGTAAAGTTTTCATAGCATAAAGTATGTAACTTGTGCTCTAAATATTTCTTAAGTCCTAGTAAAATACAACTATATAATGTGTTTTCCAAAAAACTAACAATATAATATGAGATAAGTCATAGCATTATACTACAATATTCAATAACAAAGATAAAATAATAAAATTACATAAAACAAATATTGCTAATTAATAAGCCATAATAAAAATTAACAATAACAACAACAACAACAACAACATACCTAGTATTATCCCACATAGCGGGGTCCGGGGGAGGGTAATGTGTACGCAGATCTTATCCCTAACTTGTGAGGATAGAGAAGTTGTTTTCAATAGACCCTCGGCTCAAGAAAGCATAAGCACCACATTAATCAAAATATAGACAAGAAGGGACAGTACCGAAAAAACATATAAAAGCCAAAAAAAAAAAAACAAGACAATAAGGTGATCAACAATGAAAGAAAACAACGATTAGTCATAAAAAAACTACTATCGACAGAAAGCGAGATTGCGTGCCAATACTACTGTTATGAACACTCTAGACTACCTACTCTACTACCTTAATCCTCGACCTCCATACCTTCCTATCAAGGGTCATGTCCTCGGACAGCTGAAGCTGCGCCATATCTTGCCTAATCACCTCGCCCCACATCTTCTTCGGCCTACCTCTACCTCTCTGTAGGCCCTCCAATATCAACCTCTCACACCTCCTCACCGGGGCGTCTGTGCTCCTCCTGCTCACATGACCAAACCACTTAAGCTGTACATCCCGCATCTTGTCCTCAATAGGGTCCATACCCACCTTGTCGCGAATAACCTCATTTCTGATCCTATTTAACGTGGTGTGCCCGTACATCCATCTCAACATTCTCATCTCTGCTAACTTCATCTTCTGGACATGAGCATTGGCCAACACTCAGCCCCATACAACATTGTTAGTCTGACCACCACTCTGAAGAACTTACCCTTAAATTTTGATGGCACCTTCTTGTCACACAAAACACCGGAAGCGAGTCTCCATTTCATCCATCCCACCCCAATACGATGGGTGACATCTTCATCAATCTACCTATCCCCCTCAATAATATACCCAAGGTACTTAAAACTCCCTCTCCTAGGAATGACCTGCGAGTCCAGCCTCACCTCCCCTTTCCCTCCTTGAGTCTCACTCCAAGTATTCTGTCTTGGTCCTGCTCAACTTGAAACCTTTAGATTCCACGGTCTGCCTCCAAACCTCTATAATCTAAAAATACTATATTGGTCATGCTAAAATAAGTATAGCTAATAAGTACTAATATTAATCACATAACTAAGCACTAAAGAAAAAGATAAACTAAGTTATGCATTTTCATTATAAACCAATGTAAAACTAAAATAATTATCCAACACTATCGGCATTCCTAGTATTGAATTGAATTTCTTTTGTTAACATTAGTATTGATTTAAACTTTGTTTGAGTTACCACATTTATGGGCTATAAAATTTATTTACCATTCAAGAATGTTAAGTCTAAACTTGCACTACTAAAAAACTGCCTAAAATCGTTCAAAAATACCGACCGAAATCGTTCGGAAAATTGAAAAAACCGACTGTTTTTCGACCGACTTTAATCCGTCAAAATTAAGTTGGTCAGTAAAAAATAGCAACCGAAGTCGGTCGCAATTTTCGATCGATTTTGGTTGGTAAATTAATTTTCACAAACGACCCACAAAGAAAAATCTTTCGAAAAAATTGACCGAAGTCGGTCGGTATTTTTAATTATGCAATTAAAAAATGCACCGTTTGGGACTCGAACCAGGGTATGTACTATGGCAGGATACTATTCTACCACTATACTATTGTTACATTTTGGTTTATGACTTTCTTTTAATTCTTTTGTACTCTCTAATATCATTTTTGCGCGAATATAACCGACCGATTTCAGTCGGTTTTATTAAAAATATAAAATTACCGACCGAAGTCGGTCGATTTTTTAAAATGACTGACTGAAATAACCGATCGATTTTTATCGGTTTTTTGAATATTAATTCTAATTTATTTTATATGAAAAATCGACCGATTTCAGTCGGTTTCTTAAAAAATAAATTTCGCGGGATGCTAAAATAGTTTCTCGCATTTTTGCGGCAAAAACAAAAACGACCGAAATCGGTCGGTTTCGTAAAAAAAAAATTAAAAAATAAAATATTTTAACCGACCAAAGTTAGTCGGTTGGCCGCGGTCGGTTTGGCTGAATTTCTAGTAGTGTTGAAATAATATGTTAAAAGATAAAATTGTGAAAAAGTTTAAGAAATACTTATAAATTACATTACAATAAATATTTATATATATAAAATATTTTTAAAAATTATATAAATGTACTATCTGGTTGGTTTGGTTTCGGTTTGATTTTTTTTAGTTAAAAGCAAACCAAATCAATTATGATCGGATTTTATTTTCTAATACCAAACCACATCGGGTTTTGTTTCCAGTTTGACTCGGATTATCGCTTTGGTACTGTTTATCGATTTTTTTTGTGCACCCCTAATTAACAATATGTTTGTACATTTTTATAGCTAAGTTGAAAATATTTAGTAACTAGTTGTAGCTGTTAAAAATGTTTAAAAACGAGAACGATCTAGTTTACTATAGAGAAAGTGTAGAGATCAAGGGAAGATGCGAAAATAAATAAATCACATGAAAAAAGAGAAGAGTTGAAAAGCGTAAATAACGTAATCCAATTCCTAAATCACCACTTGATACTCTTTTACCGTATGTAAGTAAATAATTTTTTTATATATATATATATATATATATATATATATATATTATGTGTTGAATTATATTGACTTATTTGTTTATATTTTGACATTCTTTAATAAAAATGACTATCTCGCTAAACAATCGAATTCGATGACCTCTTTTCTTTTCTGTCCTTTTATAAGGTGAGAATGCATTCGGTCTCTTTTTTCTAATGTTAGTGCTTGAGATTCTCACATGCTTCATGTTTGTTTAATTTCTATAAGGAGAGTCCAACTTTGCTACCACGTGATTCTAGATGCTCCGTATCAAAACCTGAAATTGATTTGTAGTTTCAGTATCTCTTTTTAAAAAGAATTCCACTACTTAAGAGGAAAGCAAAAAAAAAAGGACATTAGATTTGAACCCATACAATAGTAAAACTAATTAACTACTGATAGTGAATCCAAAATTTGATGTCTCCCTATTGAGCATCGAGCTTGATATTTATTGGTGAATAATTAATTCAAACTTGCTTCGAACAAACAGAATTAGTTGAACACACACTTTGCTACCAAGATTTTACCCACGGATAAGCATAAAATCTAGATCAAACATGGCTAATTGATAATAACAAGAGTTATTCCTATCGCTTCTTTTAAAATTCTTTTTAGGCTTTACTAATGTAATCAGACGTAGCAGAAATAATTTTTGTGCTGTAAAAGAGGTAGGTGAAATCATATGTTAACAACTTATAAGGGAGAATAAGCATACATCAGGTCAATATGCCTTCTTGTCATTATGAGGGTATTCTTGTCATTTTGTCTTACTATTGTGCATTCTTTGCTTGTTCTCTTGTGTTTAGTGCTTTGTTGTAGACTTGGAATGACGAAAAAAGTCTTTATTTAAATGTGAAACGTTTTGCCCATGAGGATTTTATTGTAATTACATTAGAACTGAGCAATTTCATTGGCTAAAAAGGAACACAAAAATTTTGGCCTTCCCGAGCTATTTAAGCCTTGTGCTTATTTCTTCTCTCTTACCTCAATGTGAACCCCATAGGTGGGTCCACTCCCCATCCATCACTACTCTTTCTATTCTAATAAATCTACGTGCCTCTCTTTTAAGAAAAAAGGTGTCCACTCAAGTGATTGTTTCCTTACACATACATCATCATCTATCCAGTTTAAAAAAGTATGAATCCTAAATTGGTTTGATTTATTTTATAACATTTGTGTTGTTTTGTACTTCAATACTATACAACAAGGCTGATTTGTGTGTTACTTAATTTTTCGCTTTTCGCGTGCACAGATTATAGAACACATATTTTTTCTATGTGTTCATTATATTAGTGTAGCGAAATAATAAAAGCGGAAAGTAAAGAACACAAGTATTTTTACGTGAAAAATACATGGCTCAAAAGGTAAAAAAAACCACGACCTACTATCCAGTAAGATTTTTCCCAACACTTCACTAAATCGTTGAGCCAAAAAAACATCAATTACAAATCTCTTTATAAACCTAAGGATTACCTCTAACCCTTTGTGGCAACTAACCTTTAGCTGTTGCGACAACTTCAAGTTAACTCTAACTCGAATACAACACTCAGAGTACCTAGTACATTTGCTTCTAGATAAAGCTGAAAGATACAATTTGAAACACCTACTATAATGAAACTAGAGTAAAAAATATGCACTTGGATTTGGTTCTTCTATCTGGTTCATGTAGCTTCAGGTTCACACACTTGAATCACATACGAATTACTTGCAAAATGCCTTGCTATTTTGCTCTCAACTCACGTTTAACTTCAGCGTTTGTGCGTACCTGTAAAATGAGAACATCCTGCAATTTATAGAGTTAGTAAAATATGAAATAACTAGAGTTCTAATGTAATACTCTTCCTTGGTGAAAGAGTTCTAGTTATCTTCAACTTCTAACTCCTTCCTTATCTAGAATATAGTTCTCTCGAGTAAGGAGTGATCACGTCCACAACACACCTCAATAAGAGATATGACACAGCCGTATGCAATAATAATTACCCAACTAGGAGTCAGGGTCGAATCCACTGGGAGTTAGGAGTATATATTTGAAGCAAGCAAATGGGTTATCTAAGATTGCACTTTCACAACAAGGTTTTGTTTTTTATTTCTACTGTTACTTTAATGAATGCAAGATAAAGAAAATATATTATAAATATATGGTTTTGAGGTTTTTTTCAATTGGATAAAAGGCCTAGGGTTGTGACCATAACCTAGGTGTTTGCCTAATGAGATAAATACGTTAATGTTTGTTTTGTTGATTAGGGTGTCTTATAGCTCTCAACTCCACGTTACCCACTACCTCTCGGTCAGAGAGTGATTTTGCCCAATTTGGCTTTCTCAAGTCCAAATGAGTATCAACCAAAACAGTTGATAAGAGCTCAAGTCGGGTTATTTCTATCTCTAGGTTAAACCCTTTAATTAGGTTAATCAACCTCTCAATTAACCCAATTCCTTGTTAGCTAAGTTATCCTCAACTAGGTTTCTCTTTCTCAAGTAGAGACTAAGTCAAATAGGCATGAATCAATATTTGCAACCATTGATTCTAAAATTGAAGCATGAACTAAGCTAAATAATCAACATCCAATCATAAACAAGCACTAAATTAGATACCCATAAGATTTACACACTAGGGTTGGGTCACAACCCTAGTAAAAGTCTAGCTACTCATAATGAAAATTGCAGAAAATATAGAAGAAAAGCTAATTAAACTCATAATGAAAGATTAAAATGATGAAATCTAATGTTAAAACACCAAAATAATGTAAAACTTCCTAAAGTAGTAGAGAAAAATGGCTACATCAACTTCACATGTTCAAACTTGAACTAATTTTGTGAAACTCATCTATTTATACAGGGCCGGAAATCTAGAACAAAAATACTCTTCGGGAGGTTCTGCGGCGGCATAATTCCATGTGCGGTCCGTAGATTTCTTCATCTAGCAGGAAGTGGAGTTCCGCGGCCGCACATTTCTAATCTGCATCTGTGAGGCAATCTTCTGCGAGACAATGTTCTGCGGCCGCACATTTTTGGACTGCGACCGCGAGACAATCTTCTGCGGATGTGCGGCCCGCAATTTACAAAGGCTCCTGGATTTGGTCTCTTTGCATTCTCTCTGATCTTTGACTCTTAGCCCAGTTCTGCGGCCGCACAATTCATGTTCGGTCCGCACATTGCTGAAAGTTGTGCTAAATTTTTCTTCTTGGTTTGCGGTCGCAAATGAAATTTTGCGGTCCGCAATTTCTTCTACGGCCGCAGAATTCCTTCTGCGGATCGCACATTTGTGCTTCTACTCCCTTTATTACCTTGTGCTTCGGAACACTCCTTTTTGAGTCGGATTTCATATGGGTAGACCAAACTTCCAGCGTTTCTGCAATTTTGTATAATTTTATTAGTTTCGATAACATAATTCAATACTTTCGGACTAAACAAAAGCTAAAAGGTGCTAATAAGCAGTCAAAATCGCCACTTATCAACTCCCTGAAACTTAAGTTTTTGCTTGTCCTCAAGAAAATAAATTAGTTCCCACCTCCAAAAGTTAAGGGTCATTCAGTGAGTCAAAGGTGAGCCATCCACATATCAGTTGGGACCAACAATTGCCCACACTACTCATGTATTATCAACAAGGTGACAAGTTAAACATCCATGCACATATAGTTCTAATGTGACATTTGAGCTTCAAGAATTTACTTTACTCATCAAGGACTTTTGCTCTATCATGTGGGTCATGATGGACTTCAAATTCTTTCTCTTCTACTTTCCATTTGCCAGGCTCACTTAAGAAATTTAACACTGAATCCAAAGTTTAATGAAAAGTTCACTCATCTCTCTCAAGAGAATGTCACAAGTACGGCTTCAAGTACCATAGGCTTGCCCCTCATATAGATCGCCACTAATGTAAGCTCGCTCGGCTTGATATCAAGTAGGACTCCTTTCGGCAAGTAGTTAAGGCTTTTGGATTAGGGTCGGATATAGTATGGGTGAGTGGTTACACCTTTCCTTAAGCACTCCATCTTTCATTTCTCGGCTCACACTTTGCCAATTCTTAGAGGCACTTATTTTTCATTGGGGACTAGAGAGACTTAACATCACTCTTTCTTGATCATTTCATTCTTGTTCTCCCTTTTTTATTTCTCCATGTTTGGGATCATTACCTCCTTTTGAATCCATTCAACCCTTCCCCTTATTCACTTTTTGCATTTTTTTTGTTATTTTCTTTTCTTGCCTTCTCTTCTCATAGAGATTAATTCTTTTCTCTTTTTGTGCCTTGATACCCTTTTCAAGTTCCTTGTTTCTCCCCCAAACTTACGTTTTAAGACATTTGTTTCACGGGAGTTTTAAGGAAAGCTCGGGTGCCAAGAGAGCGTCACGACCAAACGGGTAAAGGCTTGTAACATAGTTATCAAATGAGAAAGGCTAGAGGCTCAAAAGAGTTGACTAGGGATAATGATATTTGTTGGCAATAGAAAACTCAAACGGTCCAAGGAGAGCCTACAATCACTTCTAAAACCAAGAAAAACTTAGGATTTTGCCTTGAAACATATTCGGGGCAAGTTCTAGACCCTTCACACGGATACTTGGACTAAATCCAATTCCATCTCACCCCTCACGCAATCGGATTGTTAAAGAGGATAGAGTCAAGGGCCCACAATGACCACATTCAAGTTTAAAGATCACTATAGTCCAATTAAACCACTCGATGATTGCCAAAGTCAACACAAAAGTCACAAAGTCACTGACTAGAGCTATTTCTTTCAAAAACCTTGTCTCTAACCATAAGCACGTAGTTAAGTGTGTTGGTACCAATTGAAGCATGGTTGACTCTTCGAGCATGACTTAATTAGGTCTTTTTATTCATTACTACTACTATTATTACCTAAACACAAAAACGAACTCATTCCCTTAAAAAGGTTGTCCCGCTATCCATCGTTGGGACGAGTCACCCAATTCATACAACAACTACCTTTGGAAAGAACAGTGACATTAAGAAAATCAAAGGCTTATTATCTACTAAAATATAAAAAAGCTACTAAATCAAACAAAGAACTAATAAAGAAACAAAAATAAGGAAGCTAATAAGCAAAAACTACTGAAAATAGAATGAATATACATAATGAGAGAAAGAGAGAGAATATATACATAATAAGAAAAGAGAAAAAAAATAATATCAAGTTATTACAGGCCAAATGTCTCAGAATGTATCAAATATAATCAATAAACTCCACCCCCACCCCACCCCGAATAAAGATAATCATTGTCCCCAATGCTTAACAAAATAAGAGTAAAAGATGAGAAAGAGTGAAGAAAACTCCCTATGGCTCCTTGGACTTCTCTGTGTCCCCAGCAATGTCACCGCCCGCAGGCTCATCCAACTAAATCTCATCATCCTCAACTCTGGGTGTGGCTGGGTTGGTGAACATCTGACGCACTACCTCGACAGTCTCGGCAACAAGTTCTGGCTCCTCAGACTGACCATCTGGTGCCACCAGTGCTGTTGATGGTGTAGGATCTACGCCTGAATAGTGTGGGTAAATCAATATGTCAAAGGGGAGATCTCCGGCTGTAGCAAGCCTGGTCACCTATCTTCGAGGCTTGTCCACTGACTTCTTGCTGGCCTGGGACTTTCTCATCTTCTTTACCTCATTTCCCAACTCTTCGAGCACTGACCCGTGTTGTACCAATGTGGCCCTAATAGTGTTCTGGTTCTCTAGGAGCTTCTTCAATGTCTCTTCAATTGTCGGGGGAAACTGAGGTGCCTGAACAAAAGACTACGCTACAACAGTACTGATAAGTCAGACAGTTTGCAGTGGATGTCTGTATCCAGTTGTTGAGACTTGCTAATGTCTGGGAGACTTGCAGCGCAGAAAGTGAGGCAGTAGGCATATGCAAAGGCTTCAAAGCTGAGGTAGGAGTTGTGGCAGGAACTGCAGTAGGGGCTGCAGATGATGGTGAAGGCATAGCTGTGGCACTGGAGGAAGGCTCGATTGAAGTGGATGGAACATCAACAGCCTCAGCAGCTACAGTAGCTGGCTCATTAGACTAGCACATGGTGGTAAGAGGCTGAACTTTCTTCTTTGGATTGTTCGCATCCATCAGTGAATACCGAGTAAAATGCTTCTTTGGCCTCACCTTTGTGTCATAATCCCTCGGCTCTACCCTTGCATCCGTGAGATATTCTGTAATAGTATTGGGATACGGGTAGGATGAGTCATCTTGTCAAGCAATCACTCAAATGTTGACCGACATCACGACCCCTACATTGATAGGGTACTCGGCCATAATAGAAGCAACCAGAACTGCCTTAGGAATCAGAAGGTAAGTCTCATTTTGGCTCGAGTCCAATCTACTACAGACAAAGGTTTGCCACCCTTTCGCCTCAAAACTTAGAGTGCTCTGGTGGATAGGAACCCCAGCGGCAATCCATGGTAGTGGTGGACCTAGTGGTGCTAGAATCTCCGCCAACCAAGGTCGGGTTGCATCTCCCATCTTATAATTCTCCAAATATACCTTTGGCTCAACATCTTCGAAGCCCAAGTACGTGTTGAGTGTATGTTGATCAAATCTCACTTTTAAGTTACGTATTTTAGTCACGTTTCCCCCCTTTTTTATGTGAGACATATTTTCATATAATTCCCGGACCAGGTACTCTTTGGCGTCCACTACACTTTGAGTGAACCACATCCACCCCTTTTGTTCCCTGAACTGTCTCAACACTGCCGGGTTGTACCTCTCCAAATCTTTCAATTGAAACTGTCACTCGGGAGTTAGAGACCTCACTGGCCACTATGTACGAAAGCTGCTGAAGGCATCCAAGCTGACAAATCGGTCCTCCCAAACCTCTTTCTTCTTCGACCTTTCAAGGCCGACAGCTGTAGAATCTCCCCCTCTGCTATCATCGGGGATATCCTGAACTAGTGTATCTTGTGCCTCAATAACAGGTGTAGCCAATGGCTTAGAAGACTGACTAGCACTCTCCGAGTCCTCAGAAGTGCTATGAGATGAGGACGGCTCGTCCCTGAGTTGGTATCTACCTTGCAGCCTTGACTGTACGGTCGACTGCTCCTGAACAGAGGCTGAATTGCCCTCTTATGCTTCCCTTGACGAGACATATGAGCTCGTCTCGGAGAGATATGCACCTCTCCCTCTGCCGGTTGTAGCTTTATTTGTAATTGTATTTTGTTGTCCAAGATGTAAGGCACTCTTTCCTTAACCCCGAGAAGGTCCACCCCTCATTTTAGATGTGTCACCTCGTCCCCTAGATCGAACCATTATCTGTATCAAGAAAAGGCGATTGTTAGTTGCAATTCAATGTTCAAACATACCCAGGAGACATACACGTAAGATATAAACCAAAAGACACAGTGAAGTTACACAGTCAAAGCATGCTTGTAGGAAACCATATCTGCGATCCGCACAATTTTCGTGCGGCCAGAGATTTGGATTTGCGGACCGAATAATTTTGTCTTGCGCGCCGCGAAAGTGAAGTGCGGTCTACACAATTTCACTTGAGGCTGCAACTCTGAATCCCAAAAAGTGCCAACTCTCTGATGATAGAGAATTGGATGATGTGCGGCCGCAACCTGTTTTCTGCGGTCCGCACAATTAGACATGCGGCCGCACATTTGAGTCAAAAAGTGTAGACTCCCCGATGACAGTAAAAGGGTTATTCTGCGACCGCGATGGGAAATCTATGGTCCGTACATTTTATCTTGCGGTCGTAGATCCCTTCTTTCTCTATGTTCCCCTAAAATCACAATCTACGGACCGCACAATTTCAGGTGCGGCCGCAGAATTCAAAAACTACGAACAATCCAGTTTTTTCTGTCTAGGTTTTGTAATTTCGTGTATATTTTGACATGGTAACAGTATAGAGGCATGAAAATATATTTACCCAGTCCCCATAGAGCATGTATTAGTTAATCCATTACAGATTTATCCCCCACATGAATGCATAATTGAATTCTATTGACAAATGGCCTAAAATTGACTAAAAATATACAAATTAAAAGAAAAAGATTAACAAGAAATTAAAGCAAACCAGATGAATGAGTGTGATGAGTGACTGAACAAAGATGTTGTGTGTGTGGACAGATAGATTCACCAAGAATTTTCAAGAGAGTGCTATTTTGTGCTCAAAGAGTGAAAACCATAACCCTTGCACCTGCCCCTCTATTTATACCTATGGTCTATGAAAGGGGAAGAAGGTCGAGTGCGGACGCATATTTTCATGTGCGGTCCGCACTCTGTTACCTGGGGCATTATCTTCAATATCTAATCTGGGATCCGCACAATTTTGTGTGCGGTCGCACATCGACCTCTTCTCTGATAGGCTCAAACTTCAGAGATTTTGTATTTTCCATTTCTCATTTGTGCGTCCGCAAGATAATTGTGCGGCCGCATTGCTCTTTTGCTACAACATTCCAAATTTTGCGGTCCACACAAATCAACTACGGTCTGCACTTCTTTCAACACTTAGCCACATTTTTGTCCACAGTTCCAGTAAGTCACACTCAGCCCTATAGCACACTTCAAGTCAAGTTAGAACAAAAATAACACCTAACTACCAAAGGAAAAAGAAAAAAACATGGGTTGCCTCCCAAGAAGTGCCTGATTTAACACCGCGGCACGATGCAGAATACTATTAATTGAAATGAATGACCGCCACGACGTGGCTATCTCCAACTTTTCCCAAGTAGTGCTTCACTCGGTGACCATTGACTCAGAATACTTCATTGTTTTTGTTCTTCAAGTCCAATGCACCAAAAGGTGTCACACCCACAATTTCAAAAGGACCACTCCATCAGACTTTAGCTTCTCGGGAAATATCCTCAACCTTGAGTTAAACAACAATACAAGATCGCCCGCCTTGAACTCTTTGTTCCGAATATATTTGTTATGAAGATATTTCATCTTGTCTTTATACAAGGACGAACTTGCATAAGCATGGTACCGGAACTCATCCAATTCATTCAAATGTGCAACCCTCAAGTTAGCGGCCACATTCTAATAAAGATTCAATTTCTTTAGAGCCCACATGGCCTTGTGCTCAAGTTCCACCGGAAGGTGACAAGCTTTCTTGAACACTAACCGGTATGGTGATATTCCGATTGGTGTTTTGTAAGCCGTCCGATAAGCCCATAGTGCATCATCAAGCTTCTTGGCCCAGTCTGCCCGATTAGTATATACTATTTTTGACAAAATACTCTTTATTTCCCGGTTGAAAACTTTCACTTAACCGCTAGCTTGTGGATGATAGGGAGTCGTGACTTTATGATTAACACCATACTTGCTAAGTAAAGTGTCGAAAGCCTTGTTGCAAATATGTGACCCCTCATCACTTATAATTCCCCGCGGAGTACCAAATCTTGTGAAAATATTTTTCTTCAAGAATTCCACCACACTTCTCGCCTCATTGTTGGGTAGAGCAACAGACTCAGCCCATTTGGACACATAATCCACCTCGATCAAGATGTAGGTGTGGAAAAATATCCCACCGCGACACATAATCCACCGCGACCAAGTCAATACCCCACACATAAAAAATATCAATCTCCAAAATGGTAGTGAGAGGCATTTCATTTTTCTTTGAGATTCCACTGGCCCGTTGACATTCATCATATCTTTTCACTAGCTCACTAGCATCCTTGTAGAGAGTGGGCCAATAGAAACCGCAACTCAACACTTTGGCTGCCATTCTTGCTCCATCTTGATGACCACCATATGGCAAAGAATGACAAGCCTTAATAATTTCACCTTGCACTTCTTCCAATACACATATTCTAATCACCCCATCCGTACAAATCCGGAAGAGGTATGGTTCTTCCCAATAATATTCTTGACAATCCTATTTGAGCTTCTTCTTTTGGTTTAAAGAGAACTCATCCGGGATGATTCCACACACAAGGAAATTTGTTAGATCCGCGAACCATAGCACTTCTTTCATTGAAATAGCCAAGAGTTTCTCATTGGGGAATGAGTCATTGATTTCAAGGCCATCATGCTGCCTCCCCTCCTCCTCCAAACGAGACAAGTGGTCCGCCACTTAGTTTTCACTCCCTTTTCTATCTTGGATGTTAATATCAAACTCTTGAAACAAAAGCACCCATCTCATCAACCGATATTTGGAATACTTCTTGCTCATAAGATAACGAAGCGCTGCATGATCCGTGTGGACAATGACCTTTGCACCCATCAAGTATGGGCGGAACTTCTCAATTGCAAACACAATGGCAAGGAGCTCTTTCTCTGTAATGGTGTAGTTAAATTGGGCACTATTCATGGTCTTACTAACGTAGTAGACCGGATGAAAAATCTTGTTGATACGTTGCCCCAAAATATCCCTAATTGTTACGTCACTTACATCACACATAAGTTCAAAAGGGACGCTCCACTTTGGAGCGGTGATGATGGGAGTAGTTGTCAACTTGAACTTCAACAATTCAAAAGCTCTCATGCAAGAATAATTGAAGTTGAACTTAGCATCCTTCTCAAGAAGCTTGTACAACGAATTCACCACCTTAGAGAAATCTTTGATGAAGTGCCGGTAGAAACCTGCGCGGCCTAAGAACCTACGCACACCCTTTACCGAAGTTGGAGGTGGAAGTTTAGAAATTACCTCAATCTTTTCCTTGTCAACTTCAATTCCATTCTTTGAGATTTTGGGCCAAGGACAATGCCTTCCTCGACCATGAAATGACATTTCTCCCAATTGAGCACCAAATTTGTATCTTTACATCTTGCCAATACTTTATCCAAATTTGCAAGACAATCATCAAAGAATCCCCAACCACCGAGAAGTCATCCATGAAAACTTCAAAGTAGTCCTTCACCATGTCCGTGAAAATAACCATCATACACCGTTGAAAAGTCGCCGGTGCATTGCATAAAACAAATGGCATCATCTTGAAGGCGAAAGTACCATAAGGACATGTAAAGGTTGATTTCTCTTGATCCTACGGAGCAATAAAAATCTGGTTGTAGCCCGAATACCCATCAAGAAAGCAATATAAATCATGGTCGACCAATCTATCGAGCATTTAATTTAAGAAAGGAAGTGGAAAGTGATCCTTTTTTGCGAGTTTATTGAGCTTGCGA
This sequence comes from Nicotiana tomentosiformis, assembly GCF_000390325.3. Lineage (NCBI taxonomy): Eukaryota > Viridiplantae > Streptophyta > Magnoliopsida > Solanales > Solanaceae > Nicotiana > Nicotiana tomentosiformis. Next base: position 89,998,440 of record NC_090817.1, read on the forward strand.
TAGTCCATACACACTCTCCAACTGGTCACCGTTCTCATAGGAATTAATTAATTCTTGTCATTGGTGACCACCGTCATTCCCCCCTTCTTCGAGGACATATTGAACCAGAGAAGTCCATGAACTATCGGAGATGGGGTATACAACCCCGGCATCCAACCACTTGATAATCTCCTTTTTGAAAACTTCTTCCATAGCCTCATTCAGTCTCCTTTGATGTTCAATAGATGGTTTGGCTCATTCCTCCAAGTTGATCTTATGCATGCAAAATGCGGGTCTTATCCCCCCGAATATCCACCAAAGTCCACCCAATAGCCTTCTTCCTCTTTTGTAGCACCGCCAAAGTGGAATCTACCTGCACGTTAGTCAAACAAGAAGAAAGAATAAGCGGTAAAGTAGAACAAGGACCAATAAATTCATACTGAAGATGTGGAGTCAATGGCTTCAACTCCAAGGTAGGAGGCTCTTAAATAAAAGGCTTTGTAGGAGGAGTTGTCCTATTTTCAATATCCAAGACAATTTTCGGGGTGCATAGTTGTACGACCCCATTCCTTGCAAAGAGTTCACAAATTCCATGAATCCATCCATCTCGTCATTATCAAAGTTGAGTAAGATGGCCTCCAACATATCACAAACATTGATCATAGCACTTGATTCATTAACAATAACATCTGTCACCAAGTCCACAAAAGAGCACACTTTATTGCTATTTGGTTGCAGCATGGACTTACACACATGGAAGACCACTTTTTCATCACCAACCCAGAATGTAAGTTTTTCGGCTTCAACATCACAAAGAGCCTTCCCCGTAGCAAGTAAAGGTCTTCCAAGAATAATCGGCACCTCATAATCAACTTCACAATCTATAATGACAAAATCTGCCGGAAGAATAAATTTATCAACACGAACCAAGACATCTTCAATCACTCCCAAAGGTATCTTCATAATACAATCGGCCATTTGCAATCTCATAGAGGTGGGTATTAATTGCCCAATTCCCAAGGTCTTGAATACCGAATAAGGAATCAAATTGATACTTACCCCAAGATCACAAAGAGCTTTTGCAAACTCGGCACTTTCAATTGTACAAGGGATCATGAAAGCACCTGGATCCTCCAACTTAGGAGCCATCGAATGCACAATTGCACTCACTTGATGAGTGCCTTTGATGGTTTCAAAATTCATTGATCACTTCTTTGTCACGAGATCCTTCATAAACTTTGCATAGACGGGCATTTATTCCAAAACTTCAACTAATGGAACATTGATTAAGAGACTCTTCATCATTTGAATGAACTTCTTGAATTGATTCTCGTCATTTTGCTTGGAAAGTCTTTGAGGGTATGGAGGTGGAGGCTTAGGCAATGGTGCCTTAGCCTTTTGTACTACCGGCTCCGGTATATCAATAATGTGATCCCTAGACGGGTTCACCTCCTCTTGAGTCTCTTTCACACTATCATCAATATCAATCCAACTTCATCATTTGATTGTACCACATTGTTCAGGACCTCTTCTTCTTGTACAACTTGCTCATCATCCACAAATTTCCTTTGAATTGAGGTGGGTGCATTCCCACCTCTTCCACTTCTTATAGTAATGGCCATGGCATGCCCCGTGTTGTTTCCACCCTTTGGGTTTGCTACCATGTCACTTGGTAGTGCCCTTTAGGACGATAATTTAGAGCTTGAGAGATTTGCCCCATTTGAACTTCTAAGTTGCGGATTAATGTGGTATGTGAGGCAAGTTGGGCATCCGAATCGGCATTCTTTTCCATCATTTACTTAAACATATTCTTAATATTCCCCATCTCATTATTTGAAAAACTTGGACCGTGGGAAAGATAAGGAGACGTGTTGTTCAGTTGTTGATACATTGGGGGCCTTTGAAAATCCGACCCCCGGTTGCCTTGATTATTGTTCTATCCGCCTTGATTGTTACCCCCCCCCCCCAATTTCCTTGATTATTTCCACTACAATTTCCTTGATTATTGCCACTCCAATTTCCTTGATTGTTGTTGTTATGCCAATTCCCTTGACTGTTGCCACCACTCCAATTTTCTTGGTTGTTAGAATTCAATTACCTTGATTGTTTTGAGGTCGCCATTGTTGTTGGTTTGGGCCTTGGAAGTTGTTTATTTTCCCTTGAAAGTTGCTCCCATATTGCACCTCCTCTTCTTGTTCATTGTAAGAATCATCTTGATCAAAACCACTATCCTCTTGCACATAATTCTCCACTCGATTTTGGACTTGTGGGCCCTTTGTCCTTCTTTTGTTTACCATCATGTTCACCCCTTCCATGGCATTGATTTGCTTAGGATTTTTTACTTGTTGAAGTTCAGCCTTTGCAAGTTGATTCATGGTGGTAGTCAATTCGGCAATGGCTTGCCCATGGTCATGCAACTCTTTGTGAAGATGGGTTACGTTCGGATCACCTTGTGGAGCATTAGTCCGGGAATGCCTTGCCGATGATATTTCTACCATTTCATCCAAAATCTCACATGCCTCTGCATAAGGTGTAGTCATAAAGTTACCACTCGCAAGTTGATTTACTACACATTGGTTGGTTGTGTTAATCCCACGATAAAAGGTTTATTGAATCATGTTTTCCGTCATATTGTTGTTGGGACATTCCTTGACCATTGTTCTATACTGCTCCCAAATCTTGTGTAGTAGTTCATTCGGCTCTTGCTTGAATGCAAAAATATCATCTCGAAGTGTAGCCATGTGCCTTGGAGAGAAGAACTAAGAGATAGATATTTCTGCCAACTCATCCCAAGTGTGAATGGAATGGTTCGGCAAACATTTCAATCAATCTAAAGCTTTCCCCCATAGAGAGAAGGGAAAAAGCCTTGGCCTCAATACATCCTCGGAGATATTTGTTTGTTTGTTCCCCCAACAAGTGTCCATAAACCCCTTCAAATGTTTGTACGCATTTTGACTTGGAGCACCGGTGAAGAAAGCTCGTTGCTCTAGCAAAGTGAGCATCACATTGGTGATTTGAAAGTTTCCCACCCCAATACGGGGAGGGACTATTGCACTTGCATATCCTTCATTTGGTAATACTTGGTATGGAGCCGCTCGTGGTGGAGGTGGGGGTGGAGCGGGGGCATTGTCATGAGGCACTCGGCCTCTTCTATTGGATTGAGGTTCAAGAGGTACCTCATCAACTTGATCATCCTCGACGTCCACATCCCCCAAAGGTAAATTTCCGAGCTCATTGTTCGCCATGGTTATACCTACGATTTATCAAACAAATTAGTAACACGGAAGGAAAAGAAGATATTCCAAAAATAAACCCAAATATATAGCTAACACCATTTTAACTCCCCGACAACGACGCCAAAAATTGATCACGTCCACAACACACCTCAATAAGAGATATGACACGGTCATATGCAATAATAATTACCTAACTAGGAGTCGGGGTCGAATTCACTGGGAGTTATGATGGTATTTAGGAATATATATTTGAAGCAAGCAAGTGGGTAATTTAAGATTGCACTTCCACAATAAGGTTTTGTTTTCTATTTCTACTGTTACTCTAATGAATGCAAGATAAATAAAATAGACTATAAATAAATATTTTTGTGGTTTTTTTTAATTGGATAAATGGCCTAGGGTTGTGACCATAACCTAGGTGTTTGCCTAATAGGATAAAGATGTTAATGCTTGTTTTGTTGATTGGGGTATCTTATAGCTCTCAACTCTACGTTACCCACTCAATACCTCTCGGTCAAAGAGTGATTTTGCCCAATTTGGCTTTCTCAAGTCCATATGGGTATCAACCAAAACAGTTGATAATAGCTCAAGCCGGGTTATTACTATCTCTAGGTTGAACCCTTTAATTAGGTTAGCTAAGTTATCCTCGACTAGGTCTCTATTTCTCAAGTAGAGACTAAGTCAAATAGGCATGACTCAATGTTTGCAACCATTAACTCTAAAATTGAAGCATGAACTAAGCTAAATAATCAACACCCAATCATAAAGAAATATTAAATTAGATACCCATAAAGTTTACATATTTGGGTTGGGTCACAACCCTAGTAGAGGTCTAGCTATTCATAATGGAAATTGCAAAAAATAGAAAAAGAAAAGCTAATTAAATTCATAATGAAAGATTAAAATGATGAAATCTAATGTTAAAACACCAAAATAATGTAAAACTTCCTAAAGTAGTAAAGAAAAATGGCTACAATAGCTTTAGATGTTCAAACCTGACCTAATTTTGTGAAACTCGTCTATTTATACAGGGCCAAAAATCTCGGACAAAAATGCCCCTCGAGAGGTTCTGCGGGGGCACAATTCCATGTGCGGCCCGTATATTTCTTCATCTAGCAGGAAGTGGAGTTCTGCGGCCCCACATTTCTGAACTGTGGTCGCGAGGCAATCTTCTGCGGCCGCACATTTCTGGACTGCGGCCGCGAGGCAATCTTCTGCGGCCGCAAAATTTTTGTGCGGTCCGCAATTTACAAAGGCTCCTGGACTTGGTCTCTTTGCATACTCTCTGATCTTTGACTCTTAGCCTAGTTTTGCGGTCGCACAATTCATGTCCGGTCCGCACATTGCTGAAAGTTTTGCTAAATGTTTCTTCTTGGTTTGCGGCCCCAGATGGAATTCTGCGGTCTGTAATTTCTTGTGTGGCCGCACTATTCCTTCTGTGGACCACACATTTGTGCTTCTTCCCTTTATTGCCTTGTGCTTCGGAACACTCCTTTTTGAGTCGGATTTCATTTCGGGAGACCAAACTTCCAGCATTCCTCCAATTTTGCATAATTTCATTAGTTTCGGGAACACAATTCAATACTTTCGGACTAAAATAAAAGCTAAAAGGTGCTAATAAGAAGTCAAAATCCCCTCTTATCAAGGAGTCCTTATCCTTATCAATTATGCAAGCTTTTCGTTAAGGAGATATCGGATATAACCACTTAAGCTTATCTCTTTCACGTGTATGCCTTGTCCTCGAATTCTACCCATGTCTTTGTACACTGTGTATGGATCTGGTTCATGCTTGAGTTTCTTTGTCAATCATCAAAATAAACTTCACTTGGGCCAACAAATTTTCCCTTTTTGATGAGGGCAAACTCTGTGCTTTTCATAAGCATAAGCCTTGTTTCAACCCATCTCAACACCAACATAATATTAGAACACTTTCCATTTTAAAGTTACAAATCATCTAGGACCAGGTTCATTAGGTTATAACCATCACAATCCAAAGTAAAAAGCACAACCTATCTTCCCCCTTTTGGCATCATCGAAAAGTTGCATAATTATGTTAGATAACTAGATTTTAATAGATATTACTCATGGCCATTATGGCTACTTCAAAGGCAATCATGAAGTCAAGCATCATATATCAATCTAATGATATTAGCTATCTAAGAAGCATCAACAAACAGTTAGAGCACAAAAATAGTTGATTAACGTTGACACTAGTCATCCACAAAGCATAAAGAAAAATAAAGATACTGGATCATGAGCAAAAAGAACAAAAAGAAATCCCATCTGAGTCACTGGTTTGTCTAACTAGGCTAGGAAGGTTTCAAGGCTGGGAAGTAGTAGGTTCTTGGTTTCTGGCCTGAAGTAGCTTTAACATATCATGAAAAATGCCTTCATTCTTCTCCTTCTCCTTTGCAAGCTCGGCCCTGAGAGCATCCCTCTCAGTTTCTACTTCAGCCAGCCTCTTCTTCAGCCTCTCAATCTCAGCATCTTTAGACCCACTCTCTTGTACCAAAGCTCACACTTTGCTGTTCATAGGTACCTTCTTGGATGAACCAGGTTCTTTGGGAGTAATGTGGACTTCATAATCACATGCAGTCAAAGTATTTACCCTAAAATGATCCTTGTTATTACCAACTTCCTATTCTTGAAGGGTACCTTAAAGTGAGAAAGTATAGTCGTGAGAATGAAACCATAGGGTATGGCATGAGTTTTGGTGCCAGTTAGAACCCTATCAAGAAGTTGGATAATAAACCCAGGACAATTGATTTGCCCACTGTCCAGACATTCCATAAGGACTAGGTCCATGAATGTGGCAATGTTCCTTCTTTCCTGCCTGGGAAGCACAACCTTGTTAACAAATTCAAACAATACTTTGTGGGTTGACTTCATCTCACTTTTGTAAACAGCCTTGGGCTGAAGCTCTTCCTCATTATCAGCAAACTTCCTAGTAATGGAAAGTGAGGTAGGGAGGTTTTCTAGGCTTGGCCATTTTAACCTTTTGTAATCATTGTACCCTTCAGCATATACTCCTAGAATTTCTTCCAATTCTTTGTCGTCGAAGCTCACAGTCACTCCCTTCACCACACTGGTGACTGCCATTTTTTATCTCACAATTTGCCATGAACTCTACAATTTCAGTTCTGGCAAGCTTTCCATCAGCATCATCATGCCTTCCTCCTCCAAGTCCCTGGGGAGTCTACCTTTCAAGATGGTTCTTTTCCCAAACTTAACCATCTTGTCCTTCTCTACATCAGATTCTTCTTCTTCTTCACTCTCTTCTTCCTCCACTACTTTCACTTTTCTAGACTTCAAGGCAGACTTGGTTCTTTTTCATTACTACAAAAAAGACCTTTAGCGGCAATTATTTAGCGGCACATGACCATTAGCTAGTAAAAGATATCCTTTTACCGGCAATAAAAATACAATTGCCACTAAAAATTACTAATTGAATTTAATTTTTTATTATTTTAACTTTTCTCTCCACGCAAAAAGAGAAACATCTTGTCTCCAATTTTTTTGGACGAGATTTATCGGTTACCTCCAATTAGAAAAGTTCAGGAAAACATATTCCCTTTAATAGAAAGGTATACCATCGCTGCCACACGAAAACCTAAATTGTTGCTGCATCAACGACCTGCCATAGTCTCATAGTCCTCATCGATTCTTTTCCAGGTAAGTTCTCTCGTCCCTGTTACCTTCTCATCTTCCCCTGTTAACTTCTGTTCTTCCCTTGTTAAATCAGTTTCTTGCAATCATTTTGCAATAGATGTTGGATTGATGCTGCTCAATTGTTTATATGGATTGATTTACAATGGATTGATGTTGCTCTATTGTTTACATCTTAGGAAACTTTAATTTCAAGACTTCATGTTTGGCTGTAGATTTTTGAATAGGCTGTGAATTTGTGAAAGTATAGCTTTTTCTGTGTTTGCTAAGTCATTTGTGATATCTGGCTGTTGTTAGATTGATAGTTCACTTCGATATTGCCATTGTGCATTTCTTGCATCCTAGCGTGATAGCATGAGGACCCCTGCTCAAGATAGTTGGATTGTTTTCGCTTCTCGTGTATGTTGCTGTAATTTATACATCTGGAATCCAGTAAGTACCTGCATTTTCATACAATATACTGTAATGTTTGAGCATAGACCATTCTGTGTGTCCATTATCATCTGCTGTCTTTACTTGTCTGATGAAATTTGATAGTATCCCCAGTTGCTTCATCCCATTGGTTTGCAGTAGCATGTTTTGGTTACACTGCTGCCCCTTAGCTTCATCAATTGAGTCATCGATTCCATTACGATAACCCTTCCAGTGGTAATTCATGGACACAGTAACATCATCTATGCAACAAGATAAAACAGTTAACTCCAAAGTCCTGTACTTTACAAATGCACTGCTTTTTCCCAAAAGTTCGTTTAGCCTCATATTGAATCCTTTCCTTTCATGAAATCCATCCTGGGCTATTATACTATTGTATCGCATTGAGAATTTACTCCACAATATTTCCATTGTGCCCTTTTTCTTTTAACAAAATCTGTATGTTAGTTGGTCTACATCGCACAAAATATCCTGCCTTAAAATATTTGTATAATTTATAAGTTTAATAATTCCATTCTTAAAAAGTTTATGAACCATTATGGTGAAAATTGGCAAGTCGCCTTTCGCTAATTTTCTTTCTCATTTACATGTTTGTTCTATAATTACTATGATCTGTTTATAAATAGCAAAATATTCCATATCGATTCAGCCCATGTAGTAGCCACATGTCACTGCAATCATCTTATTGTTAAAAACTTTCACACCCTTTTAGGCTTTGCATAATCTGTTGAATTTTTTAAGTTTATTTACTCTGTCTCTTTCTTGTCATGTTTGGTTTAAGTAGTCTTTAATTAAAACTTTATATGGATGATTTCATCGCAATTATATTGATTTTTTAAATTTATAATTGTATACTTTTAATATATAAACTAAATTATATTCCATTTAGCTTTAGAACTAGTTAAATTGACGCTCAATAAACAAAAAGAGCTAAAAACAAATTGGTAAAAATGGAGTATATATCTAGAAATTCAACAAATATGAGTAGTAAGTTTTGAAAATTTTAAAATATATGATATATGGTTCTTCTCTAAAATATAAGTTTAATAATTCTATGTTTAAAAGATTTATGAACCAATATATGAAAACCATAGAAGAAATTTAATTTATAAGTTTAATAATTCTATTCTTAAAATAAAATTGAGCCAATATGTGAAAATCATAGAAAAAATTAGAGATAGTTTAACTGTTTAATTGTTAAAATGATAGTTTTAATAGATTTATGTTTGATAGTTTCAATTGTTAAAATGATATCTTTAAGCTATGGAATTACCTACTAATAGGATGGTTATTTTATTTTGAACTACCTTTTTGATTAATTTCTCCTTTTTACTAACAAATTTGTAGCTCTTGCAGTAATTATAAAAAAGAAAGGAATATCTTGATCGTCATGGACAATCCTAGAAATAAAAGATGGATGTATTGTGATAGAGTTAGTAAAGAATATTTGGAGGGAGTAGAGGATTTTTTAAATTGCATGTCCTTGTATGGAGTGTGTGCTTATCCATCAAGTAAATCGGGCTAGATCATATGATCATCTTGTGATTAGTGGTACTATACCGTCATATGATACTTGGTTTTGTCATGGGGAGTCTTTAAAGGGATCAAACAATGCTGGAGAAAATAACCGCAGCCAGTCAACTCTAAGGGGCGATGATATGCGAGGAATGATACATGATGCATTTGGAGGTGTTACACAGTTCATGGATACTGACATTAGTGAAAGCGGTGGCATGGAGCAAAACGTACAAGAGAATACTGCTCATCCATCTAGAAATCAACCTCATCCAGAGGTGGATAAGTTTGAACGACTCATGAAGGAGGCAAATGAAGAACTGTATCCTGGATGTAAGAAGTTTAGCAAACTGTCCTTTTTGCTGCATATGTATCGCATAAAATGCACGTTCAAATGGTCAAATAAATCTTTTAATTCTTTACTTGGACTATTGAAAGATGCGCTTCCTGAAGGAGAAAAATTGCCTCCTTCTTTCTATGAGACCAAAAAGATAGTTGAAGGCTTGGGCTTAAAGTATGAAAAAAATCCATGCTTGTCCTAACGATTGCATGCTTTTTAGGAAAGAGTTTGCTAATAAGAATGTTAATAAATGCAAAGTTTGTGGGGCTTCTAGATGGAAAAATGATGCTAGAAAAATTTCAGCCAAGGTCCTAAGGTATTTTCCTTTAAAACCAAGGCTACAGAGATTGTTTATGTCTTCAGAAACTTCTAAAGCAATGCGATGGCATCATGAACAGCGCAACAAAGATGGAGTTCTACGGGATCCTGCAGATTCTGAAGCTTGGACAAATTTTGATAGTAAATATCTCGAATTTGCTGGAGATCCTCGCAATGTGCGCCTAGAATTAGATTCCGATGGGTTTAATTCACTTGGCACAATGCAAACTGTACACAGTACATGACCAGTGATTTTAATGTCATATAATCTTCCACCATGGATGTGCATGAAATAAGATTTCTTCATTTTGTCCTTACTTATTCCTGGACCAAACGCTCCTGGCAATAATATTGATGTCTTTTTGCAACCTTTAATAGAAGAGTTAAATGAATTATGTGATGTTGGGATAGAAACATGTGATGCCTCTGCTAAGGAGATATTTCAAAGGCGAGCAGCTCTCATGTGGACTATAAATAAATTTTCAGCATATGGTACTCTCTCTGGATAGTGTACTTATGGTCGGTTTGCATGCCCTACTTGTAACATACAAACTCAATCTAGAAGGCTCACACATGGCAGAAAGTTTTGTTACATGGGGCATCGGCGCTTCTTGAAATCAGGACACAAATATCGGAATGATACAAAATCGTTTGATGGTACTAAAGAAACAAGACCTGCACCTTGTCCAGTATCTGGGTCACTAGTGTTGAATATAAAGTTAAATATATAAAATTTACTCTCGGCAAGTCGAGTGAAAGGGTAAGTGGAGTGATGAAAAATACATGGAAAAAGAGGAGTATTTTTTTCGATCTTCTTTATTGGAAGTCTAACTTGGTGTGCCATAATCTTGATGTGATGCACATAGAAAATAATGTGTGTGATAACTTAATTTATACATTATTGAATCTTGGTAAAAAGTCTAAAGATAACTTAGAAACTCGATTGAACTTGAAGCAGATGAAAATAAGACCAAGTTTATGGCCTCAATATCGAGCTAGTGGGAAAGCATATCTTCCTCCTACTTTTTTCACAATGTCTCAAAAGGAAAAGAAGTTGTTTTATGAAGTACTACAAAATGCCAAGTTTCCAGATGGCTATGCGTCTAATATCTCATGTTGCATTTGCAAATGAAAGATATCTGGGTTAAAAACTCATGATTGTCATGTTATAATGCAAGAACTTCTTCCTCTTGCCTTGCGGAGATCAGTAGATAAAAGAGTTAGTTCTATTTTAATTGAACTATGCACATTCTTTCGTGTTCTGTGTAGCAAAGAACTAAAAGTAGAAGAGTTAAAGTTACTTGGAGAAAAAATTCCAGAAACATTGTCTACTATGGAGAAACTTTTCCTCCCAGGATTCTTTACTGTTATGATACATTTGGTAGTTCACTTGGCAACTGAGGCTAAACATGCGGGGCCAGTACATTATCGCTGGATGTGCCCAATTGAGAGGTATGAAGAATATCACTGAAACTTTATTATATATCTTTAGTTGTTAAATATTATAATATTAAACTAATACCATTATTTTATTCCATAGGTATTTGGGTACTTTAAAATCATACGTTCGTAATCGAGCATGTCCAGAAGGTTCGATAGCAGAAGCATACATAGCAAATGAGTGTATGAAATTTTTCTCACGATATTTGGAGGGTGGAGATTCAAGGTCTTATTGTTCAAGAGAATGTGGTGATGAGATTGAGTATGAGACTAGTAAAGAGGAATATCTTTTTCCAAATGTTGGGGAGTCGTACGGTGGAGTAGATGTATTTGAGTTGGATGAGAAAATAAGGTTGCAAGCACATCGATATGTGCTTTTCAATTGCGGATTAGAAGTGGTTGACAATTATAAAAATTAATTGTTATATCTATTACTTAATTGATAACAAAATTAATATATGAGAGTTACAAGAATAGGGAACATATTACTGAAATCAAGAGATCACATCGTAAGTGTCGTTTGACTCAACATCAACTTGATCGTGTGTATTTCGATACATTTCATGAGTGGTTCAAGGAGCAAGTAAGTAGTAGGACTAAGTCATTGGTTATGTTAAATTATTTTTCTTGTACAGATATCCACATTTATAGTTGTATCTTTTATTTGGTTAGGTAAAGGAGCTTGAAGCCACATCTAACATCTTAAAGGATGTTAAAGTCCTTGAAAAAAGGCCGAGTTACATTGCGAAAAGATTTAATGCGTTCAATGTAAATAACGGGTATCGATTTTGAACGAAGCAAAGTGAAGAATTTAAGGTGACACAAAATAGTGGTGTTATGGTTGTTTCAAAGACTGAAAGTTATGCAAGTACAAGTGACAATACTCCAAAGTCTGCAAATATCACATATTATGGCAGATTGAATGATATTGTGGAGTTAAACTACTATGAAGAATTTAAGATTGTCTTATTTAAGTGTGATTGGGTTGATGTAACAAAAGGTAGAGGAGTTAAGTAAAATGACTTGGGTTTCACACTTGTGAATTTCTCACGCCTAACAGACTCTGGCGATCGAGAACGTCATGAGCCCTTTATTTTTACAGAACAAGCTCAACAAGTAATATTTGTACAAGATCCTGAAGATCATGAATAGTTTGTCCCTAGGTTAATTAAACCTCAAGATATTTTTAATATGGGAGAGAAAAATAGTTTGCAGTTTGAGACATCAATGCAGAGTGATACCACTAACTTGGCTCTCTTAGAAAATACTCGTGTTCCAGAAGATGAGTATAATGATTAGGTAAGAAATGGTGTCGATGGGATAGTAATTGATACAAACATACATTCTCAAGCTTCTCCAAATGATGGTAAAGCTAGTGTTGAGGGAGGAAATGACAATGAAAATGAATATGATTCTGAATAAGATATGTGGAACTTATGAAATATTTTTCTTGCAAGTGTTATTTAAGAACTTCTTGTGATTTTTTTACTGTAGAAATTTGAATAAATATACTTTTTTGCTTTCAATTTGAGTCATTTTATAGAAGATGCATGTTAGTCAGCTATGGATTTTCCATGTTTGTATTGGTTGATTTGAGTCAATTCTTTGTGCTTTCTTTTACTTATATTTTGCTGATTGTAGCCATTGTATTGCAATATGCTAAGGTGTTATTATCGTTGGACAATAGTTTTTGCTGGTGCATCAATACTTTTTATCTCTTTAACTATCTCTATCGCAAGGCTTTATTCGTGTGCACGAATTGCTATTCATATTTTTTCACAGTTTGAGATGAGGACGATGTTTCCTCCTATTTTGCGTGTGACCTGTTGATTGGTTGGAGTTAATTTGGTACTAGTATAACTTAATGCATATAGATAATTTTTTTATTTTGGAAAAGGAACTATGCAAACTAGAGGTCGCAACCGACTGGTAATTGAACAAGATTATGATGAATATGTGAGACCTTATATTGAGCACTTGATGGATGGTCAAAACTATTCTAGATCCCAGCCATATATTGAGCAGTTGATGGATAGTCAGAACTACTCTGACGCCCAAGCACATGATGATCAATCTAATGAGTTGAATAGTTCTGATGGTGGCACTAAGATTCAACATGATGACGATTCAGGTAATGCTTCTGTAGTATTGCAATTTGATTATGTATAATATTAGATGATGGCTTTCAACACTGTTTATCCTTGTTTCCTTGTAATGGTTGGATGTTGGTCTTTTTTAACAGAAGTTGTGCCAATGGTTGGGCGGAGATAATCTTCTTGGATTTTGTTAAACTAGTTTAGCTCTGTTTAAGCTTTTGTACCTAACTCATTGATTTTCTAGGTTTAACTTATTGGTGATCTTGGGCTTTCATAACATTGCGTATTCTGGTAGGCTGCCGTAAAGACATCTGGATTTTTGGGTTCTTTTTGTGCCCATTGCTCTAAGAAATTGGACAAGGATATGGAGTTCTCATATCTGAAGGCTATTGTCAGCACGATTGTATTTATATTCTTGGGATGCAATGACGATGCCTCCTTGTTAAGTGAAGACGTTGTTACTGAGACCTCTATGAAGAAATAAAGATACGTTATTGTTCAGGGATACTAGTATGTCTTTGTTTTGGGTCCCGTAGATCGAATATTGTTGTTGCAGCTTTTATTTCACTGCTATTTTAATAATTGAATAGATTTTAAAAAATCTAAAAACTATCAAATTTGATGACGGTGTAAACTCCAACTTTAATTTGGGCTGTCTCCTAGCCCCGTGTCTGTGCTATGATATACTGCATGTTGTAGGAATCTAAGTAGCTTATTGCATAGTGATATTTGATTTACTTGGTGATTCCTTGACCTTTAGAGGTTTTATTAATTTTGAAGTGCTGAGATTCGAGTTGCATTCTTGTTGCTGTGGTTCAAATTTAGTTATTGCAATCACTGCAATTATTTGAGAGCTGGAACATTCTTTTTTCTAGGTGACAATTGTGCACGATTACCTACTGACAAGCCTCTCCCTTTTGACTGATTCAAATCTTGAGAATCTGAGATTGGACCTGATGGTTTACCAACTAGATCACCAACTGCAGCAGTAGGTTTAATAACCCCAACACTAGTTTGATCACCAGTTGGATTCAAAGTAACAGTAGCCTCCAACTTTGAGGCTACAACAGCTCCTCCATCAGTTCCTGCTGTAGGCAGCAGCTTATTTACATCTGATCCTTGAACAACAATCTATGAGTTATCACCATTAAATTTTGTTGATTCCAAACCCTTTCCATCTACAATCTGCTTCTCAGTCACACGGATCACTTCCATTAGGACCAGATGAAACATTGGCAACGTCGACTAGAACTGTAGCATGCGTAGAAACAACTGTTGTATTTAGTGGCTTAATGACATCTGATCCTTGACCAACAACATGAGATTTTACACCTTTGTATTCTGTTAATTCCAAGCCTTTTTCCAATAGCATGATCCATAGAAGCATTAGCTACAGTCATCAGATTCACAGTAGCAACAATTTTATGATTCCCAAATTGCAAATTCAAAGTCTGCTACTGCCTACAAACCTGTGTAACACCAACTTCATTCTCCACTCGATCAGTGATAGCCTCAGGGACAACTTTAATATTTTGACCAGCTCCTTTACCATCTACATCAGCTTCACTATGTATTGCATCATCTTGAGCTATGCCATTCAGAACTCCCTAAATAACTATTGTACTATCTAACGTTTTGTTCTCCTTTTCATTCTAGGTAATTCAGAAGCAAAAAAGGTTCGTGGGCCTATTTTACTAAAAGATATTTGGAAACTTCCGCTGTGAAAGATAATTGATGTACCGTTTAATAATCGTAACCAAGCTATTGGGAAAGAGGGTCGCAAGCTTGCTAGCTTTCTAGGAATTATTGCCAGAACTCCAGAACTAACACCTCTACATGTAGATGATTGGAGAAAGTTTGACAACGAAGAATAGAATAAATTGGTGGATTTTGCAAGTGTATGGAATAGTTGTTGTTGTTATTATTATTACTACTATTATTATTATTATTATTATTATTATTATTATTATTATTATTATTATTATTTTGTGAACATGCTTTATCTTTTATACATGATGTTATCTTATAAATATTGGCTTTTATTTTTTCAGAAGAAATTCTCTATCCCAAAACATGGAGAAGCGTGGGTCTTAAAGTCACTAGGAAAGAAATGGAAAGATTACAAGTGCAGTTTGAAGGGTGAGTATGCGCAAAAATATAAGACTAAAGACGCTTTACTAAAAAATAGACCAAGTCGTATGCCGAGGGATCAATGGAGTGGTCTTGTCTCTTCTTGGATTTCTGATAAAGTTAAGGTATCAACCTTGAAAATTCTCCTAATCTGCTCATTTTCATAGCGTTTTGATTTTAGGTATGCTCAATTTTTGTTTAAAGTTTATAAGATATCATTTTAATATTTCAATGACAAAGACGTACCCAAGCAAATAGAAATAATATGGCCAAGCAAACGATGACTCACACAGGAGGATCAAAAAGTATTGCCACCTTGATGAATGAGCAGGTAAACCTGTGAAAGCTACAAACTATAATAATTTAAACTTTTTTTGTCATGCATATATGATATCATTTTTATTGTATTAGGATGTAAATGGGATAGATCCTACACGAGCAGAAATTTTCCTACTAACTCATAGAAAATGTAAGGATGGTAGGCCACTGGATGATGATTCTGTCAAGATAATCATAAGATTTATTCTTTCTTTTATTTTTTTGGTTTGATGACTCCGTCAAGCAATGTGCATTTTTTCCTATTCATGAATTCCAAAATGGATTTATTGTGTATTCTATGGTCAGGAAATGATAAATGAAAGGATGAGCAATAGTGAGAGATCTACTGAGCAACCTCCTCGTAGTATTGCTTGGGAAGGCGATGTCTATTCCCAGGTGTTGGGAAATGAAAAAAGTAGGTATGTTTGTGGTTTAGGACTTGGTCCAACTCCTTCTATTCTATGGGGTAGTAGGTCTTCCTTAGGAAATATTGCTGCAGATGATTCTTCTAATGAGGTTATACAAAGGTTAGAACAACAAATAATCGAGTTAAAGGAGAAATAAAATGAAGAAATGAATATTATGAAACAAAATCAGGAGAATATGCAATCAGAATTACTCCAAATGAGACAATTAATGCGCGAATATGCTCCTAACGCATCTATGCCTCAAAGTAGTAATGGCACCTTAGGTGAACATGTAACTCCATTTCATAAACTTTAGATATTTTAAATGAAATTCTAATCATATAAAAGTATTGTTATCTAACATGTTAATATTTATTAGATCCCCGACGCCAATAGTGGACATGAACGAGTACCACAAACATCAAGAATGCCTAGTGTTGCTGAAAATGCTCAACCTTCTCATGGTACTACTCATCTTTGTCCTTCGTCGCTACTGTTTGAGTTTTCCTCCTTCGATTTTTATTAATTTGTTGTTGTATTTGGGCTTACCTTGGATGTTTCTTGCTTTTATATCTTTACTTTTCTCACTATTTTTGATGTCACAAAGGTTGTGATAATTTTTAGAAATACAAGACGCACTAGAATGTGTTGAACATTTCTATTACAGCCTGCCTAAGAGTTTCCTTCTTGTAAACGAGGAAAGAAAGTAGCAAACAGATTTAAATATATTAGCTTTATACTTTGTGTCATAAGTACCCGGTTCAGTTACTTCTACACTCCATGCGCCTCTGCCTAATTCAAAGTCCATATATATCTACTTGCCCTTTACTGCACCTGGCCTAGTATGAGAAAAGATGGCTTTATCTACAAACAAAGGTCTTTCTATGGTAGAGACTATTGAAAAATTGCCTCTTTTGCACAGAGAATTGCAGCTAGGATTCTATAAGTGCTTGCTTTGTACAAACAATACACTTGGTAAGTGAATATACAATTTCCTTTGGAACATGATATGTTCTCTTCCTCTTGAGTTGAATTCTCAGCATGTCATTTTCCCGAGCAACTCTTTCCCTTCCCAAGCTATTGACCTTCTGAAGTTCCTTCCCAAGTTCTTCTTGTTCCTTTATTTGTATCAGCTACTTGTGATCAGGAATGCTAATTCCAAGATTGCCTGTTAGAATATAGCATGTGTCTCTCCTGAAAGCAAGCTTTGGTGCATAACATCTCAAATCGCGCATTGCATAACTGTAATATGGTGGTAATCATCTATCTATCTCTAAGTTGTTCAATGTATGCTTCCTTGAAAGACAGTGAATCATCTTATTAGTTGCTCCTATTGGCACTTTGATAGTTCTCTTTGCTCTCTTCCTGTAATTTTCCAAATAATCTGCTGAACTAAATGACATTAGTTTCTTTTTCTGGAAATCTTCAATTCCTGAAACTTGATGCATCAATAATCAGAGATACTCAGGAAAAAGAAGGTTTCGGTGTTCCTATTCTGAAAGCTAAATCTCCGGGGATGTGCCAAAAGAAGCCAACAGATAGGTTGCAGATTTTCGCTGTTGTTTCCTCAAGCTTGGAGTTGTATTCTGCCTGGTAGGTGACCTTACCACCAATGTCCATTCAACCCCAGCTGCACTCCTATGTAATCCTTCTCCATTAGATGAATTTGAAGCGTGGTCCCGATCCTCAGCACTAACAAATGCAGCTTCCAAACAAGTTGTTTGTGCACCAGCTTCAACAATAGCAATTGTTTTTGGTGTACCTGCTACAATAGTTAATCTTACCTCCTTAGTATACTGGCCATGATCCTTACATTTTGCGCAACTGTTGTAGCAACGACCTCACCCAAATTAACCTCACCATCACGTGTAGCTACAATATGAGAAGTTTCGCGCCTAGCTTAGCAGTATGCCCATTGCCGAGCTTCCAAACAAGTTGTTCGTTTGTTTTTCTAAATGAAAAGTGTTGAGCTTGATAACACTAGTCTCATGTTTCAGCACTTCATGTTTATGGATAAGTTTAGAGTTATTCAGTTTACCTTTTCCCCTTTCACATCTGCATCATTCGAGTTTTTCATCCAGTTGTCCCTATAGAGAATCCTCATGAAGAGCTAGCTAGTTTATGAAGGGAATAGGATTGTAAATTCCAAATCTATCAATCTGATCTATGAAGCTATTGATGTTCAAATAATAGTTGAAGCTTGACCATGGTTCTTCGTTATGCACGATAAAAAAAATGTAGTTGTTTCTATCTATAGATGTTAGGTGAGGGAGTTGGCTGACAAAGTATCTAACAATGATTGGAATTTTCAAGATATATTTTTATATTATACTTTATCCTTTAACACAGTTATTTTATAATTTTAGGTCATAGAGTCTCATGTTCGATAATTTAGCTGTTGGAAGATTTCAAAATGATGAAAAGTTGCGGACATCATTTGAATACCATCATTCTGGATTGTTACTATGATGACATTAGCTATTTAGTCCAAACAATATATTTTTATGTTTTAGGATACTGTGATATTAATATTTTTGATTAGTACTTCCTTTTGTTTGTTAAGATTTAATGAGATATATTATATTTTTTTGAATTAATATTAATATATTTTATTATTTGGGTCATATTCTATACTAATGTAGTAACTATATTTTAATTGTGGTCAAATTATTGCTATTATTGCTTGTGACTTTTAAAGATATTGAATTTTAGCGGTAATTTAGTTAAACATATTAGCCATTAAAATGGACACTAAAAGGGCAACTAAGATGTTTTAAGAAGGGATACTATTGCCATTTTAATTGCAAAAAAATAATTGCCGTTAAAGATGCGAACTTTTAGCGATAATTATTTTGAATTTAGCGGCTATAAAAATGGATGGTAAAGAAGCATAGTTGGCCGTTTTGGATTGGATTTAGTAGCCATTATAATTGTCGCAAACAATTACCATTAAAGATAATATTTTTAGCGGCAATAAACCATACCTTTTACCAGCTTTTGCGAGAAAAGCCGCTAAAGGCTTTGCCGACCCCAGCATCAACGGCAAAATACTATTGGATGGTAAAAGATATAGCGGCTATTGTTATTTCCGCTAAAGCCATTTTGTATTGCCGCTAAAGGTCTTTTTTGTAGTAGTGTTTGCCAAGGTAGAAGGTTCTGCTCACTTTTGTTTTCGAAGGATACTTCTTTTTGGAAGTCTTGATTTTCTTTGCTTTTGGAGTCACAACCTCCACCTCTTCTGCCTCCTCTTCATCATGAAGGACCAAGTTCATCTCCTCAATTTTAACTGCCTCAACAGGCTCAACCACCTTCTTCTTTCCCTTTGCAGCAGATTTTCTTTTATTTTCTTTGAAGGCCTTCTCAAGTTCAGCCTCACTCTGCTTCTTTTGACTCCTTGTAGCTCTTTCTCTTGTGGGAGGAGTCTCTACAGGGATAGAAGAGGCAGTCTTTCTCTTCTTGTTTGCCCTAGCATTTTCAGGGATTTTAACTCCTGAACTCTTCTTCCTTTTTGGATTATAGCTGTCAGACACGTTTTTAGTAGGTCTTCGAGGGGTTCCTATACTGATGGAATAGGTTATTGAACATTTTTTCCCAGTCTAACCAACCACTCAGCAGCTTCTCCGGACCCACTTCCCACTTTTTCTCTCAAACTTTCTTCTTCTCCAGCAGATTCCTCACTCCACACTACCATAGCTCATGTTTATTCAATCAAGCCAACAGGAGTGGGTGAAGATTCTGTAACACCCAGAAAAATTTCGAAATATTTTAAGACCAGTAAGAAGATTGGCGGGTGCTAATTATATTAATTCAGGTATGAACAAGGCTGATAATTTGAATAATATCAATTGATCATGATAATATATGTATGAGGTGCATTAAGAATGGTTTATGGTCTAAGAAGAGCCCTAAGGCTAAGTCAAGTTGAAAATTATATGACGGGATAAAGTTTCAAGTGAGTTCACACAAGATCTAACTTCAAATGAGCATAACTCTCAAGATATGAAGAGGTATATGGTGTATAACCTATCAAATCAAATCCATTTGAGTCTAGTTTCCAACGCATCAAACCGTTCATCATTTGGATACGTATATAGAAAGGTATGGCTATTTTACCGGACATATGTCATATGCGCACCCAGATGCGCGGTCGTGCATATTTGAGAGTTTCTGCCTCAGGTACGCGGCCAGATATGCGGCCACTTGACCAGGTGCGCGGTCGCGCACGTAGCCCCAAGGCCAGGAAGAGAGAGGGGTTAAGTCATTTTTGAGGTAAAACCCTGATATTTTAGAGAGATGTAAGAGCATTTTAGAGAGAGAAGGAGTAAACCTAACATTCTAATCATCCAATCTTGCACCAATATTCAAGAATCAAGGAAGGTAATCACAAGATCTTTATCAAAGAGGTAAGGTTCCATATCCTAGTTTTTAATTTCGGGATTTGGATTAAAAGTAGGCCATAAGAAGTATGATTCTTGGGTGTGAGAGTATTATGTGTACATGTATGGATTTATTATGGAAATATGAGTATGATCTAAGAAAGTATTGTAACTTATGGTATAGTGATTGGATGCCATAAATTCTCAATTTAAATACATAACCATTGTAGAGATTGAAAGGTGATTATTTGATGGAATTTTGTTGGTTGGGTGAGAATGGTTGGTCACACATGTGATGTTAGGATTATAAGTTATTAAAGAATGATGGTGGGATGAATTGTTGGTAAATGATGGTAGTTGGAAGAACTATATCTATGGTTAAGAAATGTATAAATGTATGCCCACTAGGTGATTGGTAAATTGTCTAAATGGCCTAAACTATAAAATTGGTTACTAATGTTGGTCCCATTAGATGTTAATATTGTAGATTGCACTTGCTTAGTATAGTAGATCGTTGTAGTATCATTAATGGGTGAATTTTAGTTTCGGATCGTTGGCATTGAATTGAGGGGACAAGAAGGCATTCGGAGGTGGATACACGTGGAATAGAATTTCCTGAGTATTGATTAGCTGGCTCGACATTGGGTTCGTCTTGTTGAGGTAAGTAACAGTTTTAAACTGGTCCTGAGGGTATGAAATCCCAGATTATTGTATTATATGAGGATTTTGGAGGTGACGCATATGTTAGGTGATGGGCGTGTGGGCGTGGGAATTGGGACTTGGTCTATTCCGTGAAACTGGAAAGTTGAATAAGCTTTTCGTTAACTATGTGCCCTTTCTGTGCTATAAATATTTGATAGTGAAGCATGCTTAGGCTGTGTGATGGTGTTGTAAAGACCACAAAGGTCTTGTACATGTTGAATTATCTACTAAATTATTATTTTGTACTCAGTCACAGTTTACTTATTTATTTTATCTCAGTCTCTATTGTTCATTATTGATGCATCATATTATTTTTATTTGGGTTGAGCATCATGACTATTGAGAACCCGAGAGACTGGAGAGATTTATGACTGAGTGAGGCCGATGGCCTAATTGTGAGATATTATACTATATCATGTGAGTTGTCCGTGCAACACGTGAGTTGTCCGTGCGGATCCTTATATTATACTATAGCATATGAGTTGTTCGTGTAACACGTGAGTTGTCCGTGCGGATCCTTATATTATACTATAGCACGTGAATTGTCCATGCAACACGTGAGTTGTCAGTGCGGATCCAGATATTTACACTATGGCACGTGAGTTGTCCGTGCAGATTATAGCGCTTGGGCTGTAGGAGCCCCTCCTGAGTCTGTACACCTCCAGTGAGCTTGGGTACCCATTGAGTGTGAGTGCTGAGGGCTGAGAGCTAAGTGGTTGAGCTGTTGTGACGAGTTGAGTAATTGTTGCCCTGAGAGGTTGTACTTGCTTTTCATTTGTTGTTGCACTTAGTTGCTATCTGTCATTGTTGTGAAATTCTCTGAAAGATTTTATATCCGAATTATATGAGCTTGAACTGTATAAAACTGATTTGACTTAAACTGCTGGAATTGAATGTATGTCTACTCTCTGCTGGAATTACTGAAAATGAACTGTAATTGTGTAGCTCGTCGCTATCTTCAGTTCCTTATTTATTATTGTTACTTACTAAGTTGGTTGTACTCATACTATACTATGTACTTTGTGTGCAGATCCAGGTGTTCCCGGACATAGTGGGTGTTGATTCTTTCACACAGTTGATTTTTCGGAGATTCAGAGGTAGCTGTCGTGTTTCGTAGACCTTGTCTCTCCTTTCCTATCTCCTTGTTTACTGTATTTGGTCTCAGAATATTATAGACCGTATTTTCTAGACTTGTATTCATATTAGATGCTTAGGTACTCAGTGACACCGGGTTTTGGGAATGATTATATTTGTACTTGTGAGATTTCCTTCGCTGAATTTAATCATTATGTTTTAAAATTTAAAAGATATGTGGTTTATTGAGATTGTCGACTTGCCTAGTATTGAGATATGCGCCATCACGACGGGTGAGATTTTGGGTCGTGACAGATTCAACCACTCATTTTCTCATTCCCCTCACATCGCCTTCAACACCCTCACTCTCTTTTTCTTTATTCTTTTAATTTTTACCAGCCAATTTCGTAGACTCAGTTGCTTCAACCCCAACCATAGTTCCTACCAAAACAAACCTATTTTCTAGATTTTTAGCAACCTCAGAGATAGTCTCAGATGTAATTTTTGGACCAGATGTTACCTGCTCTGTTTTAGATGAAATAGTTTCTTCCCCCTCAGTGCAGACTTGAAAGAACCTTTAGATTTTTGGGGTTCATCTGCCTGACTTGCCTTCAGTTGCTAATTGATTTTCTTGATTTTTTCTCCTCTAGGGACTACTTTGCGAGCAAACATCTTGAATCTTCCTTTCTTAGAAATATGTGTGGTTGAGGGTGTGGTTGAAGGAGTGAGTGTGGATTCTTTGGGTAGTGATGAGGGATTTTCAGAGGTGTTAGCCATTGATGGTTAGAGGATGAGAGAAGATGATTATGTGTGTTTAGAAGATGAGATAAGATAGAGAGAATTGTTTGGCAGTTGTAAATTAGAAGTGAAGAAACGACTAAGGCCAAATCAATTTAAAGAGGGATAATTTGATTGGGTAACGACATCTTTTTCAGAAACTCAGAAGTCTAATCAAACTGGGAGTCGGTTTGAAAAGATGTTGAGGACTCTCCATAGAATCTAGGCACTTATTGCATTTTAGGACTCTCTTTGGGTGAACCTAGTTCATTTTGTAACGGATAAGCTCAAGGAAGGTTAGGATTAAATGGGACTCTCCTTTTGATTACCATCCAAATATAATTATTTCAAAATATGCAGAGTGGAGAGTACGTACCAAGTAATCTTGATGAACCAGGTTCTTCACTGAGAAATCTCTTATGTAAGTCTGAATTTTCCAAGAGAATAAAGATAATATCATTAGAGATTAGTGAGACATTTTAGCACATGACACATGAGTATACTAGTGAAAGTATGAGTGAGCAAAATCTAATCTAATTATGTACAAAATTCACAAATTTTCTAACCAATTTGAGTTAGAACTGGTCCCGTTTAGGTGATCTTAATCATCCCTAATTCTAACCTATTCCTTTCAAAATGATCTCTACTTAGAGCTTATGTGAAAATGTCAGCTATTTGCTTGTCAGTAGCACAAAATTCCACAGTAATCAAACCCTTTTCATAGTTGTCCCTCAAAAAGTGATGCCTAACATCTATGTGGTTAGTTCTTTTGTGATGAACCAGGTTCTTGGTCATACTAATTGCACTAGTGTTATCATAAAATATAGGGACACAACCTACATCAATTCCTAAGTCCATTAATTGCTTTTTGATGTATAACAATTGAGCACAATATGAGGCAGCAGCAACATACTCAGCTTCAGCAGTAGATAAGCCACATAATTTTACTTTTTGGTGGCCCAAGACACAAGACATCATCCAAGAAAGTGTGCCATACCTGAGGTTCTCTTTTTATCCACAAGAAAACCTGCATAATCAACATCAACATATCCCACTAAGTTGAAATTACTATATTTTGGATACCATAGACAAAGGTTAGCGGTGCCTTTTAGGTATCTCAAAATTCTCTTGACAACAGTCAAGTGAGACTCCTTTGGATTTGCCTGAAATCTAACACAAAGGCCTATAATGAAAACAATGTCAGGTCTACTAGCAGTGAGATATAACAAAGAGCCAATCATTCTCCTATATAGATTCTGATCAACAGATGAATCAAGTTCATCTACATCCAATTTTGTGGTTGTTGCTATAGGAGTGTCAATTTCTTTGGAATCTTCCATTTTAAACCTTTTAAGCAACTATTTTACATACTTATGCTGATGGATCATAGTTCCATTTGAATTTTGTTTAATTTGTAAGCCTAAAAAGAAATTAAGCTCACCCATCATACTCATTTTAAATTCACTTCCCATTAGTTTAGCAAATTCTTTACTTAGCTTATCAGTAGTTGCTCCAAAGATTATATCATCAACATATATCTAAACTACCAAAAATAATTTACCCTTTTCTTTCAAGAATAAAGTATTGTCAATTTTACCTCTCTTGTAGCCATGCTCTTGGAGCCTTCTTGAGTCCATAAAGTGCTTTGTCAAGCTTGTACACATGATCAGGACATTTCTTGCTTTCAAAGCCTGAAGGTTGCTTGACAAACACTTCCTCCTTTATATAGCCATTGAGGAAGGCACTCTTGACATCTATCTGATGGAGAGTGAATTCCATGTAAGCGATGGATGGAGAGTGAATTCCATGTAAGCAGCAAAGGTTATAAGGAGTCTAATTGCTTCCAATCTTGCAACTGGAGCAAAAGTCTCATCATAGTTTATGCCATCCTTTTGACTATATCCTTGAACAACTAATCTTGCCTTATTTTTTGTAATTGTTCCATCTTCGTCAAGTTTATTTCTGAAGACCCATTTTGTGCCAATTACTAATCTGTCCTTGGGTCTTGGTACCAGATGCCAAACTTGACTTCTTTCAAATTGGTTGAGTTTATCTTGCATTGCATTCACTCAGTCTGCATCATGCAAAGCCTCAACAACATTTTTAGGTTCAATAAGAGATAAAAAAAGCATCAAAAGCACAAAGATTCTTCAAGGAAGATCTGGTTTTGATTCTAGAGATTGGATAAGTAATTATGTTCTCAATATGATGAGAACTTTGATACTTTTAAGGTTTCACAACCAGCTGGTTTCCCCTAGATGTTCCTTCAATGTTTTGTTGTTGAGGAATAGGTTTATGGACAGGTTCCCTCGAGGTTTGATGATCAGTTCCTCTTTGTTCAGTTCCTCTTGTCAAGTTGCCCTAGGTGAAAGGACCTGTTCCATCACATGTTCCTTCCTCTGGTGCAGTTTTAGTCTGGACTGTGGTTTCATTTGAGTTTCTTACCAGCCTAATTTCTTCATCATCATGTTCCTGCCTCTCAAAAAGAATGTTAGTTTCGTCAAAAATCACATGTACACTTTCTTCTACACACATAATTCTTTTGTTATAAATCTTATAAGTTTTACTATGTGAAGAATATCCCAAGAATACTCCTTCATCACTTCTGGGATCAAACTTACCTAGGGAGTCCTTACCATTATTATGCACAAAGCACTTGCATCCAAATGCCCTAAGATGGAATATATTTGGCTTTCTCCCTTTAAGTAACTCATAGGGAGTCTTCTCAATAAGAGGTCTAGTCATGCACCTATTTATGATGTAGCATGTAGTGTTCACGGCTTCTTCCCAGAAATTATGGGGCAGTTTACTAGAAAGAAGGATAGTCCTAGCCATTTATTCCAATGTCATATTCTTTCTTTCAACTACTCCATTTTGTTGAGGATATCTAGGAGCAAAAAAATATGATTTATGCCATGCTTATCACAAAATTCAGCAAATTTAGCATTCTCAAATTCAGTACCATGATCAGACCTAATTGATGCAAGTTGATTACCTGGTTGTTTCTGAGTTTTTCTAACAAAAGAAGTGAACATGTCAAATTATTCATCTTTAGATGTTAAAAACAATGCCCAAGTAAACCTAGAGTAATCATCAACAAGCACCATAACATATCTCTTACCACCTCTGCCTAATGTTCTCATTGGTCCACAAAGATCCATATGGACCAGTTCCATCGTCCTGATGGTGCTTACCACTTTCTTGCTTTTGAAAGAGGATCTTACATTCTTCCCCCTTGCACAAGCCTCACAAATTTTATCTTCCTTGAACTTAGTGTTAGGTAGCCCTATCACTAAGTACTTGAAGACTAGTTTGTTGAGTTGACTTAGACTGGTATCTCCAAGTTTCTTGTGCCAAAGGAGGGGATCATTATCCAATACGCTTAAGCAAGTGAGTTCATTATCTAAAAGTGTAGACATATCCACAACATATATATTGTTCACTCATTTTTCCTACAAAACTATCTTGTCAGTGGTAAGATTAATCACAAAGCATTTTGTAGAGGTGAATGCTACCATGTTACCTCTATCACACAATTGTGATACACTTATTAGACTGTACTTCTGTCCATTTATCAAGTAGACATTCTCAATAAAGTGAGAATCAATCTTACCTACCTTTCCAACCCTAATGATCTTACCTTTCTTCCCATTTCCAAATGAAGCATTACCTCCTTTAAGGTTCTCAAGTGAAAGGAACTGGTTCTTGCTTCCTGTCATGTGCTTTGAGCAGCCACTATCCATGTACCATATTTTGCCGCTCCCCTTCACTTGGACTTGCAAAGGGAAATCAGGGGTTAGTCTTAGGAACCCAAACTAGTTTGCGTCCCTTTCTATAGGCAAAAGGATGAATCAAATTCTTTTTAGCCCAACTTGGTAGCCTATTATTCCCTTGAACAAATTCTTTGTTCTTTTGACTTGTCTTTTCTTTTGTAGTGCATTCACTTTTATAGTGACCTGTTTTACCACAGTGTGTGCAAATATTGTTCTCAGAAAGTGTGAGGTACTTGCTTTTGGGATCCCACTTAGGTGCCGAATTCCCAAAGTCAAGTCCTCTTCTATTACTACTATGGTGTTCTTGTAACCATGAAAGTGCATCAGATGATCTATTTTATTTACAGGTTCTGTCTAGCTCATGCTTGACCTTTCTTAGATCCTCCTTTAGAATCTCTCTTTTACAACTCTTCCTTCATTTTTCCTATATTTTCTTCTAAAATGAGTTGTGTGTGATCACATGTATTTTTGCCTGTTCCTAGTTTCAGTTTTAGATTTTTAGATCTAAGTTTTAGGACAGTTGAGTCAAGTGCATGAACCTACTTTTTCAACACAGTATTTTCACTTACAGTTTCACTAACCCTAAGTCCCAGGTTTTTGCACTTGGCCTTCAAAATCACACATTCTTTAGACAACTATTCCTTTTCATTATTTACATCATCAGATTCATCAATTAGCTCCAGTAGTAACTCAAACAACCTTTCTTTAGACAAAAAATTAATCTTGCCTTTGAGATGAAGGACACTTACCTCAGTTTCTTCATCAGCTTCTCCAATGGCCATAAGTGCTCGTTCATCCTCATCATCATCATCTAAGCTTTCTCCCCAAGTAGCGACCATAGCCTTGGTTGATCCTTTGTTGTTTATTTTCTGTGGTTGAACCTATTCCTTCTTCTTTTTCCTTTGTTCAACTTTTTCCTTCTTACATTCAATTTCCCACAAAGGACAGTTCATGATGTGGTGATCAGTCTTTCTACACTTGTAGCAGCCATCATTGGTTTGCTTCTCAGGAGTTTTTGACTTGCTATAGCTTCCACTTTTTGAAGAACCATTTCCTTTCCTCAGGTACTTCTTGAAGTGCTTGGTGATCATAGCCATTTCATCATCTTCTAGATCAGAACCTTCAGTGATTCTGAGTGTCAAGATCTTTTTCTTCTTAAGTACATCCATCTTCATGGTTTGTCTCCTAAGTTCATAGGCAGTGAGATTTACAATTAATTCATCCAGTGGGAGAGTGACAATATTCTTTGATTCCTAGGCAGTGATTTTGCTCTCCCAAGAGATAGTCAAAACCCTAGTCAGTATCTTCTCGACTCTATCTTCTTCAGGAATAATCCTTCCAAGACATTTTAGCTCATTTGTTAGTGTAGTGAACCTTGTGTACATTTCTTGAATGGTTTCTCCTTCCTTCATAGCAAAGTTTCCATACCGAGAGTACAATAGAGTTCCTCTGGATCTCTTCACCTGAGATGTTCCTTCGCGAGACACTTGCAGTGTGTTCCAAATTTGCTTAGCAGTGGTACATCTTTGGATTCTACTGTACTCATCTCGACCAAGTCCACAAACAAGCCATTTCTTGGCTTTAGCATTCTTCTCCCACTTTTTCAAGTCCTCAACAGTGCAATCCGCTCTTGTCTTTGGCACATCTACTTCTTCAGCATTTTTCTTCAAGGTACCTAGTGGACCATCGGTGACAATGTCCCATAGGTCATAGTCCTCTCCTATAATGTGATCTCTCATCCTGTTTTTCCAGCAAGAGTAGTACTGGCCATTAAAGAGTGGTGACCTAGTAGTGGATTGCCCTTCCTAGTTTCCAGGTGGTACACTCATATTGATCTTTTCCTAAGGTGCAAGCCTCTTTAAGGATAACATGCTCTGATACCAATTGTTATTTTTTTACTTCAGTACCACACAAGAGGGGGGGTGATTTGTGTAGTATCCATTTTTTGCGTGCATAGATTATATAAGGACTTGGTTCTTCTATGTGTTCCTTATACTACTGTAGCGGAATAATAAATGCGGAAAGTAAAGAACACAAGTATTTTTACGTGAAAAACACCTGGCTCAAAAGGTGAAAAAACCACGACCTACTACCTAGTAGGATTTTTTCTAACACTTCACTAAATCACTGAGCCTAAAAACCAGCATTTACAAAACTCTTTGTAAACCTAAGGATTACCTCTAACCCTTTGTGGCAACCAACCTCTAGCTGTTGCGACAATTTCAAGTTAACTCTAACTTGAATACAACACTCAAAGTACCTAGTATAATTGCTTCTAGATAAAGCTGAAAGGTACAATTTGAAACACCTACTACAATGAAACATAGAATAAAAGACAGACACTTAGAACTAGTTCTTCTAGATTCAGGTTCGCACACTTGAATCACACACGAATTGCTTGCAAAATGCCTTACTATTTTGCTCTTAACTTCAGCGTTTGTGCGTACCTATAAAATGAGAACATCCTACAATTTATAGAGTTAGTAGAATGGGAAATAACTAGAGTTCTAATGTAATACTCTTCCTTGGTGGAAGAGTTCTAGTTATCTTCAACTTCTAACTTCTCCCTTATCTAGGATAGAGTTCTCTCGAGTAAGGAGTCCTTCTACTTATCAATTATGCAATCTTTTCGTTCAGGAGATAACAGATATAACTACTTAAGCTTATCTCCTTCACGTGCATGCCTTGTGCCCGAATTCTGCCCATGTCTGTGTATATTGTGTATGAACCTGGTTCATGCTTGAGTTTCTTTGTCAATCATCAAAACAAACTTCACTTGAGCCAACAATTTGGTAACCGCATATTTGAATAATTCTGTGTACCAGAGGTTAAAATTTCGCTACTTCTGTCATCTTAACAAATTGGTGGATATTTACCTCATGGCATTAAAATATATCAGATGACTTAATCCAATCAGATTTTAGGTTACTATCATTTATTCAAAATATTTAAAAATATTAACAAAAATTAATGATTAGCACTCAAAAGCAGATTAGTACAATATTGCAAACTTTAAAGCATAATCTTTTTAACATTATTATATTTTAAATGGTCATTGCATTAAGAGGACCGGGAGAAATACTCCCATAAAAAAGTTTCCAATAAAATAAGCATGGTTTGATTGGAGAGATTGGAAAAATTAATTCTCACATAAGTAATGCATTGTTTAATTGGTTGTATAAGAAAAAACAATCACCGCATACACTAATGCAATGTTTAATATACGATACTAACTAAGATTCATATTAAATTATGCAAAACTTTATGTATTATTTCGGTAGAAGAGCAAGGATTTCATTAAACAATTTAAAATATAAATAATTAAATACACAAAAAAGCTTAAATATTCTTAACACGTGTCATTGTACGACACAACCTTTTGTTGGACATTCATTACTTTTCTACTTATGGTTCTTTTGAGTTTTCTCTTTTGATAGATGTGCCTATTTAGCTCTTTTTTACATATACTACTAATAATAATTCTAGAAACTAAAAATAAATGGTCATATCTTATGCTTAATTAATCTTGGACATCTTTACGTTAAAGGCTCATTCATGAAGAGGCTCATGCATGAAGAGAAACTCACACTTTCATTTATATTTTTTTGTATTTATTTTATTTGGATTAGATTTGCAGTGCCAATTCAATACCTAAAAAGATAAAACAAACCCATTTAGTCTCTAGCAAATACCTCGCGGTTTTATCAGCTACTTTTGTGCGATCACTTCCCAAACAAATAGAGATTTTTTCAAAATAGAAAGCCCAAAATTACAACTAAAATAATTTACGATCTTTATAATTACATTGGAAATCCACAATAAAAAAATATATCAAAAAATTAGAAAAGAAAAAATTAAATACAAGGAAGAGAAGATTTTAGAGTTCAAAAGAGATAAACGTGGATGAAAATTTGAAACGAGAAATAAGGTTAGACTAAATAGTACAACCAGAGTCCATTACAAGAAGGGGCTCACTGGGGTGATGAAGAGGCTTAATTTCATCAAATAAAGAATTTACGTTTTGCAAGATTTACTGAGATAAAGGAAATAAAAAGGCTTTGAATAGTGAAATAATATTTTTTTTAAAACTTCTTTAGCTTTAGACCATAGCTTAGAAATATTAAGATGAAGAAAAAGAGTAAGAGATTCAATTTAGATCATGCAAAGAAGAACTGTATATACTAGCAACTTTCTGAACTTAATTTATATTTTAGGTCAATGACTCTTATGTATATCTCAAACAAAACTTACACTCATGATTGGATCTTAGCTAAAGCTTAAATAAATTCTTACATCATTCGCACGGTACTCAAATGTTACAATATCTTACACGTTATTCATGAACTTCATCAAAACTTCTACACTTGTTTGAGATTCTTGATTATAGACTACTTCAACGTTACTTTTAAAAATCTATTAACTAAAACCAGGGGCGGATCTATGTAGAGGCGATGGGGTGGTACGCTACCCGGTCGCTCGGATAGAATTTCATGTACTTAGTGGTGTTTCACTAGTATTTCATGTGGAAAAAGTATATAAACAATTTATGACGCCCCAAGTCTCAAATTGGCTGTAGGTGCCATGGACAAAGTAGTCTTTTCCAAGCCCAATACCCATGATCGATCCTCCTTTAACTTATTTTTAATACTTTTTTGTGTTTGTTTTCTTTTCTCCTCTTTTTCGTAATTTCTTTTATCTTCATGTTGATATTTTTCCTATATACAATCTCATTTTTATTAGTAGTTCTTTAGATTATAGAAGTATATTTGCCTATGTTTTCTTGTTCTAGATCTCAATTTTTTAAATTTGAATATGTTTTTAATTATTTTTCTTTTTTATGTAGTTAATATTATTTTTTCCTTGAAATGACCAAATATATCAGTTTTGTTATCATGTGTTTATTTATGCACCAAAAGATCTTGTAAAGCAAACCAAATTAACTCAAAATGATTTGAACCGAATTAATTTAAAAATATAACGAACCGGCCAAATTCATGTATACATAATAAATTTAACCTCTTTGACTACGAATATGTTTACATTAAATACAGTGACATCCGCAACCATCAAATTCTGGATCCGCCTCTGACTAAAACGTATTGTGTTTTTAAAAGTTCAAACGGAATAAATATGTGAGGGTTGCAAAGAAGCTACTTAACAATGTTTTTGGAAGCAATTTTTAGTTATACTTCTATAACAATGAAAATGAGATAGCAAAATGGTAGTATCGTATATTCTGTATCAATTACTTATAATAATTGTGGGATATCTCCTCGTGGCAGTCAATTTTAAGAATGGTTCGTATTTATTTTTCATCCGATGATTGCCTCCCGGTTAAATTGATGGACATATGTACCAAACACGACGCATTATTGTGTGTTTCCGGAAATTAAACTATAAAAAAAAAAAAAAAAAAAAAGAGGAATAAAATCACCACGTGTCATTATTTTAGCCTGCTTCTTCTTCTCATCTTCTTTCTTGTTAAGTTGATTCGATAGAACCAAACCAACGGTAACCACATAAAATATACTACAATTCCATTGTCTTTTAGCGCCAAAAAACAGTTGAAACAGCAGCAGAATCACCATTCTCAAGAAAAAGAATCCAAGAATGTACTCCATAGCTGCAAGCTCTTTCCTCATCCATAAACCACTTAAGAATTTCCCTTTTCACAATCCAAACAGACCCTTATGTACAGTTATACGCTCTTCTTCAAGTGCTACTCAAGAAATTGAGAAAGAGGGGCGGAGTGAAATTGAGGGTTTACAGGGTTTGGAGTTTCCGCCGATAAAGGCGGCGAAGAGGGTTGTGCTGGTGAGGCACGGGCAAAGCACGTGGAATGCAGAGGGTCGGATCCAAGGCAGCTCCGATTTCTCTGTTCTTACTTCTAAAGGAGAGTCTCAGGCTGAAACTTCTCGTCAAATGCTTATTGATGACTCCTTTGATGTCTGCTTTTCAAGGTTCTATTCCTCATTTTAATTACCCTTGCTTTTTTTAATAAAATTACTTTCCCGAGAGATTTATGCTTTATTGTACAATAGTACCTAATTTAAGATCGAAGGATATGTGCCGTAACTTAATACAAATTGTAAGGATAAATAGAAATATAAATACGGATTGCAAAGAATGCGAAATAGATAAGGTTGTAAGGAAAAATGAATCTTAGGACTCAACAAGTAGAATCAATTTAAGAAACCTGAAATAACGATTCTTTACTATGGGAGAATATAACGTTTTTATTACAATGTAAGCCTGAGAAAAAAACTTGTCTTTTCATAAATGATAACCATGCCCTTTATAATAGAGGTACCTTGCTCTAAACATAATAAAAAATACTCAGTGGGAGACCCATGATAAATCAGTTTTTCCATAATTTTTTCCAAGATCCTCACTAGTGGGATTGCAACGGCTTTTGTCTGTGAGCTCGATCTTGCCTCGAGCCTTCAATCTTGGTTTGAGTTCGATTCTGACCTCGAGCTCGATTCTGACTCGAGCTATCGAATTGATTCGGGGTCAATGTTGATTGGTCTCTGGATCATAAATATGATAGCTTTACTATGCGTCATAGTTCGATTTGGACTAGAGCTCGAAAACGATGTCTAACTCGACATGGATCGGGCCCTCGGGTTCGAGGCTTGTTTGTTCCATCTTTGGAGTCTCAGTTCGATCGATCATCGTTCGAACTCGATCGGACGTGCGAAGGCCGAAATCTATTTCGACCATATACAACTTTCTTTGCAAATTGTACTGAGAAAAAGAGACAACCTTCGTAGTTTGTCTGATGGACTGGTTTGATCCAACTTGGTTTTGAGTTTTTTAAAAATCCATGAAATAATCCTAAAGAGATGAAAATAAGTAGTAGTAATTCTTTGTCCTCTTACTAGTTTTAGTATTTTCAAGTTTCAAAATTCGTTGAGTATTTAACTGGCATTCGTGATAGGCACAATTAATGAAGAAATGGAGCATCAGTTTTCCTTTAGGTTGACGAACATGTTGCGTCCACTAAGAGTAATTGGCTAGTGCAGTAGGTTTTCCTGACTAGGGAAAGAATCAGTAGCCCCTTCATTTGTTAGGAGCCTGGTCTTCTGCTGCTAATCTCAAGTTTCTTCAACAACAACAACAACCCAATGAAATCCCACAAGTGGGGTTTGGGAAGGGTAGTATTTACGCAGAACTTACCTCTACCCCGAGGGAGTAGAGAGGTTGTTTCCGATAGACCTTCGGCTCAAGAAGACGAAACGAGACAATATATCAGTACCAGCAACAGAAACCAGAGAAATAATAACAACATCGCAAGAATCAGAAATTAGACGGAAAAGCAATAACAATAATCAATAAATACAACTTGGTACTATGAAAAACGGAAGAATAGAGTGAACACAAACACTAACCACTAGCCGTTTAAGACAAAACACTATCAGACTATCCTCACACCCGATACGAATTAGGAAAATGCACAACTACCTCCTAACCTACAACCCTAATGCTCGACCTCCACACATTCCTATCCAGGGCCATGTCCTCGGAAATTTGACGCCGCGCCATGTCCTGCCTGATCACCTTTCCCCAATACTTCTTAGGTCGCCATCTACCTCTTCTCGTACCCGCCAAAGCTAACCGCTCACACCTTCTAACCAGGGCATCTGGGCTTCTCTTCCGCACGTGCCCGAACCATCTGAGGCTCGCTTCCCACATCTTGTCATCCATGGGGGCCACACCCACCTTCTCCCTAATATCTTCATTCCTAATCTTATCCATCCTAGTGTGTCCGCACATCCACCTCAACATCTTATCCAACACTCTGCCCATACAACACACTTACAAATCTCAAGTTTCTTCCAATTTGACAATTTGAGAACTTTTTCTGCCTTAGAGAAGTGCCAAATCAACTTGTCTAGATTCTGATTGCAACTTAAGGGAATGGAACATATTGCAACTACAAAGGCAAAGTATGTTGGTTCAGAAGTATGGACACTTCTATAAGGTCACTTAGGTGAATGGCAATGTCCTGAACTTTTTGGGTTGCTCGAATAGTTGTTGACCTTTGGTATGTCCTAAGCATATCTCAAGATATGTATCTTGACTTTCTATCTTTGTGAAGGTGTATATTGCTTTGATGATTAATAACCTTGGAACTTTAAAACGGGGCACAGTAGATAGAAGGTACCCATAACCAAATAAGCTCATATTTAGTAACTCGGTTTGTTAGATTCTCGTTAAGGGTAAATTTTGTAGTCTTTTTTGAATTAGAGCACAGTCATACCAGCCAACCTGATATGACCTTCGAACTCTCTTTTCGTAATCCTCATTCGTCTGTTCTACATTTATGGGTTGGGTGGGGGGTCTTAGCAGTGCAAATATAAGGAATCCATGTTCTCCGATCCCAGTTTGAACGAACAAAGCTTTTCGGGAACATAATTTCTGGTCATCGTAGTCAGGCTTTTTTCGGGTTTATTTATCAAACTGGACAGGGACTATAAGCTTAGGCACTCCAGTATTGAAAACTCCCCTTGAGTGTTTGACTCAGCTCCTTTACCGCTAACCTCTAAGCAAGGATAATATTCTCTTTTAGTGTCTGTATGCTTCAGTTTTCTACTGGTAAGTTTTCATTCAAAGGAGTCGTCTTATATCTGTTAGTTCCGATGAGTTAATTCTCTGCAAATTAAAAAGGAGCAAACTAATAACTTAAAGAAATAGATAAGGGAGAAGCAAATTTTCAGATTAACTGCAGTGTATGAATTTTATCCTTTATGTTAAATGCCGAGGGTCTATCGGAAACAGCCTCTCTACTTTCTAGTTAGGGGTAAGGTCTGCGTGCACACTACCCTCCCCAGACCCCTCTTGTGGGATTATACTGGGTTTGCTGTTGTTGTATGTTAAATGCCGGAGAGCGGTTAAAG
This sequence comes from Nicotiana tomentosiformis, assembly GCF_000390325.3. Taxonomy (NCBI): domain Eukaryota; kingdom Viridiplantae; phylum Streptophyta; class Magnoliopsida; order Solanales; family Solanaceae; genus Nicotiana; species Nicotiana tomentosiformis. The sequence continues at coordinate 90,033,919 of NC_090817.1, forward strand.
GATTTCAACTAATTTGTTCTTAATAAACCTGAGCACAAATTGCATATGAATTTCACTTTTAGCTAATGCATGTAGAACAATAAGAGTCTCTTCTATTCTTTTTTATGTTTCCAAAATGGTTGACAGAGGTGGGCTGCATGTTCCAGTCCACTGCGTCGCTCGAAGAGGACAGCTGAGATAATATGGGGTGCTCGTGAGGAGGAGATCATTACTGACTCTGACATGAGGGAAATTGACCTTTACTCATTCCAAGTCAGTTAAAGCTTACACACCTCCTCTGTTTTTCATCTTGAACTTAAAATCTGTGAATAATTGCAATAGGATGGTGAAAAGATATTCATGTTGTCTGCTTGCATGTGGACTAACTCATGCTTAATATTTCACTGTTCTGAAAACATATGTCTGCTCTAGGGCCTCCTGAAGCATGAAGGAAAAGCTAAATATGGTGAAGCTTTTCGTCAATGGCAAATAGATGCACCTAATTTCATCATAGATGGTCACTATCCAGTGAGAGAGTTGTGGGCTCGTGCTAAAAGCTGCTGGGAGAAGATCTTGGTCCATGAAAGCAAGTCCATCCTAGTAGTTGCTCATAACGCGGTTAATCAGGCTCTCATTGCAACAGCCATTGGTATGGTTTGCTTAATATAAGGTTTGTAACATCTGCTAGCAGTCCGAACCTAGCTTTTATATTTGTTTCACCATCAATCAGGATTAGGAACTGAGTACTTCAGGATTCTACTTCAAAGCAATTGCGGGGTTAGTGTGCTGGACTTCACTCCACAACCTGAGGGCGGAACCCCAAGTATTTGCCTTAATCGTTTAAATCAGGTATCTGATCTGGTAATACTTGTACTCAACTTTATATAAGAACAGTTTTATCTGTTAAGTGATTATTGATAAAATGGAAAACTTTCTGCTAGTTATCTTCATTGTGACATGAAGTTTTGGATGATTTGAAAAACTCTAGCTCAGATAAGAAAATTCAGCATAACATATTTTCCTTTCAGAAAGTTTCTAATGCTTTAATATCATTCCTTTAGATCCATTGATTGGTCAATCCCCTCTCTAAATATAAGAGAGTGCAACAACAACAACCACGCCTAATCACAAGCTAGTTTGGTATTGTAAGTGCTATATGAATTCTCAGCATCTATATCGCTCCATTTAGACCCGTCTTAATCCAATATTCTAATTAGGCTCTCTAACACTAGAAGTGATGCTTGGCATGCCTGCTTCTTGCAGAAGAGCCAATGATCTCCCATGGAGGTCGGGCATGCATGCATCTTAAATAACTTTGTACCTGCCAACCCGTTCATTAAGCTGGTCTATCAATAAAGCAAACTAAGAATATCCATTTATTGACCACAGAAATCCTTTCTTTGTAAGTAAAGAAAGAGGGGTTCCGAATTGCTTCCAGAAGTGCTTGGTAATTTAGTTTACTTTAGAATCCCCATATACATGCATGTTTAGAGTAGCAACTGAAGCTTAGGATCTTATGTACCCCGTGATACTTCATGCAGTAAACTAAAATCTGAACTTGACTTTCAGAATCCACTAAACCAGCTGAAAGACATTGATGTAAATGGATCTGCACAACTGAGTTTTACATTTAGTTGTCAGATAATTCAAGGTCAACATATGATTTGTAGGTTCAGAACTGCTCTCTTCATTTCTTTGTAACTACTTGATGGATTTTTCTACTTTATGGCTTTATCTGGACTGGACTTCAAGGCTGTGTTTTCTCGTGGTATCTGATTTATCTTTGTGCTGTGACATAATTTTGGATAATGCAGACCCCAGGTTCGCCTGTAGCAGGGGGCAGTTCTGCAGGCAGAAAAGCTAGTAAGCGGATCGTACTTGTCTGCCATGGAGTGTCAGAGAGTGACCTAGAGGTATGCAGTAAGCAATGGACCAATCATTCTGTATTCCCAATGAACAGACATATTAGGCTTCTTGATTTCAAATTTATGATATAACAAGGTGGTCTATGACCCTGAAATAGCGGTTGCTTGGAGAAAAATTTTATGTGAGAACAGAGTTGAAAGCGTGGATCTTTTCTGAAAAGAGCCCTTTTGATCCTTATGGAAGTATGATTGTCCAAACCGCTTGCAATAATTTCTGGTTGAAGACTAGTTTGAGTGACAGATACACATAATCAAAGAAAAAAACAAAAAAGAATTGAGTGACACATACATTCGGTGCTAGGATTTTGGTCTTCAGCTAATAGAAGAACCTTATCTATCTATTTCATCACCCTCTCATGAGATCATTCTCGAAGATACCACCCTTATAGACAAAACCAATGGATGAACGGGTAAATTAATAGGAAGAAAGGCTATATACAAACCATTCCAGTGACTCTAACTTGAGATCATATTCTTTTTCTAGAGGTGGAGAATGTACTTGCCAAGTTTGAAAATACTAAAGACAATTTCTTCCACCTCTGCAATGGCTTGAGCAATTTCTATTCACAATAGTGACTGTTGGCTCAAAATGCTTGACTTTAGATTTCTCTCTTATGTGCTCAAAGCAAACAGCTTCCACTTTTTAACTTCTTGAAACTTAGTTATCTTAGAAGTACTTCCAGAATTACAAATAACTTTACTTTTTAGCTTATGATAAGAGATATGGACGATGAAGACTTTACATCAGCAGATCATATTTCTGCTTGAGGACTTCAAAATCTGTTTAAACGAAATTCTATCTTAACTGATTTAACAGATTAGTTTTGAACCTGAGCATAAACAAAGAGAAGGGATATAGGATGTCAGAGGTCACTTTGCACAGATTAAGTAAAAGAAAAAGAAAAAAACAGCCTTGTGTTGGTTGGCTGATCTTGGATGTGGCAATACTGCTTTTAAATTGTTATCCTCAGTGACATAGGAAATTGAGAATGGGGCTTAAGCACCTTATGAATGTTTCTTACCTGGTAAACATTGCTTTGCACTCGTAGATTAGGTATGGTGTTGGGGGAGTACTCAGGATTGTTTGTCATCTACTATATAAATTCTGATTTGTCCTCTCCTTAACTTTCAGGTTTTTAGCCCCAATTTCTTTTAGCATGTTGACAAGCTGTTCAAATTACTCATTGTTTTTTGGGGCGTCATTATCTGTTGCTTTGACCATTTTCTGCTTTTTTTCTCATTGGTGTTGAAATGTTTACAGAGTAGTATGCCGTATTCTGGCAATGGCCCCATGAACATGCTTGGAGTTATACAGGTATGATGGTAATTACAATAGTAGCATTCAGCTTCATATCGGGGGTGTCACAACCTTACAGAATTTTATTAAAATGGGTGACAGGCGCAGAAAATAGCAGAGCTGCTTCTTGATCTGAAAGTGAGTACTATAATCAGTGGAACTAAAAGGACATCTGTAGAGACAGCCGACACAATCTCCAAAGTAAGACCATTCAGATAGTATGTTGATTGACAGTCCTTTATATAAAGAACATTAGCTTACTTAACACAAAATCGGAAACAGTCTCTCTGCCCTGCCAGAGTAGGGGTAAGGCTGCGTATATCCTACTCTCCCCCGACCCCACTTGTGGGATTATACTTGGTTGTTGTTGTTGTTGTTGTTGTTGTTGTTGCTTACTTAACACAAAATTTTATACTGAATTTTGTAGGTTCAAGAAGCTGCTGACTGCCTTGGAGCTGACTGTATCCCACGCTATGTGGAGACGAAGCAGATACCAGATCTAGATGTTGAAACTATTCTAACACAATCGAAGAAGGCAAGTGACATGTTCCTGATTTCCTAAACTTAAACAAATTGACGAATTTATTAAGAGCGTTGCATGCAGAACATTCTTAAGATAAAATATAAGGATGCATCTGTTTTGAGATTGGAAGATTTAAAATTCTGGAGCCGTTGTCATCAAAACTTCTTGATTTGCTCTGAATAAATCCTGCAAAAAATGGCTATTCACCTTATATTATTTCTCGCTTTCAAATTTGAACTTTTATAAAATCAATCTACTACCAAAAGGGTTGGTTTTAGAATTCACGATTTCACAAACCTTATTGGATTATGGTTTACTCATTAATTCCTTATCAGAAGTTTACAAGTACAAGAACACAGTCAATTAGTTAGTCTGTGATCAGAAGGGTTGTTCTTCTAGTGGTTATGTTGGGTTCTAAATTATTTATGTTGCAGATTTTGGTGAATCGGTTGTTTTTATCCTGTAGCTCATTCCTACACTATTGGATTACTGGGTCGTTGTTGTTTTTGTTGTTGTCTGTGCACACATATTTTTGCAGTTGATATGCTTTCCATGCTTAAAATATTGAGCTGCTTCCTCTGCAGGATGCATCAGGAATGCAAAATGTTCCATCTGGTTGGTTAAATAGCTTGGAAGACGGCGTGACAACATCTTTATGGGACCAATCTGGGAAAGCATGGAAACATCTATTGCATGAACTATCAGAGAGATCTGACGAAGAGAGTATAGTCATCGCTGTTGGCCATCCTGCACTTCATATCGCGATGATGGGACACTGTCTCAATCTGACAAAGGAATGGTTGGGATCGTTTCACCTGGATGCAGGCAGCATTAGTGTTATTGATTTTCCCGATGGACCTTCGGGGAGAGGAGTTGTCCGCTGCATAAATTATACAGCACATCTAGGAAGATGGTCAATTCCTATTACTAGATCAACGCAAGCAGATGAAGAATATTGAAGTGTAAATGTACATAGTTGTGGAACTAAAACAATGTTAATGTAACAAGCACAAGAGTAAGACAGTTCGGAAATATATGTCAGTTGTATATTGCTGATAAATGAAGGGGACCCTTGGAGCGCTGTCCTCGAGCCGTGGAACCAGACACTAATGCTTGCTGTTGGGATAGGCTGTCTATGAGTGCAACACTTTCTTGGACTTTCCGTGAATACGAGATGTTTTGCGTACTAAGTTGCCCTTTTTTGTATATTGCTAATAAATGGAAACGAGACAGTTCAGTTTATTCATTTCCAAGGCCATGTCTTTATGAGCTTGCCTCTACTGAGAAGTAATATAGCATATTCAACTTCACAAGCATTGGACTACTGATCCAATGGTTTTTATTTTTAATTGGTGCCACAGTAAAAATTATGTAAGGTGAGTTGTTGAAGTTTCAACCAACTTGCATTTTCGAACCGGCTTTTAAAACAATTTTATCTTCTGTTAAATATAGGTATAATTGAGTTATTTTTCCGTTACATAAATTAGTTAATTTTAGCGCGATAAACTGAAAGTTGAATAACCATTCGGGAAATTAACTCTATAACAAACTGCTCAGCATACTAGCCATCATGCACAAGCATTTTTTATACATCTATAGTGCTGAATCGTCGATCTTAACTCATACTTTAAGATCGGGCATTTTTACAGACTATTATTAAAAGTTTAAAACTGCAGTAATTGTTCTTTCATCTGACTTTATATCACAGCTGTTAATATTGTCAACGAATTCAATGGCTCCAATTGACCCTCGCACATAAACAAAGAGAAAAGGCCCCCATTGTACCCACCCGAAACGGGAAACAAAGGTTCTTCGTGTGCATGGATCGAGTTGGTTCAATTTTTATTAAAATCAAACCAAACCAACTATATCGATTTGGATTGGTTCGGTTTTATCGGATTTTTAGGGTTTTTTGTTACTTGAATATTATTTCAATATTACTTTATTAACGTTATAGATAAAGTTTTGATAAGTGAATATATATTTAGTAAAAATTGAAATAATTGACAAACATATGATCTATTAAAATATTCTTATGGAGAATCTTTTCTAGTAACACATGATAGTTATTTTCTTAGTCGTCTAATAATAATTTTTTGTTGATGTACGTTTTCAAGATTAACCAATTTAAATAATTAAACATAAAAATCAATATGATACCAAAATAATGATATGTTCTATTTAACTTTAAAAATTGAAATACCATTTCAAATTCGAAAAAGATAAAAGAGATCTTGACATATGAATAAGGAAGAACAAAGAGATGATTGACCCATTTTAATAACATTTGATAAAAAAGTGATACGACTCATTATTTAAAGTAAATAAAAATGAATGCACTTCATAATTCTATTAAATATTAGGATCTCAAATATTTCTAGATGTTTTTTTTAAAGAAAATTCAATATAAAGTCTTAAAAGCATATATCAAAATTATATATTTATATGTCGGTTTGATTCGGATTTTTTTTACTCAATACCAAACCAAATCAAATCAAACCAAACCTAATCGAATTTTTTAATCGGTTTGGTTTGACTTTTCGGTTTGGTGCAATTTTCCGGTTCGATTTGAACACCCTACTTCTCAACAGACATTAGAATTCAATTTGTTGGAGATCTCAACACTAATCTAGCGTGCAGTGATCTCAACTCAAAAAGTCATACAAGTTAACAACTAAAAGAATCAGCTAATATATGCTTTATATATATTTTTTTTAAGTCAAATATACCATTATTACCTAATTTACATTTGCACCGGTTTATAGATGAGACGAACAACTTTGCCTTCAAAGGAAGGATCGAGGAATTTAAAGGTATTATTTTTTTTCCTTTAAATAAGTATTGGACGACTTCCAAGCAGTGGCATAGCCACTCTTTGCCAAGGGTGGTCAAGCGCACCCCATTTGCTAAAAAATATAATGTGTGTATAAATTAAATACTATTTTATATGGTTATATATTATATTTTGAGCACCCTTAATACAGTTGAGTGTGACAGTTCAGTGGGCAGGGTGTTCAAAGTGATGTGTTGTTCACGGGTTCAAAGTGCAGCTCATTTTGTTTGCTAAAACTAAAAGGAGACAACCATGTGTGCTCTATTTTTTTCTATTTCAGTCTAAAAATATTTCTAATAAAATAACTCTTAAAACTTAAAATTTGTGTAGAAATAAACAATTAATCTTAAAAGTAATTTTTTAACTAAAAGTTCTTTCTTAAATAAATTTTATAATTTAAAAATCAAGCTCTACAAAAACTTCTTCAATAAAAGCTCTATGCAAACTACAAATCCTCTCGACTATCTCTTTTCTTTGATTTTATGTTTTCTTTTATTAGTAAAATTTCTAATATTGTCTTTTTGTTATTTAAATTTTGATTTATAAAATTATAGTTATATTATATTTATTTTTTTTTGTTTAGCTATATGTTGCGTAGTTTGATTTAAAAATTTTAGTACATCATTCATCGACAAAAAAACTATTGACTTGTTTAAAGTTTGAACACCCTCGACGCTACGCCACTGCTTCCAAGGAGCTACAGAATTACAAAAAAAAACCCAATTTTCTTCAATAATATTATAATTCTGGCTTTGGAGATGCATTTATGGTGATGCAGAAAGTATATATTAAATTTTTTAATTTGCAATTGGAGATGGAGAACAAAAGAAGCATGGCATAAGAGGAGAACTGCACATGTTGCCAATAGATGAGAATTGAGATGTCCGTTTGGTTTTCTCTGAGTTTCTTTAATTCACCTTCCGCAAAACATAAATAATTATATTAAGTAGTATATATCTCCTTGGATCAAGCCATTTGTCGATTATTAATTGTAAAAAATGCTATATTTGTGTTATAAATTTCAATATCCGCCATACCCCTTTCTTCATATAGAGGCAACAAATAAATTTCAAATAAGATATCTTTTACAAATTCATATATATCCAAATAATAGAGAAGTACGAGTAATGTAATGAAATAAAAGACTGTCTCTGTAGATGCACGAAGACTTGTTTTTTTATAAGTCAACTTGACAAAACCGCTCGTATAAGAAAAAAAAAGAACACCTCTTGAGAAGGTTTTCGAAATATGATAATGAAATCAGTATTGACTAGAACATAAAAATGCTAAATAAATGTACTTATAATAAACTATTTTCTTCTCCTTAGTTGTTAATTGTCTAATATTGTGTTTGCAGCTTGCGAGTCTTCTGTTTCTTGTCACTCTAACCCAAAACACGCTTCATCTAATTAAGATGACTTTGCTCACAAGACAATTTTATACCTATAATATAATTAAGCAAATTCTTGTAAACAATTAAGCCACTTGCTCCACAAGTAGGTCATTCTATAAAATCATTTGACGATTAACTTCTATATATGATTATGTAAAAAAGATGATCTACTATCAAATTATCTAAAAGATGATTATAGATATCAATTCATAATATAATAAAAAAGAAACTATAATTTTCTGAATAATAAAACAGACAACTTTTTATTTATTAAATTACACCGATAATATAGTCTTTTAACTCTATGTATGTTTGCAAGTAAAATCCAATCGTGAAATGCATGAGGTTTTTAGCATGCCACTAAACTAATTTCATAATAATAGTTCTCTTGGGCTCAGAGAGAATCTTTCGATATGCTATAACTATAAGACCAAAAGTGAAGAAATCTCCTTTAGTGTGATCCCCATTATTCTAATATTTAATTTGCCGTTGTTGCCTCCACGTTCTAGAGTAGTTTCTACTTGCTACACATATAGTTGGCAGCTACCTTACAAAATACTAAGGGTGTGCTCTTATAGGAAACAATAAAAACCTTTTTTGTCTGTCTTAATATATCAAAGTATTCTAGAAGTCAGAATTAGGGGTGGAGTTACAATATTAACTATATTCTGAAGGATTCAATAATTTTTGCTTATATTATATATTTATAATAAAAATTTTATTATATATATATATATATATATAATTTAATTGAGAATTTAGTAACTAAAATAAACTATGAGTTTAATGACAAATTCATAACCATAAATATTAAATCCCGACTCGTTTTCAAATCAGAACCCATCATGTTAATAGCATTCCGCTAAAATAAAGATTCCATAAGTGGCAGTTTGATGGCTGAAAACCTTATATTGCAGCGTTTTGACCACTATGAAAAGAAGTTTGGGATTTCATAAAAGTAAAACACAGTCAACAAGTTTAATTTCTATAACACATGGAGTTATTGATAGGGACATAAGTTTAAAGTGTTTGGCTACCTAACAAAATGGGATTGTTGAAAATCAGACATAAATTAGTTAAATAATTGTCCTCTTTTTTCTCACCAAAACTAGGATGAATATCTTCTTGAAACTCTCCTAACAAAACCTAACAGAAAAGCATGCTCTTAGTGGAAAATCCAAGGACTAGACAATACAATTGTGGACCATATGACAAGTGATTCAATAACAGAAATTTACTTCCTGAATTGATCTTTTTCTCCCTTCTTTTCACTAATTCTTGGGTGCATTATATATATATATATATATATATATATATATATATATATATATATATGCTTGCAGGGCCGGCTATAGGGTAAAACTTCTAAAGCATTTGCTTGAGGCCCCCAAATTTGGGGGGGCCATTTATTTAATACCAAAATAGGTTTATAGGTTGTTTTAGAAAAATAATGAATAGTTTTTACCTTGAAAATTAGATATTTTTTTTATAAAAGGAAAAAATAGATGTGTAACTAATTGAAGTGAGCGTAATACGTAGTACTAAATCATATTTTTACACTATTCATTTTCTTTCTTGGTTTGTCCAAGAGTTAATCGTTCGCATAACTTTATACTCTTATATATTCTCTTTTTTGCTTTTTTCGGATTTAAGTCCGATAACTTAGTAGGAGTAGTATTATTCGAAAACCCACATAGCTTAAAAGTACTATTGATATCATATATCGTGCATTCTTTTTTGTTTTTTCCTGAAGTTTCAAGCATTTTGTGTTATTGAAGGAGCAAAAAGATATCTTGAAATCAAGTCATCATTTTTCTTGAATTAAATTCTATTATTATAACTTTCAAGTGTTATTATCGTCTCATTTTGTTCTTACTCCATAGTTATATATTGTCTTTTATTCATTTATTAGAATTTAAATATGCCACGAAAAATATGAATCAAGTTGTTCAAAACTAAAATAAAAGAGTTAAAAACTATTTTAATATTGTCCAAAACATTTTTAGGAGAGATCGATTATAAAAAATTATTAATAATTTTGTATCTCAAAATATTAGAAAAATAGAATTCATATATATATATATATCATGTATGTGTGTGTGATTTTTAAAAAAAAAAATAAAGTTTAGGACCTCTTATCAACATTTGGCTTTAAGCCGCCCCTGTATGCTTGAAAACAATTCCTCTCTTTTGTATATATCCAGAAAGACACTTCTTCCGATCTAATATTAGCCGTTACAGTAAACTGAATTAGTTTGAAAATATTTAATGTATAAAAATAAAAAGTTATTCATTACTTTTTATTTGTCAATTTTACTCTTACTAGTCAAGTCAGTGAGGTGTTAATAGAATGAGATGTTTAAGGAGATATAAAGAGTAATTTAGACAAATATTCATATGATTAAGGCTGTTAATAATATACCAAGGGGTATGCAACAACTTTAAAACATAAATAATATGGATCAGAGCCTCAGATGTAATATATTTATAATGTCAATTATATGCTTTTGAATGGGAGACTTGGCGTAACTAATAAAGTTGTTGTCATGTGATCATGAGGTAATGAGTTCGAGCCGTGAAAATAGCCTCTTGCAAAAATACAGGGTAAGGTTGCGTACGATAGACTCTTGTGGTCTCGCCTTCCCCGGACCCCCTTTATGGAATTAAATGCTTTTGTAATAGATTTCACATTTTGTATTCATTTCAACTAGGCGAAAATGTTTATGATGTCTTTCTTTCTCACATCTTTTTGCTTGTTTCTTTTTTTCTTCTCTCTTCTTTTCCTTTTTTGGGAGGGAGAAGTCAAACTATAGTGAAACTAGCTGTTCGTTCAAGAGGTATTCCCGTTTGCATTTCGTGAGAATCAAAATGTTAAATTTTGCTCTAGTTCTGATTTGGCTGAAACATTGAACCACGAAAGAAAAAGCTTCTACCATAAAAAACCATTAAAAAGGAGTTAAAATTAGAGTACGATTATATGTTTAACATATATACTAATCATAACTATACATCTGCAGTTCTTTGAACATGATTAGGCCTTTTCATAATTATCCTTTTCCTTTTCAATACTGTTAGCTGTTTAATCCTTACCCATTTTAGCTTCTTTTATAAACCAATGATGTAGCTTTAACAGATCAGTGTGCCTCTTTATCTTTTCCTTTTCCTTTTAGTAATTAAGCATGTTTTAAATTTGTAAACGCTTGAAATTAAATGTCTTTTCTTTTTCCAAACTTTTGCTGTTACGTTTTAAATATTTTATATATCATTTTTAATTTCTTATTTTTCTCTTCATTAGGTACGTTGGGAAAAGGTCATGGGAGACTGGGTACAGTGATGTGAAAGCAGTCGATAAAAAAATTAATAGATTCATGGGAGTTACAATAGAAATTTAATGTTCCTTCTCCTACCTGCAACGTCCGCACTATAAATTTATGCGTCCAAACATAAAGAATTACTTATTCCCCTCAATATCACAATAAAGAGGAAGATAAAAATAACAAAAACAGTTACAGTAAATGAAAAACGAGATCAAAAAGGGAAAAGAAGATGAAAATAACTCTACCTGCATATTTCTTTAGCTTTTAATCATATCTGTTTTTGGGGTTAGGAGTTGGTGGGTCAGCAGACTAGTTTTAATTTTAGGGGCCAACTCTCACTTTCATAATCTCTCACACCCATCCTTTAATTGATTAACCCTTTCCCATTAAAATATGGAGTAAAAAAAGGTCCCGTATAAAGAAATATAAATGAAAAGGATTCTTAAGAATTTTTAAGAGTATTTTAATACCTTACTTGCCTTATTTTTTAATTTGCGTTCATTTTATTTTGAAACAGTTACTTATGATTATCTTTTGAGTGATCTAATATCATAAAATCTTTTAAATTGTCACTATAAAAGCTCAAGAAACATATACAAAAAAATAAATATAAACTAAATAGATTGTGCTTAATTATGGAAAACTTACATGTATCTCCTTGTAGCGGAAGTAGAAAGACATATTGAACCACAACTCAAATCACTGGTCGGCGATGTTACTTAGAACGAATTCGCTATGTTACAACTTAAACCCTAATTTGTGATGCGGCAGAGAACAAAATATACCGAGAGTTCTATCTCTAGCATAACTTGAGCATACACTGTTAGAAATAATGTTTTAGAGCACTCCTTTAGTTGGACTCTTATTTCCAACAAAAGCTAAATTCAAATAATAATTAAAAATTACCCTTAGTTAAACTCCAATTCATCTGCATTGCTTGATCTTTGAATTCCTTCAGCTCTAATCATGAGACTTTGTCGTGTACAAGAAATTTACACTTGTTCTCTATCCAATGCTCCAAATACTCTCTTATAAACTTTTATTCATTTTTTCTTTTTTGATATCCAACTTTTTTCATGTCTCGACGCCCATAAGTCGAAGTTCAAAAAGGGTGAAGTCTACAACCTTATTATATGGCACGCACTTATCGTCTTTATACTGCACACAGTTAATGTTCAGAAACTGAAAATTTATTGCTTTCTGTGTATTAGTCAATCATGAATCCTAAAACTACAAGAAACGGAATTAAAAAAATTGATTAGACTACTAATATGCAACTTCTACTACATTTCTACTTTTACTCTTGACCCATCTTAATGACTTTATTATTTATTGTCCTTAAATTATACAGTAATGTTTAATGTTATTTTTTAGTACTAGTATCTCAGATGAACTGGCAAGAGAGATTAAAGAAATAGGACTTGGAAAGGTTTTGTCTTAGAGTTACTTGTATTCTTTCCCTTTTCCCCTTCTCCTAAGTTGCAAATTTTAAGGTGAGAGAGAATCATATTTAATACCTTACATGGGCTGTCAGGAAAGTGGATTTATAGTTCCATCTTCCTCTGAAATTTCCCAATTATAATAATTCCAAAACAAGTCCTTCCAAATCTCCCTTTATTTCTTCCTACTAAAAAGCTTTTTAGCACACGCAACTCCCCCATTTCTTCAGATCTCTTCTCATTTAGCAGAATAATTAAGTATCAAGAAATGAGAGACTTTGCTTCTTGTTTCAATGAATATGCAGTACAAGTTTCTGATACTTCTTGTTCTAGTTACTCAAACTCTGCTTGTATCCCTCCTTCTTTGATTCCTTCAATTCAAAACACTGTCACTTGTTTGTATAAAGTCACTCTCTCCAATAAAAAACAGGTCTTGATCACAGTTTCATGGTCCAAAACAAATAGTATAACACAAGGCCTAAGTGTACACTTTGGTGATGATCCTTCAAATGTCTTCAAACTCAACACGAATTCGCGTCTTTTTAGGAAGAAAAGGGGAAGCAAATCACTGGATTTGGATCATTTAAAGGTTGAAATTTTCTGGGATTTATATGCAGCCAGGTATTTATCAGGTCCTGAACCAATTGATGGCTATTATTTACTAGTCAAAGTTGATTCACAACTTGGCCTTATTATTGGTGACATGGCTGAAGAAGCTTCATTAAGAAAGTTAAAAAATGGAACTCCAATGGCCAAGTTCTCATTGGTTTCAAGAAAAGAGTACTTTTCAGGCAATACCCTTTATTCAACAAAGGCTCAATTTTGTGACAATGGCACAAATCATGACATATTAATTCGTTGTAGCGGCGAAAATGAAGGTCTAAAGCATCCTGTTTTATCAGTTTATATTGATAAGAAGATGGTGATTAGAGTTAAAAGGCTGCAATGGAATTTCAGGGGAAATCAGAGCATATTTGTGGATGGATTGTTGGTTGATCTAATGTGGGATGTTCATGATTGGTTCTTTAATCCAACATCTGGTTGTGCACTTTTTATGTTTAGGACAAGAAGTGGAATGGATAGCAGACTGTGGTTAGATGATAAAGACAAATTGCTGCACAAAGATCCAGATAAAGTTGAGTTTTCATTGTTGATTTATGCCTCTAAGACCACATAAATTAAAGGTTTAATTTTCTCTTTTTATTTTTATTTTTCTGTTTTCTTTACTGAAAATCCAATAGTGGGGTTTAATTTCTTCTTTAACATTCATGTGAATTTCTCTCACTTTAAACTTCATCCCTCATGAAAGGAAATAACTTTGATCTTGATAGAAGGGCAATAACTTGAGGAAATTCAGATTTGACATTGTATATTGTTATTTTGTGGGTCTGAGTGATAAGAAATATAAACAGATTGTTTTTTTTTAACTCTTATGGAGATTTAACTTTTCTTTTCATGGGTTTATCAATGTGGATGTGTAGATAGAGATTTGACTTTTATTTTTGAGTTTTTCAAAGTGGATTTGCAGATAAAAGGTTGTAAAAGGGGAAGACAAACTATGACTAAATCTTACATTGTACTTCTAGATTTGGAAGACTGTTGTTTGTACTTTTCACTGTTTCAATCTTTCTGTTTATATGTCTATATTTGAAGTTAACTGCCCGGCTAATCAAGATTCATATCTGGCAAGAATAATTTCGGCTTTGACAAGAGAGTTTAGAGTCTCCTGACAATGATCTTATTGTTCATTATTTTCTTTGTGGACTACTATATTATCTTTGTCCAATTAGCCTACAAAGATTTTCCAAGAAAAAAAATGATTGGTATTTTAGATCATCGGCATCAAATGGTGTGACTTAGTGGTCAATGAAAGAAATGGAGTATTATAATGCCTCTTGTTCAATTTTCAACGGATGATTTCTCTTAATCTGTCCAAGTGTTGGTAGACAAAATTATCTACCTATGCTGATAAAAGATAACATATATATTTTTTTAAATAGTTAAGATGCTTGCAAGCTGACGGCCGTCGACAAAAAAAAAAAAAAATGATATGTCGGACATGCATACAGAGGAATCAAAAGGATGATAAGATGTTGTAGACACATGTTTTAGGGAGGTTAGGTGAGTATACAGAGTTTCTTCCCTATGTCATAACTCATAAGGCAACCAAAGTGAGATTGCCAGTTAGATTCAAACAGATTGGATGTTGGCATGTTTATCTTTATTGGTACCTTTAATTATAACCACATTCATGGGACCCTATTACCTTTTTGTTTGGATCTCTGATTACTCATTGTAGTACGTTTACTTTTAGTCTACTGCCAAGAAATATTGCCCCAGAAAAGCCTCCAGAGCCACGTTAGGGGCGGATCCACGTTGGTTCAAGTGAGTCAGTTGAATACGCTTCGTAAAATAATTATACTATTTTTGTAGGTAAATTATTTTTTCAAGCACCAAATTGAAGTTAAATAATAAACGTTGAACTCTCTTGAGATAAAGTGGGATGTGGTGCAACGGTTCGCGGAGTCATCAAGGGTGGAAGGGCCAGGGAACGAGTCTGACTACCTTCCCTAACCTACGAAGAAGCTAAGAGATGTCGATACGTAGAATACAAGAACAACAACCCAGTAAAATCCCAAAAGTAAGAGGTATGAGGAGGGTAGTGTATACGCAGTTCTTACCCCTACCTCCATGGAGTAGAGAAGATGTTTCCGATAGACCCTCGGTAGATATCAATATGTAGGATATATGCATAAAAAAAATTATCGAGCTACACAGTGTAATTTTCAAGCACAATGTAGGATATATGCATAAAAAAAATTATCGAGCTACACAGTGTAATTTTCAAGCACAATGTCAGTTGACACCCCTTGAATGTGGGTTCGTACATCAAGCAACACAGAAACAAGAAGGCAGAAAAGTGAGGTGGGGCTAGTTATTTGAGCTTCAGAAGAGTTCAGTAGTCTTTAATTTAGAGCTCCATATGACTCATTAATGTTTGCATACCAGATGGATTTAATATGCAAACAAATATAATAGTGCAGCCTAATAATGATGCGTCACAAGTTTTTTGAGTACTCTCTATTTTTCAATTAAGGAGGTAAAAATTATGGGAGATTAGAGTTCAAGTTTCAGTATGGACAAAAAAGGTCCGCATTTTTTTTCATCTATCTAAATATTAATTGGTGGACAGAGTTACTTGGTGATCGTGTAGATGGAAAATAGTAGACACCTAGTGAAATAGTCTGGGTACGTGCAAACTAACCCGAATATTTCTATTATTAAAAAAAAAGACAGAATAAGGAGAGATTGCAAAATTAATACTCACTCCGTTTTAATTTAGATGAGATAATTTGACTAGGCACGGAGTTTAAGGGGAAAAAAAGTACTTTTAAAACTTGTGGTCTTAAAAACTTATGGGATAAAAGCTTTGTGGAGCTATAACATTGTGTGGTTATAAAAACTTTTCATTAAGGATAAAATAAGTAAAATAAAAAGTTTAAAATTAAATTATTTTCAATAAAGTGTGTCATATAACTTGTGAAACGGATTGAGTAGTACACAACTTCAAGCTGAGACAAGGGAGGGAGGTGGACTAGATACAAAATGGGACAGCTATTGTTAAACTTAAACCACAACTTGTAAATATACATCAATCTTTTGTTGATAATAAGAAAGCTACATCACTAAAACACTCTCCCCATCATGAACCCACCTCCAAATTGTACAAATTTGCACCCATCCACTTGATCCTATAAAAAAGAAAAGAAAAATATAATACTTAATTTTCAAAATTAGTACCTAAAAAGAAAATAATTAGGGCGGGTGGGAGTCGCTGAACTGTTTTAGATATAATAATTTTGCAATTTCATATATTTAATTGTCATAATTAATGCTCTCATCTTTTTTTTCTATTTATCCGGCAGTGGCATTTGTTTTCTAGAATAATACTCTCTTCGGTCCACAATAAGTGATCAATTTATTTTTTTATTTTAGTCCAAAATAAGTGTCTGTTTATATAATCAAGAAAAAATTTAATTTATTTTTTCAAAATTATCCTCATGTACGTATCCCTAAAAAGTATTTTACTTCTCACATTAACTATGCTGTAATATTTAATTAAGAGTAGTTTAGTCACATTAATTATTTTTATTTAGAATTTTATATTTTTTAATAGGTGTGTCCCAAAGTAAATTGATCACTTATTGTGGACCGAGGGAGTAGAGTACTAAGAATTCAGTTATTAATGTAGTCGTTCGCTTGCATTGGGTTGTGCCATATGCATCAGATTTTGGATAAAATTACTGGAGATATTTATTACTTCCATCGTCTCATATTATGTGTCGTGTTTTTTTTTTACACGCTCCTTAAGAAATATTAATTAGGAAAATGATTGGATTATTCTACTATTATTTATGTCATAAGATATAATCTCTCTTCATTGAATATTTATTCTATTCATGTGTTATCTCCATCATCAAGAATAATTATTACTAAGGGTAAAAAAGGGAAAAAAATAATCAGTTTTGTCTTGAACTTCTAAAATGACAAATAATTTGAGACAACTATTTTTAGTAATTACGACTATTAATACGAGACGGGGGAGTAACAATAAGCCAAGAAAATGACAAAAGAGGAGAAAATAAATATGCACTGTCTTAAATGTAGCAAGATTTTAATTCTTAAATTTCAATAATAGATGGGAATTGAAAATCACTGAATACTAAATGCTCCTGCCACACAAGTTGGGATTGATTAGTCATGTTGTACTTTGTGGATTGAGGTCATGTTGTACTCTTCTTTTAATAGTTCATTACTTTAACAAAGTAGCTTTTCTGAGAAAATGAATATTCCTTTACTATTTGTAACATTTTTATTTAGTTCATCAATCATCTCTATGATTATATTTATGAATTTATAAATTCGTAAGAAAGGTTCAAAGAAACTTGCATTACATGGGCAATGAGTTCAGCAGTAATTGTTGATTGAGATCTTTAACCAAGAAAAGCTTTTGATTATTCCCTCCGGTCCACTTTAATTGATTTTTTGGTTTTTTTTTATGGTCCACAATATTTGATTTTTTTAAATATCAAGAAGATATTAACTTTTTTTTTCAAAATTGTCATTGGGATAAAGAGTCTAGGAATATTTGTTATATTTTTATTAAATAAATCAAGGCTAATGTGATCAATTTTTTTATTAATTAATGCTAAAATGTAAATGCCTTCACATATATAAAAACTACCGAATCAATTAAAGTGGATAGGAGAGAAGGTAAATTAAGGATTGCTTCACATTCTTATAAGTTTGAATACCATTAACCTTTGTAAATGCATGTCGTCTTGGGAACTTAACAAAGAAAAATCATTTTATATTGTATTTCCTCCGTCTCATATCATGTGTTGTGTTTCTCTTTTACATGTCTCTTAAAAAATATTAATTAGAAAAATGATTGGATTATTCTACCCTTATTTATGTCATAAGATATAATTTCTCTCCGTTGAATATTTATTCTATTTATGTGTTATCTCCATCATCAAAAATAATTATTACCAAGGATAAAAAAGGAAAAAATAATCACTTTTGTCTTGAACTTCTAAAATGACAAATAATTTGAGACAATTATTTTTAGTAACCGCGATTGTTAATATGAGATTGAGGGAGTATTATTTTTATCTTGAACTTCTAAAATGATAAATAATTTGAGACAATTATTTTTAGTAACCACGATTGTTAATATTTGATGGAGGGAGTATTACTAAATTAAGGATTATTTCACATACCCAAGAGACTACTCGCCTATTTGGTCGTGCTTCTAAAATTAGCTTATTTTGAAAAATATTTTTGGTGAGAAGCAACTTGTATTTAGCTAATTAATTCGAAAAATATTTTGAGCAGCAATTAGTATTTGACCAACCTTTTAAAAAGTGAGTATAAGCGTATTTTTCTCAAAAATTCTTTTGGAAAAAAACTAGTACTCCCTCCGTTCACTTTTAGTTGTAAAGTATTCTAAAAATAAATTTTTATTTTTACTTGTCACTTTTCGCATATCAAAGAGAAAAATAATTTATTTTTTCTATTTTGCCCTTAGTATTAATTACTCGTTCCAAATTATTTTTCAAATTCATTAAGACTATACACCATTTAATATGGGTATCATGGTAAATTATGCACTTTATTTATTACTCTTTCCGTTCACTTTTACTTGTCCACTTTGAACTTTTCACGTCCCTTAAGAAATAATAATCGTAGTATATATTTTACCATATAACCCCTAATAATGATAATATTTTAAAAAGTCTTGGGAAATAAATTGGAGAATGAGTAGTTAATGATAAGAGTAAAACAAGAAAAAAATGTCATTCTCTTGATTTGCTAAAAGGGACAAGTAAAAGTAAAAATGTATTTTTAGTATAGTAGACAAGTAAAAGTGAATGAAGGGAGTATTTCTTAAGGGGCGTGAAAAGTCCAAAGTGGACAACTAAGGGTGTGTTTGGAAAGCCATCCGATAATTAGAATTGGTGTAATTACTAGGGTAGTAATTACACTGCCTAGTAATTACACAGCCTAGCTAGTAATTATGACGACCTATTTGTTTGTCATAACATAATTACAGTGTAATTACAAATATATTATTTGGTTGCACAATTGTAATTACACAGTTAGATTACATTTTAAATGAAGTAATTATCGAAACTTAAAAGTTAATATAATAAATATGTACATATAAATAATTTTTTAGAAGTATAAATGATATTAGATTTGGTATTTAAGATGCATATTTTTTCTTGAATATACACTAATTAGTAATCATATTTTTATAACTTATATAGTATTGATATATATATTTTTCAAATTAATAATATTTAGTTTAATTAATTATAAAAATTAAAAACATACTTTTTGTAAGAATATCATGGAATGCATGTTTGATAAAATAAATTAATATTTATAAATATAATGTCATAATATTATGCAAATGTTTGACAAAACTAATCTATCAATTCTAACTAAAAAATGAACAACATGCAATGTGAAATAACAAGTCAATATTACTAAAACAAGTAAATTGGATTCATAAATACAGCACAATTTCAAAATCCCAAAAAATAACTGTAACATATGTCAAATTCTAACATAATAAAAATAAGTTCCAATACAACTTAAGATTAGAAAACACAATAAGTTTATAACCTCATTCAACAACGAAATTCTACTTTAATGACGTCACTCATTATATGCCAAGTTTGTTAATGACTCATTATTTCTAATATTAGGAGGTATAGTTTGAAAAATGAGAATAATAACGCATTTACACTAAATAAAGAAAATAAAACAAATAAAGAAATAAAATATATGAGCAATTACATGAAATCACGAGAAGTAAACATAGAGAAATAAAAAATAAATAATGTACAAAAGAAATTAAAA
The DNA here is from genome assembly GCF_000390325.3 of Nicotiana tomentosiformis. NCBI lineage: Eukaryota > Viridiplantae > Streptophyta > Magnoliopsida > Solanales > Solanaceae > Nicotiana > Nicotiana tomentosiformis. The sequence continues at coordinate 90,054,056 of NC_090817.1, forward strand.
TTTAAAAATAAATTTAAAAGTAAAATTAAAATAAAAAATAAAATTAAAATAAATAAAAATTAAAATTAAAATTAAAATAAATTAAATAATGAAAATAAAAAGTTATAAGAAAATAAATTAAAATAAAAATAAAAAGGAAAGAAATTAAAAAGTAACCTTGTAATTACATAGTGTAATTATCATAAATTCTCACCTCCCCTTAAGAATTGGAGAGTAATTATACCTCTCCAATTACACTCAATACCATGTTAACCAAGTAATTTCTTGGCCACACAAACATATCAAATTATGTAATTACACCCAATTACACCTAAATCCAATTTCTCAGTGGCTTTCCAAACATGCTCTAAAAGTGAACGGAGGGAGTACTTTTTTTTTGTTACTCAAAATCTACTTGCTTCTATTCAAAGAGATTTTTTACCTTACAACAACAACATACCCAGTATTGTCCCTAGGACTGGCAAGTGGGCCGGTCCAGGCCCGGGACCGGCCCAGGACCGCGGGCCAAACGGGCCAAACGGTTAAACGGGCCAGGACCGTTTGGTCCGGTTTTAGTGGGCCTGGTCCGGTCTCGTGGGCCGGTCCTCTGATTTGGCCCGCTAGGCCCGGGACCGCTTGGCCCGCCAGGGCCCGGGACCGAAGCGAGCCTAGCGGGCCCAACGGCTATTTTTTTTTTAAATTTTTTTTTTTTTTAAAACGTTTGACTGTAAAAAAAATAGCCGTTGGGCTGTAAAAAATAGCCGTTGGCTATTTATGAAATAGCCATTTAACCCCTCAACTTTGTTTTAATCCCAAACTTTTTATAATTACACTTTTTCCCTATTTTCAACTATAAATACTCTATCATTATTTCATTTTTTCTTACAAAATCATCAATCTCTCTCTAATTTACTTCTACTATTGCTTACTTTATTGTTACAATTTGTGAAACAATTGTGAAGTTGGTGAATTGAAGTCTTCAACGATAATCAATTTCCAACAAGTTGTTCGTCAATTCGGTAAACTCGTTCCAACTCTTAAGTTTTAATATTATAATTTTTATTGTTTTATTTACTTTGCTTGATTAATTAAGATGGCTTATTCCTTAAAAAATATGTTTAGTAAAAATAAGGGAAAATCGAAGATTGGTGAATCTAGTGGCCAATATGTTCCTCCTCCACTTCCCCCGGCTCCACGACCCAAACATGTTACCCGTCCTACACCTCCTATTCTTGATAGCGATAATAGTTTATTACAATTTACCGAGAGTCAATTTTTCCATAATATAGTACCCGGTGAACAATTAAACCATGAATATATGAATGCTCTTTATGGTAATCCAACTATTAATGAAAATGATGATGAAGAAATAGATTTTGATGAAACGCAACCGGATGATGATACACCCACTAGTCATGCTCCTGAAGTTAACCCAACTAATAATAATCTAGATGATCTCCCATCTGACCCTCCTATTAGTGCCCCTACTTTTTCTAGACAACCTCCTAAACGGGCAGAAACATCTCTTGTTTGGCAATTTTTTACTCAACTAAGAGAAAAAAATAAGGCTAAGTGTAAAACTTGTGGCAAAGAGTTAGTTTTTCAATATGTTGGAAGTCGGGGGGGTACGGGAAGTTTGGCTAGACACATATTGCTACACCCTCAAGATAAAACTAGATATTTTTGTATGAAAACTTTGGCTGAGGGGACAAGTACACCTAGTCAGGCTGACCTTAGTACCGGGTCAAATCAATTTCAACCGGGAATTAACACTGTTACAAGTTACATCATTTTAATATGTAACTTGTATTTTGGCACATCTTGATTAGTTTCTTTTTGTTCTCAATGGTGGTATTAGCACCTTGTTGTGCTCATTCCATAGGGGGGAGGAAGACTAAGAAAGATATTGCCATGATTTTTAATGCTATAATAAAAATATAATGCATTGATTTGAATATCTCTATACTACATATACATCTTAAAATATACTATATATACATAGTATACTAGATATAATATACATATAGTATAGTATACATATAGTATACATAGTATACTAGATATATATAGTAGATATACATGTATATATAGTATATCTTAAGATGTATATATAGTATATCTTAGTATATATATGTATACTATATATAAGCTATATTCGATTTATATACTATATATACATCTTAAGATATACTATATATACTATACTATATATATATCTTAAGATATACTATATATACATCTTAAGATATACTATATATACATAGTATACTAGATATATATAGTAGATATACTATACTATATATACATATTAAGATATACTATATATACTATACTATATATACATATTAAGATATACTATATATACTATACTATATATACATCTTAAGATATACTATATATACTATACTATATATATATCTTAAGATATACTATATATACATCTTAAGATATACTATATATACATAGTATACTAGATATATATAGTAGATATACTATACTATATATACATATTAAGATATACTATATATACTATACTATATATACATATTAAGATATACTATATATACTATACTATATATACATCTTAAGATATACTATATATACTATACTATATATACATCTTAAGATATACTATATATACATCTTAAGATATACTATATATATATATATAGTATACTAGACATATATAGTAGATATACTATACTATATATACATCTTAAGATATACTATATATACTATACTACATATACATCTTAAGATATACTAAGTATACTAGATATACTAGATATATATAGTAGATATACATGTATATATAGTATATTTTAAGATGTATATATAGTATATAAATCGAATGTAGCTTATATACTAAGTATACTAAGATATACTATATATATATCTTAAGATATACTAAGTATACTAGATATATACAGTAGATATATACATCTTAAGATATACTATATATACTATACTATATATACATCTTAAGATATACTATATATACATAGTATACTAGATATACTAGATATATATAATAGATATACATGTATATATAGTATATCTTAAGCTATACATATAGTGTAATATAGTATAGTATATATATATATATATATAAGCTTATATTTATACTATACTATAGTCTATACTATAGTCTATACTATATATACATCTCATAAGATATATAAACTATATTCGATATACTATATATACATCTTAAGATATACTATATATACTATACTATATATACATATTAAGATATACTATATATACTATACTACATATACATCTTAAGATATACTATATATACATAGTATACTAGATATATATAGTAGATATACATGTATATAAAGTATATCTTAAACTATACATATAGTATAGTATACATATATATATATATATATATATAAGCTTATATTTATACTATACTATAGTCTATACTATATATACTATACTATATATATACATATTAAGATCTACTATACTATATATACATATTAAGATATACTATATATACATCTTAAAATATACTATATATACATAGTATACTAGATATACTAGATATACTAGATATATATATAATAGATATACATGTATATATAGTATAATATAGTATAGTATACACACATATATATATAAGCTTATATTTATACTATACTATATATACATCTCATAAGATATATAAACTATATTCGATATAATATATATACATATTAAGATATATATATATATATACTATACTATATATACATCTTACGATATACTATATATACTATACTACATATACATCTTAAGATATACTATATATACATAGTCTACTAGATATATATAGTAGATATATATTAAGATATACTATATATACATCTTACTATATATATATATATATATATATATATATATATCTTAAGATGTATATATATATATTAAGATCTACTATACTATACTATATATATATAGTATATCTTAAGATGTATACTATGTGTATATATATATATTAAGATGTATATATAGTATATAAATCGAATATAGCTTATATATCTTTATTACTATTTTTTTCTCTAACTTCTATAAAAAAAAATTAAAAATAAAAAGTTTCTGTTGGGCCCGTTTAGGCCCGGAACCGGCCCGGGACCGGCCCACTAAACCCAGGCCCGTTAGTTCATGGTCCCGGTCCCGGGCCGGTTACAGCAATAAACCCGCGAGGCCCAGGACCGTTTAGGACCGGACCGTATAGGACCGGCCCACTTAGAACCGGCCCACGTAGGACCGGGCCCGGCCCAGTTGCCACCCCTAATTGTCCCACATCGTGAGATCTGTGGAGGGTAGTGTGTACGCATACCTTACCCCTACCTTGTGAGGATAGAGAGGTTGTTTCCAATAGATTAAGTGTACGCATACCTTACCCCTACCTTGTGAGGATAAAGAGGTTGTTTCCAATAGACCCTTAGCTCAGAAAAGTATAAGCACTACATTAATGAAATATATAGACAAGAAGGGACATCACCCAAAAAGCTATATAAAAGCAGAATAAAAATAACAAGATAGTAAAGTGATCAATAATGAAAGATGTCACACTCCCTTTACCCCCCAAAAGATATATGTATTTTATGGATTGTTGTGGGTTAAAGAGTTTTTCCAATTAAAGTGACAAACTTGAGTAGGGATTATTTTATTCACAGAGTCACCACTTGGAATTGAGTTTTTGGGTGTTCCAAGTCACCTTTTATTTGAATCCCTAGTCAAAGGAAAGTTTTACTCTATTATTATTGGTCTGCGAAAATAAAGTTCAGGTAAGGAATTTTGTTGACCGGGAAGAAGGTGTAAGGCATTCCCCGAGTCCCGTAGTTCTAGCACGGTCGCTTTATTGACTACAACTTGGCTTGAATTAATTTTGGATAAACTATGATTTATTGATTTCCATGTTTTATCTATCCGCTATTAAAATATGAAATTATCTTTGAAACGAATCATGTGTGTGAATCCATTTTGTTTATTGTGCCAAAATCATGTCACGCGTATGCGTATACAATTAATAGTATTTTGGCCAAAGTTACGCGAACACATACTTCGATTTTAATTTTGGAAATCACAATTATGTCACGCGAACATATACATAATCGCGATAGATTCATTAAAAGCACGCCTAAAGCACTCTAAGGGGTGTTCATTATTCTTCCTAATCTTGAGATTATTGTATGTGAAGGTCATGAATTATGGATAGAAAACTATTGTGGAAAAATAGTATGATCTTGTTATTAGGCTAATGGGCTAATACATATTTTAAAAAAACTACAACTCAAATACACTTTCTTTGTAAAATCAATTGGTCTGATTAATTCCAACCGCTACGCCACCCAATTGTTAACAAGTATCAAATTAATTCATGAATTAATCACACAGAATGAAGCAAATGGGACAACCAGTGATTAAAATAACAGTTCCAAAGACACATGCAAAGAATAGATAGAATGAAGCAAATGGGACAACCAGTGATTAAAATAATAGTTCCAAAGACACATGCAAAGAATAGATAGAAACAAAATAAATTCTATACAAAACTAAATTGTTTTGCTTCTGGTTCAACAAAGAAGTCAAACATTTTTGCAACTTAAGAAATTAATATTATTAAATTGTTTCCCCAAATATTGTTTGCGCACCCCTTATTAACTCAAACCATTTTGCTTGTAATTCCAACACTTGTTCCATCCTATTTAATTAATGGGGTTCAACAGTAAAAATCGTACTACTTCACAAATCTGTACAATATCAATATAGTCGAACCAGTGAACACATAGTTAAGAACTGCACAAAGCACCAAAATTACACAAGATGACCAACAACGACTAATCATTGTTTTTACCAAACAAAGGCACTCTCGTTTAAGAGTAAAGAGAAAACACCAAGCCTAACAGATATTACAATCAAATGCTACAAAAATAAAATTCAGAGATTGAACGAGGAACAAAGAGTTTAGTATTGAACCTTTTTCAGAAGCCAAACTTCTTCAAGCAAATTTTATTAGCAAGCACCTTTGGACACAACATCGGAAAACATAAAGTAGCAGCGTTGGGAAATGGCTCATGTTTTTAACCGGAACTTTGGAGCGCAGAGGCCTCGAACAAATTTCAAATGGAGATCTCACTCACTTACGAGTTTTGCGATAGTTTGAGGTCTTTTGAGGATGGAGTTGAGTAGATTTTCAGTTGCTATTTCAAGTCGTTTTGTGGACTGTTTTGGTCTATTTTCGGATGGTTTTGGTGGTTGTTGTTGGTGTTTATGGTGGTCGATTTTGGGGGTAAAGGAGCTGGTTTTCACAAAGGGAAGAAGGGTTCGCGAGCTGCCGCTAAAGTGAAGAAGAAGCAGCCCTTTTTCCGTTCCAGTCTTCCCCATTTTTCTCTGATTTTTTCTCTATTGTTTTAGCTCTATTTTTTTTTCTCCCTCAATCGAGTGTGTGTGTGTGTGTGAGGTCCCATGAGAGAGTGAGTGTCTAGGTTTTTGTAAAGGGAGGGAGGTGAATGTGGGACAAGCATGGGGGAGAAGGAAAAGTGAAGTGGGAATAAAGAGTGTGGGACAAAGAGTGGGGAGCAAGGGAAAGTGGGGTGATAAGTGAGGTATTGGTGAGATTAGTGGGAAAAAATTCAAATATGGTAAAAAATTAGGTGCTCACAAAAGAAAACAATGGTTAGTCATAAAAACCTAGTACCAGTAGAAAACGAGACTGCTTGCCAATACAACTGTTATTAAACTCTAGACTACCTACTCTACTACCCTAATCATCGACTTCATTCCTTCCTATTAAGGGTCATGTCCTCGGTCAGCTGAAGTTGCGTCATGTCTTGCCTAATCACCTCTCCCCACCTCTTCTTTGGCCCCCTCTACCTCTCCGTAAGCCCCCAATGTCAATATCTCACACCTTCTCACCAGGGCGTATGTGCTCCTTCTCCTCACATGACCAAACCACCTAAGCCGCGCTTCCCGCATTTTTTCCTCAATAGGGGCCACACCCACCTTGCTGCGAATAACCTCATTTCTAATTCTGTCTAACCTGGTTTGCCCGCATATCTATCTCAACATCCTCATATTTTTGTCTTCTCGACACGAGCGATCTTGAGCGGCCATAAAAGTACTTCTGATTACCTTACTTGGGGGAAAAGTACTTTTGACCACAAAAGATATACTTGGTAAGAAAGAAGAACGGCCATTAAAAGTACTTAATTTGGCAGTTATAACAGAAAATTACTTCTTATTTCTTGGCTATTAAAAGAAGATGAAACCCAAAGAGTGAAAACTTTGTTTAAGATTTGGGTGGAGGTCGTGGAAAGCAGTCACAAATTATGACATAAGTCAACAATCATTTAGGTCGACTTTAGGCAAGTAACCCTCCCTCCGAATTGCAGTAGAAGTCAAGTCACCAACGTAGCCATGTGCCTTCTTGATCACCTATTGACCATTGTCTCGGTTGATGTGATATAGCGCTCACGAATTTTAAGCTTTCCCCTTCTGTTCTTCCTGAAACTAATTTGTAGATTGAAGTACAGGCTTCAAGATCTGCATAGGACACATTCCTCAAGATAGACGAATCTTCCGAGTTATGAAAAATAAATGGTGCTTGAATTATTATTTTATGAAAGTCAAAATTAACATATGTTCTGTAGCTTTTTAATGATCTTTGACAATTAATGGAGTAAATATTACTCAGAAAGTAGACATTTTGAAAACAGCGAAAGAATTCTCGACAACTTCATGTATAATCAATGTACGTACATATATATATATATATATATATATATATATATATACTATAATCGTGGAAGATAAGATAAGAAATTGTTCACATACTAAAGGAGATCACAAAACAATTATTTGACTGGTAATATAGTTTCTTAAGAATATATTGCACATTTAGCTCTCATCCTTATAAAATTATGGAAAGTCTTTTGTAGAAAATCGAATAAAACGAAAGCATTGCTAAATATGAGGAGATAGGCCTAACTTAGAAAACATGTTCTAAGCTACTTTTATTTTAGTCATCTAGATATATATGCGTATATTATTTTGCTTTTTTTTTTTTTAAAAAAAAACAAGAATATATACGCTCCCTCCAAAGCGGAACATGCTAAAAGAAACATGTTCTAGAGTAACATCATAGGTGGTGGATATCACGTTTGAATTTGTAATATAGCCATTAGCCATAACTATTGACATTAACATATTTAAGTAGTTGCTCTAACTTGAAGCTCCTAACAGATAATTCCTGTTTCCAAAATGAAGTACAACACTAATCAAAATAAAGATAATTAAAATTTAAAAATAGAAAAATCCAAGCATGAAATTAGCAATGGAATAGTGTGCCAACCGTTTGGTGTATAGTTTGTATTTTATTTCCCTTTTCCAAGAATTAAAAGGAGGGAGAGTCAAAAGCCAAAATACCAAAGAAGGGAATTCACTTTTATCACCGGAATATTCTGGGCTTTAGTCTCAACAAATTCATTTACCCAGAGTCTTTTTATCTCTTCGTCTACGCTTTCCTTCTGCTCGTTGCCTTCACCTTTCCCTCTATCGATACAAGTGAGTTCGAAACCCTAGTTTCTGTGCAACCCAAGTTTTCTTAATTTCCTTGTACCTATCTTACTAGGGTTTTCTTCTGAAATCGTTTGATTCCGATTCAGTTGACTGATTTGCTTGTTATGATATTTAATCTTTAGTTTGGCATTTTTTAATGATATATCATTTGCAATTGTGCTGATTGATTGAATTTTGTTTCACTCTTTTCTATGCTCCTTTGCTTTTGTTTATGTGTGTTTAAGAGTCGATCTATTTATTGTGTGGATTGATTTGATTCTACAGATTCTTTGACGGATGGTATACTACGATAACAGAACTTACTTCAGTTTTATCTGGATTTGGGAGCCTAGCCTAGTTTGTTAGGTCAGCTCCAAAACGTTAAGTTGCATTCGAATTGATAAAGTTCATAATTGTATGGGTTGACTCAGTGGGCGAGATGCCACAACTTCGAAGTTCGAGTCACAATGGGGTAATTAAGAACCACAGTTGATCCTTACGGTGCCTAAATAAAAAAAGATTATTTGGAATTCTTTTGGTGAGCTGTAGGACTACCTCAATTCCTTGCTAGCACGAGGATGAATGATAAAGTTGCTCTGGTATAACCTTCTTGAGGAGGATTCAATGTCTTGTTAGCTAAAGCTAAGCTATGCAAACGAGAACAATAAGGGTGTGTTTAGTACGAAAAGAAAATGTTTTCCCGAAAAAATATTTTCTTGGAAAATGACTGGTTTTATCACTTATTTTACCTTGTTTGGTTGGTAAGCGAAATTTTTTTCTAGTGTATGGTTAGGTACTAGAAATTTTTTGTTAGAAAAATAATTTTTATGCTACTCTCCTCACCTCCCTTCCCCCAAATCCCCATGTTTCCTGTGTTCTCCCCCACCCCTCACTCAAATACCCAACATTTTCAGGATTTTATTTTCTTCAAGAATTTAATTATTCTTTTAAAAATTCATACAAACCCAAAGGAACTAATGTGTTGCTTTACTTTTTTCTTTCAAAAACAACGTTGAAATTTGTGCTCCATAACTAAAAAGAAAATACTCTTTTTTTGGTTTAAAAAAAAAGTACTCTTTCTACAACAGGAAGAAAGTACTTATTCTATTGAAATAAAAAAAATTACTTTTTGCTACATCATTTTGTTAAAGTAAAAGAAAATATTTTTCCTACATAATGAAAAGAAAGTACTTTTTGTTGAAATGAAAGAAAATACTTTCTTTTGGATCATGAAAAAAAATACTATTGTTGAAATGAAAAAGAAAGTACTTTATCTACATCATGAAAAGAAAATACTATTAATAATATTTTTATTTAAGAAGGGTGACGGTGGGTGGGGGTTGGTGGGGGTGGGGAATAGAGTGGGGAAGGTTTAAGAAAGTTTTGGAAAATGTTTTCCCTTCTTTTGATAAGGAAAATGAGTTCACGAGGAAAATATTTTTCAAAACATTTAAACCAACCAAACATGGGAAAATTAGAAAACATTTTCCGGAAAATGTTTTCCTTCGTACCAAACACACCCTAAGTGACTAATATTACAGTCTGGTGAGTGGGTTTTTCATGTCTTTACTGTTGAGTCAAGCCATGTTTATGTGCAAAAATCATGTAAACCATGGAGCTAATTGGCGTATTGATTTGATCTTGGTTGCGGTAAACTTTGAACTTTATGTATTTTAATCATATAATCTTTGATGTTAACATGAGTGCCAACACCGTCTTGGCTTTGTTCTTTTTCTTCCTGGTTTAACTATTACCAACATAGATTATCAGAACATGTTTGTCACTGCAGGTTTTTTCATCTTAGTTCAGTGAAAGTGATATTATACGTGTTAAATTAGAATTTGAGGATGTAATGTAAGCCATGGATGTCATTTGGTCAGCTCTTTGTTGCTTTCTTTTGTTTTTCTTTTTGAATAGTTAAACCTTAAGAGTGCTGCTTTGCATTTCTTCCGTTTCACTAGATCCATTGAATTCGATTCCACCCAAAACTGTCTCACTTCTCAACCTTACAGCTTGCAAAGCATTTCATTCTTCTTCTTCAAGGTTACAGTCACTGCTGGAACTAATCGATATTGATTTGAGAAAACAAAGACAACTCTCACCCACAACAGAGGTCTCACAGGGTATTCCATCACCACCAGTTCATTTTGGTTCTGTTGGTTTTTTTTTTTTTTGGTGGGGTGGGGTGGGGGGGGGGGAGATGTGCTGTCTTTGTCGGTTATGCTATTTTATTAGTTTTCATGCTGCATGTTACACCCGGATCAGTCTGGCTTTGCTTCTTTGTTGTACTGGAGACCTATATTTGGTGGATTCCTTAATGCACTTTATTCAAATGACTGGGTGTTCTGCCTGTGCCTTCAGCCATATGCATTTCATGCACTTTTAATGTGCATCATGCTGATGGACTCCTCTCTTGTCTATCTGGTTTCTCGACTGCAAGTTCAATTGACACCTCCTTTTCAGAGTAAATTATTTTATGCAAATCTTGCTTTAGTTATCTTAATATCCTTGAAAGATTCACTTGTCTCCTACTGTGCCACAAATATGTTAAAAGATCAAACAATTTTTCTTGAGATGATAAAATAAGGAAACAAATCATACTAGTGTATACTTTTAACAAAAAGGAAGTAAGTAGCAGACCTGCTTAATGGATATTAACCATCCTAACGTGGACCAGGTTAAATTGATTAATGCAGGATGTCAGAAGAAGCACCTTTCTATCCCAGAGAAAAGCTTGTTGAGAAGCAAAAGTTTTTCCAAAGTGTTCACAAGCACACATACCTGAAAGGTCGTTATGACAAGATCACCTCAGTGGCCATTCCAGCTGCTTTGGCAGCTACTGCTTTGTTTATGATTGTGAGTTTCTTTGCAATTCTGTAGATTGCCTTATCCTCTGTCTAGAATCAACTCTAATCAGACTCTGCATGATGTTTTCAGGGGAGAGGGATCTACAATATGTCTCATGGCATAGGTAAGAAGGAATAAATGGTGGTGTCTGCTCGACCATCGTTCCTATGGCAGCTGAAGTTCGAAAGGGGATATTTCAGACCTGTTTGTTCGTTTGTGGACTTACTTATTAGTTGCTAATACTAGTTAGACGCAGACAATAGAGCGTGCCAATATATGGCATATGCCATCAGTACTCAGCAGCATAAAACATTTCCTCATCTGTTTTGGTTTATGCATATTTGTATTAGACTATGTTGGTGTGGAAATCAGCATGTCAACTAATGCATCTTCCTTTATAGTATTTCAATTGTTAAAAAGCATGTCAAAATGAGAAATCCCAGGCCCTCTTTGACCCTTGTATAAGGTGTGTCTAATCCATTGCAAGGAGATTAACAATAGTCGCACCAAATTAGAATTTAATTTTTTTTATGTGCCCTTCACTTTAATCCTTACTACTAAATTATCCTGCTACGCTTTTACCTTGACCTGTTTTCACTTGTACAATATGACACTACTGTAAATATTTTATGCTAAAGCATGAGGCTTTCTAATCTCTAATTTATTTTTTATACTTAGTTATATTTGATTTTCAGTATGTACTAGCAATAGTAAGATATATTGGAGTATATTCTTTGATCAATGTTTGATTATTCTTGATAGTATTACCCACGTTTGTTTACTCTTTGAATGTTTTATACTATATTTCTTCAAAATCAAACACTATATAAATTAGATTACATTCAATTTATTATTAATGACCATTTATTTAACTCTATTATATCTCAATAAATCATTACTTGATACTAAACAAATATGCGACATTGTTACTAAAAGTATCACCCTGATCTGGTCCTTTGTCACATACAATAAAATCCAATTAAAATTCATTTTGTTATTTGTAGGGTCAGTCGACCAGTGGCGGAGCCACATGCACCAAAGGGGTGTCACCGACACCCCTTCGCCGAAAAATTATACTGTATAGTTCGATAATTGTTTTTTAAAATATGTATATATACTATATAATGACACCCCTTGACTTCTTGGTAAGTTTGTTTCTTTATATTTTGACTCCCCTTAATTAAAATTCTGCCTCCGCCAGTGCAGTCGACCAATTTTAATCTAAAATATCAGTTGTCAGCAGCATTGACCTCTTGTAGAATTCTCCGGTCATTTTGCCTGTCTACTTCTAAGAGTTTGAGTAACATGAAGTCCTAGACATGGCAGAGGCCCAGGATTGACCATTTCATACATTAAACCTCCAAAATTGGTCACTGCTGAGCTAGAAAATATTGTTTCAAAAGGAACCTTGTTCTGTTTTTCTGCATTCACCAAGTTTCTTTATATACTCTAAAGAGGAATCAAATCCCACACTGAGCTGAAAACTCAGACAAATGTGTCTATAAACATTGTTACAACAAAACATGGTATATTCTGCTCTTCAATTGATGCCAAGTTCTGGATTGTACACTATATGCTATATGTAAGTAATGCTATCTATATATACCACTTACATGAATAAGAGATATCGTGTTAAAAAGAAGAGAATAACAAACCTATCCATTCTCAGCTCTACTATCGCTAAAACATCTCAAACTCAATATCCTCTCCTATACTTTTGAACTCTTTTTGAGGCTTGGCACTCTCCTTGTTCTGTTGGTTGGTATCAGGGATTACATTTCCCAAGTCACAGAATCTAGGCAGTTCTGGAGGTGTTTCACATCGTATTAACGCCCAGTTCAGTCCCTCAAAGAAAGAATGCTGCTTTATCTCTGCTGCCCCTTTCTCAGCTCCCAACCTATTCTCCGGTTCCTTCTGCAACAACCGTCTGATCAAGTCTCTCGCACTAGAGCTAACCATAGGATATGCAGGGAACTTGAGACACTGAGAAACCACGTTGGCTAATGTATCCTCATTTCCTGGTCCTTTGAAAGGTGTCCTTCCATATAACAGTTCATATAGAAAGATACCAAACATCCACCAATCTACTGCACTGCCATGACCTTCTCCTTTGATGATCTCTGGTGCCAGGTACTCATGGGTTCCTACAAACGAGTTGGAACGGGCATCGGTTGGCTCAACTACCAGCTGTGGCAAAGGTGTGACTTGTGCAGCAATATCCGCTTTTAGCTTACGTGTCTTACCTGCGGCAGATAAAAATCTAGGGGTGAAGCAGGATACTTGCCAGGATGGATGTAGGCAAAAGGGATCTATGCAGCTAGATTCCGAGCATGGACTAGACGTCTTTGGAGGCTTAACGACAGGAGATGATGATTTCACCACCATAGGATTAACAGCACACCTAAGAGACAAATCAAAGTCGGAGAGCATGATATGACCATCTTCTCGAACCAAGACATTCTCTGGTTTTAAGTCTCGGTATATGACTCCAAGCATGTGAAGGTATTCCAAAGCAAGAAGAACTTCAGCGACATAAAATCTGTGTAAAGAAACAGCAAATGTCAAGGTCACATAGAAAACCACTTAAACTGCATCTAGTCGAGATTTAAAATGACAAGATGCACTCCCATCACCAGATTACAAAAATATATTAGGAAGACTTGTCCAACAAAGTAACATATAAAGCACAAGATCTTCTCTCAAACACAAGTTTTTTGGAAATTTATCAAGTAAAATTTGAAAGGGTAGGCTCGACTTGTTAGGTAACTTTAAGTAAAAGAATGACTGGAAAGACAGGTTGCATATCCCAATTCATTCACCAGAAATTAACTCAATAAAGTCTCCATATAAAGTGGGAACTCACTTCCGGATGCGAGGGTCGGAAAATGGAATGATCAAAGAGAAGAAACTAAAGGAAACTGGAGGAAAATTAGACATAATTTGACATAGACTAGACCCCCTGAGCTTTCCGAGAATTACGAGGAACCCCCTCAAGCTTTGCAGAGAAAGAGACTTCCCTATAAGTTCGATTGACTCCCCTGATTAAGTCAAATTTTGTCTTAAGGTCCCAAAGTTTGGAGAAACAAACCTTTATCTCAACTTTGATAAGCCAGTTTCTTGACAAAAACAATTTTTGGCTAAAGGTATTCGAGTCATTTTATAGGTTTTCACTGATGGGCGTCAGTATTAAGTGTATATTGAAAACAAAGACTGATGTTATCAGAAACCATGGGAACAGTATTATCTTTTTTCTTGTTTCACACGGGACATACAATGCAATTGGAAGAGAAGGATATTTTTTGAAATCTCACAAGCTTGATCTGCTTGAAATCCAAATCAAAGAGAGAAGTTCTCTAATATTTCCTGTTCTCTTGTACTGAACCTTGGTTCTTAATATCATTTAACCTCCATATTTACACAAGTTGAGTTCTATTCTTGTTGAATAATTCAAGTTAGAGCATAAAGCAAGCTATTATCCATCAGCAAATAATAAATAGAAGTCATTTAGGGGGACGCAAAAGAGATTCTAGTAGACCCTTGAAAATAGAGATTCTCTGAAGTCTTAACATAAAGGCCCTAAGACATGCATAACTTCTCAAACAGATAGCAATCACGAAATATAAGAGTGACCACAAAAATGTATATAAGCACCTATATTACCTGTTATTAGGAAAGAATAGTTCTATCTGCAGATTTATTAGCCTTCTCTCTTTTGGAGTCTAGATTAAGAATGGATATAACAAGAAATAGTTTCAGTGAAGAAGTTAACTAAATTAAAAGTAACCTGGCTGCTTGTTCAGAGAAATTCTTGTTGGGTTGCTTTTGTCGGAGTACATGGAGATCACCTCCTGGACAATATTCCATCACTAAACATGAATATTTGTCATTGGTAATATGGGCATAGAGCGTAGGAAGAAATGGATGATCCAGTATTTGCAGTATTTCTTTTTCAGTCTGCGCTCTTGTCATCTTCCGCCTGCTGGTCAGAAAGTCATTGTCCATAACTTTCACAGCAAACAGACAGTTTGTGCCCATTAGTTCAGATAGATAAACAGTCCCAATGTCCCCTCCGCCAAGTTTTTTAAGCAACTTAAATTGCTTCAAACTAATGTTTCCATGCTGCTTCAGAACACAACGAATGGCTTCCCATCTCAAATCCTTGGACATATGAGGTCGACAGCCACTGCGGCTAGACCCACTGCGATAGCTTTCCTCGCTAACGCTCGTGGTGCTGCTATAATCCCCGATGCTACTCTTTGAACTTTGAGATATCTCCCCCTTTTCTCTTGACAATGATCTTTCATCACCTTTTGTAACTATACTTCTTGTTCTGTTACAACTGCTTGAGCTGAGACCAGGTTTGGTAACACTTGCATCCAGCATAGATGAACTAACTTCTATGCTATTAGCACAACATGATTCTGAAGATTCCTTATCCTCTTCTTTCTGATTATTCCTCAGTACGTGTTCAGGTGTCTGACAAGCAATCTCACTTGTACTACAACTCAAATCATTGTCACCATTAGATTGCTTGGAACTGCTGGTGAGAACAGAAGCGACTTTCTTCTTAACAAAGGTTCTACTTCTGGAAACAGGTCTCATCAGATTTGGACTGCTAGAAGTAGGTCTGATGACTTTATTTCGAGTACTAAAAATAGATGAGCAAGAAACAAGATCAAAATCTTGTGCCTGCTTCTTGTCTGCTGGGATTACAAATGTTGGAGCTTCATCTGGGGATGGCATCATTTGGGCTTCAACTTTATTAGCAGAAGTGGCAGTTGAAGAATGTGGTAGTTCCAAAACATCTTTCTGTTCAGACACTTCTTTTAAGTAACCAGAACAAATATCAGTTGAGTGTGGAAAAGCCTCATCTCCGGCTGAAATTTCACTTATTTTTGCACCATGTTTCATTGCATCTTTAGAAAGATGGCAAGAATAGGCAGCATAAGTAGATTTTTCTTTAATGGGCACATGTTCATAGTCAGTAATCTTATCAGAAGGATTTGACATACTCATATCTGGGATGAGGGATATCTCCATTAAATTCCCTATACCTTCGTTGACAGTATGTTCAGGGCCATTTACCTGCACAGCGATGGGCCTGTAAAGTCTTTTGGCAGCCCCTGTCTCTGAGACACC
The DNA here is from genome assembly GCF_000390325.3 of Nicotiana tomentosiformis. Taxonomy (NCBI): domain Eukaryota; kingdom Viridiplantae; phylum Streptophyta; class Magnoliopsida; order Solanales; family Solanaceae; genus Nicotiana; species Nicotiana tomentosiformis. The sequence goes on from NC_090817.1 coordinate 90,070,577, forward strand.
TGACAGCCTGGACGCTTTTGACGACCGCTTCTTCACAGCCGCAAGCTCTGATGCCTGAGAGATGCATAATCCTCTGAAGGCCTGCTTCAAACTTGCAGGCTCAGAATTATCAAAACCTGATGCTCGAGCGGGGCTACATCTCATTGGTCTCTTCATTGCGCTTTTATTCAATGCATCTTTGACACCTCTATGGGAAGTCCTAATTTCTATAGCTTCAAACAGCTTGTTAATATCATCCTTCATACAATACTGTTTACCAGTGTTCAGGATATCATCATCCATTTTAGATTCAGGATTTAAGTCCTCTATTGACTCCGTAATTTCACTAGTACCAGGCAAACCGCCCATTGCTTCTAGATGCATATCTATGGTCAAAAGCAAGTTTGATGTGGCCAGTAAAGTCTATCTAACCCATCTCAGCAAAGCAGTATGAAGAGAAAGAAGCACACAATTGGAGCAGTGCATTAGAAGACCTCCAAAATGGTTGTTGATCATATTCAATTCCAAGATGAAAAAGTTTGGCAACTACCTCTTGACTGCATTCAGTATGCAGCATCCATTATCTGCTACAGATGAAATAGTTCAGCAATTTAATGATGAACAATCAATTCACAAGAAAAATTGAGCCATTTAAAGCCAATAAAAACAATTTATAGCACCCACAAGTTATGTCTTTTCCAGTACTTCTGTTTTAATTACTGCAGTTGGGAATTGAAGATAAAGGACTATGCAGTTTTCCATATTATAAACCTATTGACTAAATTCATGCCATGGTACACCTATTTATCACATCTACAGACAGTTGTTCATATGTAGACAATGTCGAAAAACAAATCTGGGTAGACTTTACTACTCTAGACAACCACCATGAAGACGAGTTTAAGAACGATAAATTTCCAACATATCGTTTATTTTCTTGCACATTCATTAATGCTTAAAGCTGTGAACTCATATGACCTGTTCACTTTTCTATTTCATTTTAAAATTCTAAATTTCATTAGTTTTTCTATATATATAGCTCCAGCAATTTTGTTAACATTTGTTTCCCCACAACAGTTTCAAGAAAAGCTTCAAATGATAAATAAATCCACCAAAATAAAGCTAAAATCATCCAAAGATTCAGTCAACAAATCTGTGATACATAGAACTTATTAGCTAATATAAGGGGAAATGACATACAAGAAATACTTAACATTAGAAAAGGGCTACCCAGAAAAATTAAAAAAGATCATCTCTATCAGGATCAAACAACAATAATATTCCAGCTTATGAAAAGAAAAAATCAACAAACTGTACTGTTATAAGAAAAGCCCAAAAGGGAAAAAAATATCAGCAAATATGATGTCATATTTCAATCAGTAGCAGAAGAAACAAAACCCAGAAAGGAAGACCATCTTAAAGGCTACTGTGAACATTCAAAAAGAAGAAAGACAATACTACATAAAGTTTCTACCTTTAAACAAAATATGCTCAAACATAAAATGAAAAGGCACACATGTACGGAAAAGAAAAGAGATGAAGCAGCAACCTGAAACAAGATCAGCAGCAAAAAAAAAAGAAGCTAAGGGTGTTATTTCAGGGTGAAGGGGCAAAAATTGAGAAAGTTGAAAACTTTGAAAGGAAAAAGAGAAAACCCCAGAAGTAATTACTACTACTTTAGAGAGAGAAAAGGGGGAATGTGTGAAATTGAATGAGGGAAGTGGAAGAAGGGAGTTGAGGGGGGGGGGGGGGAAATCACGCACTGTTCTTTTCCTCTGTATGTATTTCTGTCTCTCTCTGTATATAAATTTCCTGTGTTTGTGGAACTCCAAATTGGCGGAAAAAAAGGAAAGCGTACTGTCAAGACGAAGACGACTAGTAGACTAGAGAGAAATGGATTTAAGCTCCGGCAATAAAGTTTGAGAGCTTTTATTTTTCAAAAAATATCTTTTCGTTTATAAATTATAATTATTTTTTGGTAGATTTTAAAAATAAAATCTTCAAATCCCAAAAATATATTTAGAATAATTTTTTAAGTTTTCTACTCACAAAACTTGAATTTTTTTTAAAGTAAAATGTATATCCAAACACAATTTCAATTTTCAAAAATTATTTTTCATCTTATCTTCAAAAACTCATTTTATTTTTTAATTTTCAATCAAATATATGTCTAAACGCTAGCTTAATATCCACTAATAGCATAATATTTTACACTATTCAGTATTGTTCAACTAATAATAAATATATGCTCTGTTTTATTTTTTAATTTACTAATTTTACTTATTAATTACTCCTATCTTTTAAATGATAATAGTATGAAAATAAATTCCTTCCCAATGTATAAAATTAAATTTGGAATGCGAATCGTACTTATGGAATCTCATTCATTGAGAAAATATATGTATAAATAGGGTTAAAACTAACCTTTTCATATATTATACATTGTGAAAGCGCCTTGAAGGTGATAAACGTTGTATTCTAGCATTTCTTAAATCCTCTTGCTAGAATTTCTCGGTCCGCAATGGCTTAGTTGTTATAAATTGATGACTAATATCAAAATAATTTGATTATGATTAATTTTGTGAATATTATTATACTTAAATAAAGTGTAATAGGTGGAAACAATTCATATGACTGACTCCATTAATTAATAAAAAAATTTAGTATTTAGATGGATAGTTGGAAAATTTCGAATTGTGAGTTAAGTTCTTTACCTTGAACAGTTTGGAGCATTAGGGGCTTTCCTAAAGGTAAACCAAATTCAAAGAAGTTGTAGAAGTTCAACCAAAATTATGCCTAATATAATAAAGTCAAGTTAGTAAGAAAAAGTTGTTACAAATTGTTTACCAGCATTTAGAAGTGAATCATGTATTAACACACATATATATAATAATAATAATAATAATAATAAGGTGTTAAATGAACAATAAGAATATTACTATAATTTAATATAGTACCTGGGAGGCAAGGAAGGGGGTGGGGAGGGTTTGAAGCAGGGGACATAAGGAGGTTGATGGAATAATGTGTTTTTGACTGTTTATTCATCTTTTTACTCTTTTGCATTTGCTTTTTTATTCAAATTGTGACCTTTTTGGTTACTATTTTCGTTAGGGAGAAAAAGTTGAGCTGGAACTTGATCATTTCTTCTCCATTTCAACTCCAAAGTTGGAAAGAGACTTGCTTCTACTTTTAGACATTGACAAAACATATAAGGATTCAAATATTTAGGGAATAATAGAACCATTTCACTCGAAGAGAAAGTCTATAGGTGTACGTAGTTTAATTGGAAGGAGACATCATGGGACCAAAAACTTAAATGATATGTACCTTGAAATTGCTTGTTCGACAACCACAAACTAAATAATTTTTTCTATGCTTTTGATCATATTCGAACTTCACTAATTTTATTAATTTGAATTTGTGTCAAATAGATGATATACTATGAGAAGTAAAACGCTTCTTATCCAAAAGTTCTCTATTCTCAAGGATCGAATCGAATTCCTCTGACTAAAACCGGAGAGATACCAACTTATTGTACAACTAAAAGTTGATCCTTGAAGATCCTTTCATGTCTTCTTTCTTTGTATTGGTGTACTTATGAGCAAATGTTATATGGATTTGCATCTCATATAGGTTACTATGATTTAGATGCATAATCATTCGTATAACACGCCCATATGAAATTTAATTATACCATTCAATATATGCCATTATAACTATGTTTGAGTGAACACCACATCTACTCTTAACATTGGCTATCGAGATTTATAGTGTTTACTTCCTAATTTAATAGTTGGAACTTACCTTTGGTTATAACCCTTCAAATCTTATCTCCCCTGACCATAAATTTTGGCTTCATTTTTTAAAAAAGAAATTGAAAATATTATTTATTTATGAAATATGATCATGTTTTGGGGAAAAAAATTCAAAAAATTTCAAGTTCCCAAATTCTGGTTTAGGGTAATTTTTGGGTGAAATCTTTTCTTCCACTCACAAAACTTAATTTTTTCTTCAAATAAAATGCATGTCCAAACACAAATTCAACTTTCAAAAATTATTTTTCAATACAACTTCAAAAACTCATTTTTTAAGTTTAAATATAGTTCAAACGCTAGCTTAGTATTAGGCTATTCGTTCTGTTTGTCCCCTCTTCTTTGTTTACTTTGTCTCCTTCTGTGTGCGCTTTTTTCACTATAAAATGACACTATGACTACAACCCAATTCATAACCCAAGGAGTAAGCAACATATGATTTTAACTTCTTCGAAAAATCATCCCGAAAAACATGACTAATTGTGGAATTGTCTTTCAGCAAACGATTACGGACCGATCATAGCATGACTAAATATGGAGTTACCTTTTATTAAACCGAATGATTATATTAAAACATGTGAAATAAAAATAGTTAGTGATTAACAATTTTCAAATTTCATAATCCTTTATTTGGGCCAGAAAACAGCAATTTGCACTATTGAATTGCTATTTTGTAAGTGTTGATTATGTCTCTCATAAAATTGATCAATATCACATGAATGCCTTTGTCATAACGATATCGTCCACGAAAGCTTGCATCGTAGCGAAGCATTTAATAATATATCAACAACTTTATGTAAGTGTCACGATCCAAAATTCAACTAGCCGTGATGATACCGAACCTCACCCGTTAGGTAAGCCAAATAACAACAATCCAATTCAATTAATATTTAACTGATTCTAATACACTTCCCAAGAACTGATAGTACAAATCATGAGCTTCTAAGATTAGAATTTACAAAGTTGGTGTAAAATAAAAATACATCATCTGTTTGAAATATATATGAGCATATTAATAATTCTGGAGGTACCAAGAATAAGAGGCAACTATGACCAGATTGCAGGTACATCTTCCATGCCAACTCCCGCCATACACAACAACATCGGCATCAGAAATCTGCACGCAAGGTACAGAAGTGTAGTATGAGTACAACCGACCCAATGTACTCAATAAGTAACAATCCTAACCTTAGGTTGAAAGTAGTAACGAGTTGGGACAAGGGTCAGAGTCTAACTCTAATAATTAATAATATCTCATAACAATACAATTTAAAGCAGCACAAGTAATAACTCAATAATAAAATGCTCAGCTCGTATAAAATTCCGGAAAATAAATATTTTCTTTTCAATATAACAATAAAACTCGAATCTTTTGCCGAAAGTCACCGAAAATATGAGTAAGTCTGAAATCTATGATTTTTCTCAAAAACTTTAACGATAGATAAGAAATCTCATTATCAGATGGCAAGAGGAAAAATACTTCTCTATGCTTACATATCAAGTATACATGTTTAATGCAATGCAACACATTGATGAACTCATGTACTCACACTCTCAGAGTACTCAATCTCACAATACTGTATATGGCAAATCCAGCCCAGGGAAGATCCATCCCAAATATATATACGTAATCACTGACATTCAATCACTCAGTACTGTTGTCACGACCCAAAACTAACCCCTGTCGTGATGGCGCTTATCGTGGAATTAGGCAAGCCGACTCATTTCCAAAACAAACCGATATTTTCATTTCAAAGATAATTTCTAGGTTATTTAACATAATACCTCCATTTTAAGAGTTCAAATTAAAGAAAAATAAAAGTGCGGAAAAGAAAAGCCCGACATCGGGGTGTCACTAGTCATGAGCATCTGCTACAATCTGTCTAACAATATCAAGGCTAACTACGCCTGGAAAATAGCTAAATACCACTAGAGGAAGATAAGAGGTTGAATAGGCTACGATCGCCAAACAACTACCTTGCTATCTCCAAGACAATCTGCAACCAGAACACTCAATAATCGCTACTGTGTCCAGCTATACCTGAATCTGCACACAAGGTGCAAGGAGTAACGTGAGTACACCAACTCAGTAAGTAACAACAATAAATAATGACTGAGCAGTAGTGACGAGCAATAAAGCATATAACTTTAAAAATCAGGATTTGAATCAAATTAACTAGTTTAAACCCAGTTCCAGTAAAAATCATTTAAAGATATTTTTTTTAACAGTTTTTTTTTTCAAACAAAGGCTCAATGCAAAAGTGAGCAAAAATGATGAAATCATAAACAGCCCCTCGGGCAAAACATCACTCATATACAACCCCTCGGACAAACCTCACAGTCACTCGTGCCACTCGGGCATACCTTACAATCACTCTTTCCACTCGGGCATACCTCAAAATCACTCATGCCTCCTAGTCACTCAGCACTCGGCACTCGCATTCAGTAGGTACTTGTGCTCACTAGGGGTGTGTACAGACTCCGGAGGGGCTCCTTCAGCCCAAGCGCTATAATCTGCATGGACAACTCACGTGCCAAAATAATAAAGTATGCTGCAGGCGGGCAGCCCCGATCCACACTCAGCCTCACAAATCAGGCCCTCGGCCTCACTTATTCATAAACCTCTCAAGCCACTCGAGCATTTCAGTAAAACAGGGCATTCGGCCCAAAACATTTATATGCATCAAAATAGAGTCATACAACTGAGTTATGCGGTAAACAAGTATAAACATGACTGAGTATAGATTTTCAATCAAAAACAGTGAGAGGATGGTAAGAAACAACCCCTAAGGGTCCAAACAGCTTTGGCGCAAGGCCCAAACATGGCATTCAACCCAATTTATAGAAATTCTTTCTAAAACATATAAGTATCATATGGTTTCAACAAAGTATGCAACTTTACAGTTGCTACGGGGCGGACCAAGTCACAAAATCCAAACAGTGCATGCCTACACGCCCGTCACCTAGCATGTGCGTCATTTCAAAAATAGTAGAATGATACGAAATCCGGGGTTTCAGACCCTCAGGACTAGATTTACAATCGTTACTTACCTCAAACCGGTGAAATCTCTATCCCGCATTGATCTTGCCTCTGGACTCGGCCTCCAAATGCTCCGAATCTATTCACAATCAGTACAATACCATCAATACGCGCTAATGGAATGAATTCCACAAGAAAAACTACAAAATTAGACCAAAATCCGAAATTGGCTAAAAAATCGCCTGCAGGGCCCACGTCTCGGAACCCGACAAAAGTTACAAAATTCGAAAGTCCATTCAATCACGATTCTATCCATACCAATTTTACCAAAATTCGACCTCATCTCGACCCTCAAATCTACAAATCTTATTTCCAAATTTCTAAGTTCCAATCTCCGATTTACACCTTAAAATAATGTAATCTAGTTGGATTATTCGATCATAATTCAATATTATGCAGTAGAAATGATCACAAGGGACTTACCTCAAGTTTTACTTGAAAATATATCAAAAATCGCTTCTCCTCAAGCTCCAATTTATCAAAAATGGCAAATGGGACGAAGTCCCTATTTTTATAATTCTGCCCAGACAACCTCGGTTCTGCCTCGATCTTGGCCTTCGATCGAGGTCCTTGATCCTAGGCCTTCGATCCTGGTTCTCGATCCTAGGCTTTCAATCATGGTTCTCGATCCTAGGCCTTCGATCATGTCTTCGACCTGGTCTTCGACCATGACCCTCGACCCTGGGCTCGATCATGGCTTCGATCGTGGCCCTCGACCTTGGGCTCGATCATGGCTTCGATCGTGGCCCTCAACCCTGGGCTCAATCTGGGCTCGATTATGAGAGATTTCTGGGCTTGAATATGACAGAAGAAATTTCCAACAGAAGGAAATTGCAGCAGCTGTTGTAGTTCAATTTTTGATCCGTTAACCATCCGAAACTCACCCGAGGCCCTTGGGGCCTCAACCAAATATACCAACAAGTCCTAAAACATCATACGAACTTAGTAAAATCCTCAAATCACCTCAAACAATACTAAAACCATGAATTACACCCCAATTCAAGCCTAATGAACTTTAAAATTTCTAATTTCTACAAACAACTCCGGAACCTATCAAATCACGTTCGATTGACCTCAAATTTTGCACACAAGTCCTAAATGACATAACAGAGGTATTCCAATTTTCAGAATCGTATTCCGACCCCGATATCAAAAAGTCAACCCCCCGATCAAATTTCTCAAAAATAAAACTTCTGGCATTTCAAGCCTAATTCCTCTACGGACTTCCAAATAATATTCCGGACACGCTCCTAAGTCCAAAATCACCATACGGAGCTATTGGAATCATCAAAATTCAAATCCGAAGTCGTTTACACATAGGTCCATATCCGGTCCACTATTCTAAGTTAAAATTTTCAATTGTGAGACTAAGTGTCTCATTTCACTCTGAGTTCCTTCCGGACTCGAACCAACTAACCAAATATAACATAATATTGCTGAATAACACAAAAAGAAGTAAGAATGGGGAAAACAGGGTTATAACTCTCGAAACGACCGGCCGGTCATTACATCATCCCCCTCTTAAACATCCGTTCGTCCTCGAACGGGTCTAGAAACATACCCGGAGTCTCGAATAGGCGTGGATATATGCTTCGCATCTCCCGCTCGGTCTCCTAGGTGGCCTCCTCCACAGGCTGACCTCTCCATTGCACCTTCACTGAAGCTATATCCTTTGACCTCAACCTTCGAACCTGCCGATCTAAAATAGCCACCGACTCTACATCATAAGTCATATCACCCTCTAACTGAACCATGCTGAAATCCAAAACATGAGACAGATCTCCAATATACTTTCGGAGCATGGAAACATGAAACACTGGATGCACACTCGACAAGCTGGGTGGCAAGGCAAGCTTATAAGCTACCTCTCTTATCCTCTAAAGCACCTCAAAAGGCCCAATGAACCGGGGCTCAACTTTCCCCTCTTCCCAAACCTCATAACACCCTTCATGGGTGATACCTTCAGCAAAACCTTCTCCCCAACCATAAAAGACACATCACAGACCTTTCTATCCGCGTAGCTCTTCTGCCTGGACTGCGCCATGCGAAGCCGCTCCTGAATCAATTTCACCTTATCTAATGCGTCCTGGACCAAGTTTGTACCTAAGAGCCTAGCCTCACCCCGCTCAAACCATCCAACCGAAGATCTACACCTCCTCCCATACAAAGCCTCGTACGGAGCCATCTGAATACTCGACTGATATGTTGTTATATGCAAACTCCGCGAGTGGCAGAAACTGGTCCCATGAACCCCCAAAGTCAATGACACAAGCATGCAACATGTCCTCCAATATCTGAATATTGCGCTTGGACTGCCCGTCCGTCTGAGGGTGAAAAGCTGTGCTCAACTCAACCTGAGTACCCAACTCTCACTGCACGGCCCTCTAAAACCGCGATGTGAACTGAGTACCCCTATCTGAAATGATGGAAACTGGGACACCATGCAGGCGAACGATCTCTTGGATGTAAATCTCAGCCAACCGCTCTGAAGAGTACGTAGTACTAACTGGAATGAAGTGCGCGGACTTGGTCAGCCGATCCACAATAACCCAAATAGCGTCGAACTTCCTCGAAGTCCGTGGAAGCCCAACTACAAAGTCCATAGTGATCCGCTCCCACTTTCACTCTGGGATCTCTAATATCTGAAGCAAGACACCCGGTCTCTGATGCTCATACTTAAATTGTTGACAGTCGAGACACCGAGCCACAAACCCAACTATATCCTTCTTCATCCGCCTCCACCAATAGTGCTGCCTCAAATCCTGGTACATCTTCGCGGCACCCGGATGGATGGAATACCGCGAGCTGTGGGCCTCCTCAAGAATCAACTCTTGAAGCCCATCTACATTAGGCACACATATCCGGCCCTGCATTCTCAGCATGCCGTCATCACCAATAGTCACATCCCTAGCATCACCTCTTCGAACCCTGTCCTGAAGAACGAGCAAGTTGGGGTCATTATACTAACGCTCCCTGATATAGTCATAAAGAGAAGACATGGAGACCACACAAGCCAATACCCAGCTAGGATCCGAAATATCTAATCTGACACGCTAGCCCGCTAAGGTTTGAACATCCAATGCCAAAGGTCTCTCTATTGCTAGAAGATATGCTAAACTCCCCAAACTCTTTGCCCGGCGACTCAAAGCATCGGCCACCACATTGGCCTTCCCTAGATGGTACAAAATAGTGATATCATACTCCTTAAGAAGCTCCAACCATCTCCGCTGACGCAAATTAAGATCCTTCTACTTTAACAGATACTGCAGACTCCGGTGATCAGTATAGATCTCACAATGAACCCCATACAAATAATGACGCCAAATCTTCAAGGCGTGAACAATGGCTACTAACTCAAGATCATGGACATGATAGTTCTTCTCATGGGTCTTCAACTGGCGCGAGGCATAGGCAATCACCCTACCCTCCTGCATCAAAACACAACCAATGCCTATCCTCGAGGCATCACAATACACGATGTAAGAACCTGAAGCTGATGGCAGAACTAACACTGAAGTTATGGTCAAAGCAGTCTTGAGCTTCTGAAAGCTCTCCTCACATTCATCCGACCACCTGAATGGAGCACCCTTTTGGGTCAATTTGGTCAAGGGTTATGTAATAGATGAAAATCCCTCCACAAAGCGACGGTAATAACCCGCCAAACCAAGAAAGCTCATAATCTCCGTGACTGAGGACGGTCTAGGCCAACTCTGCACCGCCTCTATCTTCTTCGGATCCACCTGAATACCCTCGCTGGACACCACCTGCCACAAGAATGCTACTGAACTGAGCCAAAACTCATATTTGGAAAACTTTGCATAAAACTTCTCCTCCCTCAATCTCTGTAATGCAATCTTCAAATGATGAGCGTGCTCCTCCTGGCTACGAGAGTACACCAGGATGTCATCAATGAATACACCGACGAATGAGTCCAAATAGGGCTGGAATACACTGTTCATCAAATGTATGAATGCTGCTGGGGTATTGGTCAGCCCAAAAGACATCACCAAGAACTCATAATGGCCATATCGGGTTCTGAAAGCTGTTTTGAGAATATCTGAATCCCGAATCTTCAGCTGGTGATAACCGGACCTCAAATTAATCTTTGAGAACACCCTCACTCCCTGAAGCTGGTCAAATAAATCATCAATGCAAGGCAAAGGATACTTGTTCTTGACTGTGACCTTGTTCAACTGCCTGTAATCAATACACATTCTCATGGAACCATCCTTCTTCTTCACAAATATAACCGGTGCACCCCAAGGTGACACACTAGGCCGAATAAACTCCTTATCGAGGAGTTCCTGAAGCTTTTCTTTCAATTCCTTCAACTCCGCCGGTGCCATACGCAATGGTGGAATAGAAATAAGCTGAGTGCCCGACACCAAATCAATACCAAAGTCAATATCCCTATCAGGCGGCATGCCCGGTAGGTCTGCAGGAAATACATCCGAAAAATCACGTACCACCGGAACAAAATCAATGATAGGAGTATCTGCACTAACATCCCTCACAAAAGCCAAATAAGATAGACAACCCTTCTCAACCATGCTCTGAGCCTTCAAATATGAAATCACCCTACTTGGTACATAATCTACAGAACCGCTCTACTCAACCCTCGAAATTCCCGGCATAGCCAACGTCACCGTCTTAGCGTGATAATCTAGAACAACATGACATGGATATAACCAATCCATACCCAATATCACATCAAAGTCAACCATACTGAGTAACAATAGATCCACTCGGGTCTCCAGACCCCCAATAGTCACCACACATGACTGATATACGCAGTCCACTATAATAGTATCCCCCACATGAGTAGATACATGTATAGATGAAACTAAGGACTCATGGGGCATATCCATAAAATGGGAGAAATACGAGGAAACATATGAATACGTGGAACCAAGGTCAAATAATACTGAGGCATCTCTGTGGAAAACTGAGACAATACCTGTAATCACAGCATCTGAAGCAATAACATCTGGTCTGGCAGGGAGAGCATAGAAATGGGCCTGACCACCCCCTGATCTGCCTCCCCCTCTAGGGCGACCCCTAGCTGACTGACCTCCACCCCGAGCTGACTTGGCGGATGGTGAGGTAGCTAGTGATGTAGTCGGAGGCTGATTCCTCTGCTGAGATAGACCTCCATGACGATGAGGACACTGCCACCACATATGCCCAAGCCCCCTACACTGAAAACAATTTCCTGGTGCTGGCGGCAGAAACTGAAGGGAACCCCTAGCACCGGGATAATTGGTAGAAGAACCTGGTATGGAAGAGCCCTGAATAGGTGGAGCATGGGACGAACTCTGAACTAGAAGGGTACTAAGTGATGAGTGGCCCTGATGAGAACTGTGAGAACCATGGCCAGATGATGCACCCCGATGAAATGGCCGAGCTGACTGAGCCTGTCTGAAATGATGACCTCTACCGTGCTGAACTGACCCCCAAAAGGAGCACCTCTGAATCCACCCTGACCATGAGGCCTCTTGGCCTCCCACTCAACCCTCTCATGACCGCAAACCATCTCAATCTACCGAGCAATGTAGACAACCTCATCAAAGGTAGCACTCGAAGATCGCTCCCTGGTCATGAGCAACTATAGCTGATAAGTGAGGCCATCAATAAACCTCATGATCCTCTCTCTGTCTGTGGGAACCAACCATATAGCATAACGGGCCAACTCGGAGAACCGCATCTCATACTACGTCACAGACATATCACCCTGGCAGAGCTGCTCAAACTGTCTACGCAGCTCCTCTCTGCGGGATCGAGGCACGAACTTCTCCTAAAAGACCACGGAGAACTGCTGCCAAGTAAGGGGTGCTGCGCCAATAGGCCTACGCCTCTCGTAAGTCTCCCACCATCTGAGTGCAACCCCAGAAAACTGAAAGGTAGTGAATGAGACCCCACAAGTCTCCAAAATACCAATAGTATGGAGTATCCTCTGACACCTATCCAAAAAGTCCTTAGCATCCTCTCTCTCTGTGCCACTGAAAGGTGGTGGCTGAAGTCTTCTAAACCTCTCCAACCTACGCTGATCATCCTCAGGCATAGCATGAACCACATAATCCTGAGCAATAGCAACCGGCTGGGCTGGTGGTGCCTCTGGTGTCTGAAGTCCCTGAATAACCTGCTCGGGTGTGCGAGTGACTGGAGTCTGAGTGCCTCCCCTGGCCTGAGAAGTGGTTGCGACCGTCGAAATAGAGACCGCATGAGCAAGGCCAGTACACGCTGTCAAAATCTGAGCTAGGGCCTCCTGAAGGCCTGGAATCACAATAGGCACAGGTGGTGCCTGAGCTGGTGCATCAACAACTGGAACTTGGTCCTCATCTGGGACAACCGGTGGATCTGTAGGTACTGCCCCAACTGTTGTACGGGCTGCACCTCTGCCCCTACCACGGCCTCTACAGCGGCCTCGGCCTCTCGCGGCCCTGGCTGGTGGTACTGGTAGCTGGCCCTCCTGACCGGTAGCACGAGTCCTCACCATATGTGAGAGAAGGAAACAACATATGTTTAGTTACTAGAATCAACAGATTTGCACGACAAGAATTCAAGAATGTGGAGTTTCCTAAAGGTTCTACAGCCTCCTGAAGATAAGTACAGACGTCTCCGTACCGATCCCCAAGACTCTACTAAACCTTCTCAAGACTCGTGAGACCTTTGTAACCTAGGCTCTGATACCAATCTGTCACTATCCAAAACTAACCCCTGTCATGTTGGAACCTATCGTGGAACTAGGCAAGCCGACTCATTTCCAAAACAAACTGATATTTTTATTTCAAAGATAATTTCAAGGTTATTTAACATAAAACCTCCATTTTAAGAGTTCAAATCAAAGAAAAATAGAAGTGTGGAAAAGAAAAGCCCGACATCGGGGTGTCACTAGTCATGAGCATCTGCTACAATCTGTCTAACAATATCAAGGCTAACTACGCCTGGAAAATAGCTAAATACCACTAGAGGAAGATAAGAGGGAGAATAGGCTACGATCGCCAAACAACTACCTTGCTATCTCCAAGACAATCTGCAACCAGAACACTCAATAATCGCTACCGTGTCCAGCTATACCTGAATCTGCACACAAGGTGCAAGGAGTAACGTGAGTACACCAACTCAGTAAGTAACAACAATAAATAATGACTGAGCAGTAGTGACGAGCAATAAAGCATATAACTTTCATATCAGGAAATCTCAGTAAAATACCACATGCTTTAAAAATCAGGATTTGAATCAAATTATCTAGTTTAAACACAGTTCCAGTAAAAATCATTTAAAGTTATTTTTTCCAATAGTTTGTTTTTCAAATGAAGGCTCAATGCAAAAGTGAGAAAAAATGATAAAATCATAAATAGCCCATCGGGCAAAACATCACTCATATACATCCCCTCGGGCAAACCTCACAGTCACTCGTACCACTCGGGCATACCTCACAATTACTATTGCCACTCGGGCATACCTCACAATCACTCATGCCTCCTAGTTACTCAGCACTCGGCACTCGCACTCAGTAGGTACCTGCGCTCACTAGGGGTGTGTACAGACTTCGAAGGGGCTCCTTCAGCCCAAGCGCTATAATCTACACGAACAACTCACATGCCAAAATAATAAAGTATGCTGCAGGCGGGCATCCCTGATCCACACTCATTCTCACAAATCAGGCCCTCTACCTCATTCAGTCATAAATATGCTGCAGGCGGGCAACCCCGATCCACACTCATCCTCACAAATCAGGCCCTTGGCCTCACTCAGTCATAAACCTCTCAAACCACTCGGGCATTTTAGTAAAACAGGGCATTCGGCCCAAAACATTTATATGCATCAAAATAGAGTCATACAACTGAGTTATGCGGTAAACAAGTATAAACATGACTAAGTATAGATTTTCAATTAAAAACAGTGAGAGGATGGTAAGAAACAGCCCCTAAGGGTCCAAACAGCTTTGGCGCTAGGCCCAAACATGGCATTCAACCCAATTTTCAGAAATTCTTTCTAAAACATATAAGTATCATATGGTTTCAACAAAGTATGCAACTTTACAAGTTCTACGGGGCGAACCAAGTCATAAAACCCCAACAGTGCACGCCGACACGCCCGTTACTTACCTCAAACCGGTCAAATCTCTATCCCGCATTGATCTTGCCTCTGGACTCGGACTCCAAATGCTCCTAATCTATTCACAATCAGTACAATACCATCAATACGTCCTAATGGAATGAATTCCACAAGAAAAACTACAAAATTAGACCAAACCCCGAAATTGGCTCAAATATCACTTGTGGGGCCCACATCTCGGAACCCAAAAAAAGTTACAAAATCTGAAAGCCCATTCAACCACGAGTCTACCCATATCAATTTTACCAAAATCCGACCTCAACTCGACCCTCAAATATACAAATCTTATTTCCAAATATCTAAGTTACAATCTCCGATTTACACCTCAAAATCATGTAATCTAGTCGGATCATTCGATGATAATTCAATATTATGGAGTAATTATCTCAAGTTTTCCTTGAAAATATATCAAAAATCACCTCTCCTCAAGCTCCAATTTGTCAAAAATGGCAAATGGGACGAAGTCCCTGTTTTTATAATTCTGCCCAGACAACCTCGGTTCTGCCTCGATCTTGGCCTTCGATCGAGGTCCTCGATCCTGGTCCTCGATCCTGGCCCTCGATCCTGGTCCTCGATCCTAGGCCTTCGATCCTGGTTCTTGATCCTAGGCCTTCGATCATGGTTCTCGATCCTAGGTCTTCGATCATGTCTTCGACCCGGCCTTCGACCGTGACCCTCGACCCTGGGCTCGATCACGGCTTCGATCGTGGCCCTCGACCCTAGGCTCGATCATGGATTCGATCGTGGCCCTTGACCCTAGGCTCGATCATGGCTTCGATCATGACCCTTGTCCCTGGGCTCAATCTGGGTTCGATTCTGAGAGATTTCTGGGATCGAATCTGGCAGAAGAAATTTCTAATAGAAGGAAATTGCAGCAGCTGTTGTAGTTCAATTTTTGATTCGTTAACCATCCGAAACTCACTCGAGGCCCTCGGGACCTCAACCAAATATACCAACAAGTCCTAAAACATCACACGGACTTAGTCGAATCCTCAAATTACTTCAAACAACACTAAAACCATGAATTACACCCAAATTCAAGTCTAATGAACTTTGAAATTTCTAATTTCTACAAACAACTCCAGAACCTATCAAATCACGTCCGATTGAACTCAAATTTTGCACACAAGTCCTAAATGACATAACAAAGGTATTCTAATTTTGAGAATCGTATTCCGACCCCGATATCAAAAAGTTAACCCCATTTCAAACTTCTCAAAAATAAAACTTTCGGCATTTAAAGCTTAATTCCTCTATGAACTTCCAAATAATATTCCGGACACGCTTCTAAGCCCAAAATCACCATACAGAGCTATTGAAATTATCAAAATTCAAATCCGATTTCGTTTACACATAGGTCCATACCCGGTCCACTTTTCTAACTTAAAACTTTCAATTATGAGACTAAGTATCTCATTTCACTCCGAGTTCCTTCCAGACTTGAACCAACTAACCCTATATAACATAATATAGCTGAATAACACAAAAAGAGTAGTAGGAATGGGAAAAACAGTGTTATAACTCTCGAAACAACCGGTTGGGTCGTTACAACTGTATAGGGCCAATCCAGCCCAGGGAGCTCCATGCCAAATATAAATGCATAAGGCAACTCCATACCCAGAGAACTCCATCCCAAATATAATGTATAGGACAACTCCTTACCCAGGGAACTCCATTCCAAAAGTGAATAAATATGGCAATCGCATGCCCAGGGAATTCCATCCCAAAAGTAAATATATATGGCAACTCCATGCCCAGAGAACTACATCCCAAATATAATATCCATTGCGCTCACTGTGTGGGGTGCAGACTCCGGAGGGGCTCCTTCTGCCCAAGCGCTATAATAAGCCAGATCCAAACAAAAATAAATAATAAAAAAATATACTGCTGCGTGCAACCCGATCTCATATATATCCTCACAATCAAGCCCTCGGCCTTATTCAG
The DNA here is from genome assembly GCF_000390325.3 of Nicotiana tomentosiformis. Classification (NCBI taxonomy): domain Eukaryota; kingdom Viridiplantae; phylum Streptophyta; class Magnoliopsida; order Solanales; family Solanaceae; genus Nicotiana; species Nicotiana tomentosiformis. The sequence continues at coordinate 90,087,473 of NC_090817.1, forward strand.
TCATCAATCTCTCCAGTCTCTCAGGCTAAAAATGTCGTGGAAATCATCCAAAAATGATGATATAATGTATCAATAAATAGCAACAAAGACTGAGATGTGATATAAAATGAATGAACATGCCTGAATATGAAATTACAATTTAAATAAATAATTCAACTGCAACATGACCTCTGTGGGTCTCAACAATACCGACATATAATCTCAGCATGATTTTTAACATGATTCTGAGGTCAATTTCTTTAACACATGGAAGTACATGGACAATGCTAAGATTATTTGACTACACAATTCTATGGAATCAAATACATCACAGTTTTTACGGTGCACGCCCACACGCCCGTTACCTAGCATGTGCGTTACCCCCAAACAAATCATATAACACGTATTTTCGGGGGTTATACCCTCAGTTCCAAGTTTAGAAATGTTACTTACCTCAAACCGTGTAATTTTTTATTCCAATAAGCCTTTTCCTCACGATTAGGCCTCAAAAGGTCTCGAATCTATTCATAAATAATTCAATATACTCAATACAAATTATAGAAATAAATTCCATACAAAATGCTAAGTTTTCGAATAAAATCCGAAAAGTCAACTCAAAAGTTAGCAGTGGGACCCACATCTCAGAACCCGACGAAAATTACAAAATTCGAACACTCATTCAACCACGAGTCCAACCATACCAAATTTACCAAATTTCGACATCAACTCGACCTCCAAATTCCTAAATCTTATTTTCAAATCCCTAGGCCCAAATTCTCGAATTACACCTCAAAATCACATAATCTAGTCGGAATATTCAATGATAATTCAATATTATGGAGTAAAAATAATCACAAGTGATTTACCTTAAGAAGTCCCATAAATTCTCCTCAGAAATTGCCTCAAACCGAGTTCTTTCGTCCAAAAATGTTGAAATAAGGTTATAAAAAAGCTGCTCAATAAAAGCACTAATCTGGTCGCTTAAAGCCCAATTTCCGTCGCTAAAAGTGCCAAATCTGGTCGCTAAAGGTGCGCACTAGAACCTGTTGCACCAACAATTTATTTTTCACTAAAAATGCTCTAACTTCATCATATGAACTCGGAAATCGACGATTCTTGTTCCTATGAGTCACAAATAATAATACGAACCTAGTCGTTTAATTAAAACTCAATTCAGAGCTCATTTTCTCAATACGATACCAATTTTTCTCGTTAAATAATTAACTCATGCTTCGCTGTAAAAAACCAATCTTGACTTGATGAAATTAGACCAAATATTTCAGATCTTTCCTATAATTCATTATCAAACTCTTGAAAGTCTCGAAATCGAATTTCGATCTCTAGAACTAAAAATGGACCTTTGGATCATTATATGCTTATGCTAAAAACAAATATCAAAACACCAAACACGTTAAAAAAACTCATCCAAAACTCATCCGAGTCCCATGGGACCCCCAACCAAGTATACTAACATGCCCCAAAACATGATACGAACTTGCTCGAAGCCTCAAATTGCCTCTAACAACATTAGAATCGCGAATCGCGCATCGATTCAAGTCTAAAAAACTTATGAACTTCCGAATTTCAAAACTAATACCTATTTATACCAAACCTACTCCGATTGATTTTAAATTTTGCATACAAGTCAAAAATGACAGTACATGCCTATTCCAACTTCCGAAACCGGGATCCGAACCTGACACCAATAAAGTCAACTCCCGGTCAAACTTTCAAGCCTTCCATTTTCTATTTTCGCCATTTCAAGCCAAATTTAACTACAGACTTCAAAATAAATATCCGGACACACTTCTAAGTCCTAAATCACCATACGGAGCTATTAGAACCATCAAAATTCCATTCCGAGGTCGTTTATACATAAGTCAACATCCGGTCAACCTTTTCAACTTAAACTTCCAACCTTGAGATTCATTCTTCCGAACATATTCTGAAACACCTAAATTCACAACCGATGATTCACACAGGTCATAATACATCATATAAAACTGTTCAAGACTTCAAATATTAGAAAGGAGCGTAAATGCCCCACACGACCGATCTAGTCATTACTTGAAATGCTTTTATTGTGCGATGGATATGACATAGGCTTCTAAACTTTGATATAATAAAGTTCAAATCCAAGACTAGAAAAAGGCAGAGCAGTAGATTCATCCGCCTTAATTAAGAGCAAAAACCAACTCGTGTTTAGCGGAGCGTTATTGTCACGAATATACGGTAAAATCATTTTTTTTCTTTCATAAATGAGAATGAGCGACTAGGATATTTTTTTTGCAATTGTAACATCACTCATTAGGGGCCGTCTGTCAATAATTATTGGTTTCATTGTAATCGATACTAGTATACTTTTATGGGATTTTTTTGTTCCTATACAATATTTAAAATTTATTTACTAAAATTATTTTAATTTTGTATATTACCCGCCCTAAACAAGGATTACTTACAAATTATATCCATTCCACCTTAAAAGGCTCCCAATCAATTATTAGTTCCTTCAATCAAGGGATCTAGTTACACCCTTTTTATTTTTTCTCTCCTCTCTCCCCTCTTTTCTCCGGATCGCACTTATATTTAATTATGGAATCGGTTTAGTTGGATGAGAAGATTTTTCATTTGGTCCCAGCTCCCAATGGTCCCCTGTTATTGCCATGAAAGTACTATCCATTAGGCAACGGTTCAGTTGAAGTTGGAAGACAATGTTTTTCGTAACAACTGGTTAAGTTTTCATCCAAAATATTTAACAATCAAAACCAGTAGCAGCTTTCATCACAAAAATTAAAGGATTATGACACAACAACTGGGGTTAGCAACAATTAGCGTAAAAGAAGATAGGAGTTTTCATCCCAAAAATTTTAAACGAAAAAATAGATTCAATCATTAAAGTCGATTAATTCAATTGTCTCAGCATTGAAAGTAATTTTATTGGTGAAGTCGATAAAGGAAACTAAAGTTTGCAAAGTTTTAATTAAAAAATCTCAGAATATTCAACGTCAACTTTGAAATATGAAATTTGTTAGTTGTTTTTGAGTGGGTGTGGCTGGAATTTATCAAAAATACTTGGACAAAGTTATATACAAAAGTTGAGAAAAGTTGAGAAAAATTGAAAGTGATTTGGACTGGTTTGAATCAAAATTCGTAACTGGTATCTCAAATGTATCTCAATTGATATCCATGTATATCCCATACACGAATATACACATATTATATATTATACAACTTATTGACAACTTATTTATAACTTTCATACATTATTTCTACTCAGTTAAATACAATATCATACAACTTAAATATAAATTTTATACAATATGTATTTTGTATATATTTTGTATCTGATTTGTATATATTTTTTCAGTGGTGTGTGCTTCTTCCTCTCTAAAATTTCAATCAAAAATTACTCTCTTAATACAATTTTGATACATATCAACAACTTTATGTAAAAGATAGTATTGATAACTTAAATATAAATTTTATACAATGATTTATACATTAAACAACTATTTTTTAACTTTCATACAACATTCAAATAAAAAAAAATATAACTACAACAAAATATAATTTACATACAATTATAATACAACTTAACTATAATTTCGTAACTATATTGTATGTTATGTAATGACCCGATTGGTCGTTTTGAGCTCCAGCGCGTTGTTCGGCGGTTTGAGGCCTTGAGTAGCTTCACTTCAGGTATTATGACTTGTGTTCGTGGCCGGAATTGAATTTCGGGAAGTTCAGAGTTGATTTGGAAAGAAAATTCTAATTTCAGAAGCCTTAAGTTGGAAGAATTGACTAAGGTTTGATTTTTGAGTAAACGACCTCGGAATCGGGATTGGAAAGTTCCAACAGGTTCGTATGATGATTTTGGACTTAGGCATATGTCCGGATCGGATTTTGGATGACCCAGGAGCGTTTCAGCGCATATTGTGGAAGTTAGCATTTTGGAAGGATTTCGTAAATTTCAGTTGGAGTTCATTTCAATGGTATCGATGTTCGTTTGGGATTCTGAGTATGGGAATAGCTTCGTATGGTGATTCTAGTATTGGGAGCGCATCCGGAAGTGGATTTGGAGGTCCGTAGGTCATTTCAAGATCATTTGGCGAAAGTTAGAAATTTGAAGGTTTTTGGCGAATTTGACCGGGAGTGAACTTTTTGATATTGGGGTCAGTTTCTGATTCCGTAAGTTGGAGTAGGTCCGTAATGTCTATTATGACTTGTGTGCAAATTTGAGGTCAATCGGACGTGATTTGCTAGGTTTCGACATCGAGGGTAGAAGTTTGAAACTTTAAAGTTCATTAGGTTTGAATTGGAGGGTGATTCGTAGTTTCGATGTTGTTTGATGTGATTTGAAGGCACGACTGAGTTCGTAATATGTTTTGGGACGTGTTGGAATAATTGGTTGAGGTCCCGAGGGCCTCGGGTAGAATTCGGATGGTAAATGGATCGAGTTGGGACTTGGAAGAAGGGCTGAGGGTTGAGGGCTGATGTCGATGTCTTCTAGTGTAACCACACCTGCGAGGTTAGGGGTGCAGGTGCGGAACCCCAGAAGCGGCCATGAGGGTCGCAGAAGCGGCTTACGCTGGGGAAGGCTAGGACAACATATGCGGTCGAGTTTCACAGAAGCGGGACCGTACCAGCGCACGTGGAGCCCCATGAGTGAAGGCGCAGAAGCGGGTAGGGGCCGCAGATGCAGAGTTGAGGGGTATGAAAGAGGACCGCAGAAGCGGTAATGTGGCCGCACCTACGGAACCGCAGAAGCGATCAAGGGACCGCAGGTACGAGAGGTTGCTGGGTAGATTGTTTTAAAGAGCGAGATTTGGCTCTTCTTCTCTCATTTTCCACTTGGTTGAGGCGATTTTGGAGAGATTCAAGGAGGGATTTTCATCAAGCAACACGAGGTAAGTGATTCCCACATATTGCAAGTTTAATACATGATTTGTATAAGGATTTAAGCATGGAAATTAGTAAAAATTGTGGGGGGTTTTGGAAGAAAACCTAGAAATTATATTTTGGATTTTAACCACGAAATTGGACGTGGAACTTGGAATAAATTATATATTTGAGCTTGTGGTGATATGGGTAAGGTTTATCTTCAAATGTTTTTGAAATCTGGGCATGTGGTCCCGAGGGTGATTATATCGACTTTTCAAGCGGAGTTAGGAATTGTTATAAATTAGATTATAATAAGTATTAGAGTGTATATTTATGGATTTGCATGTTTATTTACTAGTTTTGGAGTGTTGGGCATCGGTTTGAGTTATTGGAAGGGCTTGGGAGCCGTTGATGGAACTTCAAAGCGAGGTAAGTCTCTTTTCTAACCTTATAATAGGGAATTAACCCCATAGGTGAATTAAGTTATATGTGCTATTATTTGTGGGGGCTACGTACGCACGACGAGAGTCCGTGCGTAGCTACTATTATGCTTAAGTTCGGGTAGTCTAGGACCCAAATTATGCTATACTTGCGATGTTTGCATCTTTATTGTTAATTTAAATTGCTTAAATCATATTAAACTTGGTAAATAAATTTTTAAAAGGTTAAACTTCGTTTTTACTCACCGCTAAATGAGAATTGACATTTCCTTGGATAACTGCTCCTTAAAGAATTCTTGATTGACTGTTGAATGTGTTTAACTTTTGTGGAGCGGGCCGAACGCCTCGGCAGATTAAATAGATGCATCTGTGGTTCGCGTCGTTCGACCCTCAACAGTGCATAATTTAAACATTTATGTTGGAGTGGGCCGTACAACCTCGACAAGATTTGCGCATGATTGAATTGATTGCTTTGGAATTTACAATAAATAATATTGCCTCCTTGGCCTGAGATAAATTATTAAATAATGGGAAATAAATTTGGAGATTTCTTAATTATAAAAGAACTGCTTACTTACTTCAAAATATTGAGCTTGCAACCGTTTTATATAATCCATACTTAATTATATCATTGATATCCTATTTATAGCCCATAGTAAGTCTCAAAGTCGACCTCTCGTCACTACTTCTTCGAGGTTAGGCGGGATACTTACTGGGTACGCGTTGATTTACGTACTCATACTGCACTTGCTGCACATTTTTGTGCAGGTACATATATGTTTAGTGACCTTGTGGGAGCAGAGGCGTGGTTATGGCGGGGACTTAGGTGAGCTTTATTCTATACTATGATCCGCAACCAGCCGAGTCTCCTTCAGAGTACTTACATTTTTCCTGTCCAATTTGTATTTCGGACAGCTGTCGTATTTTATTTTATATTCCTAGTTAATGCTCATGCACTTGTGACACCGGGTTTTGGGATGATTATGGGTTGTTCTGTATTGAATTTGTTAAAAGTATTATCATTTACTCTATAAATCCCCATTCTTTACTATTTAAATTGAAGGAAAATATGATTTTAAAAGTAACAAAATGAGAATCCAATTAAGTATTTATTGTTGGCTTGCCTGACGTGTCCGACGCCATCATGACCTTTATGGATTTTGGGTCGTGACAACAAGGTATCATAGCACTAGGTTCACTTAGGTCTCTCGAGTCGTGAGCGAGTCTAGTAGAGTCTTGCAGATCGGTACAGAGATGTCTGTACTTATCTTCGAGAGGCTACATGACTGCCCCTTCTTGATTTCTCATCGTGCGGTTCGATTCCTTTGAGGCTTATGCCTTCATTCCCTTTCTATTCAGTCTTATCTGACGTGAAGCGCTTGTTATAAATTGGTAATCAAAGAATTTTAATGGTACTACAGACGTGGTGCAGGATGTTTCTCCCTGCGTATTTGATTGGGCTATTGTCGTCGCCTTGCGGAAGGCCGTTCTGTCGTTGCAGCTCAGTATCAGTATTACCTAAGGTTTTGAGGTTTGGCATTGATTGTTATGATGATTCGTGCGTTGCTATCGCACTGTGTTTGTGTAATGGTAGGATGTTTGTCTATGCATTGAAACAGTGAATGACTTGGAAGGAGGTTTACTCAGTGCATGACTCAAAGATCTAATATTTTATTTCCGGCGAAGGAAAGGCAATCGGACTATGAATGTTCAGGTATGGATTGACGGAGTAACGAGACTTGGTATTTCGAGCATGGTGGAATTTTCATCTGTGATGTGGTGTCGTCGCCCTGGATTGAATGTGTTAAGTTCACCGATATTATGGTCTTCATCAATTTGCCTTCAGGGCACGGTAGTGTGAAATAGTTCCGAGGAAACGGTTATCAGAGATCGCAGTGTGCGGTGGTTCGGAACTTAATCGGTGGTACAAGTGTTGAGGGCTCAAGGAAGATGATCTTCGGAAAGGTTTAAAGTTGGTAGCGATCGATTAGTTCAAGTGCTACAGAGGTAGATTTTGATTTAAGGCAACAACTAGGCAGCGAAAGACGAGGAAGAACATGTGGCAGGTGTCTTGCGGTGGTTAAATTTCTAGAAGGCCAAGTGTGAGAAACATGAGTCGGGTAGTTGCTTAAAGGAGAGGGTTTGACCAAAGTGGGAGAGTGGCAATGTATCAGATTTTGTTCTGTGGTAAGATAGCTACACACCTTGGGGAAACATTTAGAGTGATTCAGGATTTCATGGTGGACAGTGACTAGGTCTACTGACTTAATTTGGAATATTGGCTATTATATGGGGGAGAGTGGATACGACGGGAAGGAGTTTCCTGATAGAAAGAATACAACACGACTTTGGATGGGAATGTACTGTCACACCTTTTAGTTGATGCCCATGAGGAGTGAACGGACTTATACAACTGGTGAATCAGCACGAGCTCAGGATGGGTTACTGATTATGTAGTAAGTGTACCCAGTGCAACGACGTTGGAAGATGTTGGCATGTAATTTCCACAGGTGGGTTATCTCCTATGAGCAGGTCAGCGATCGCGTGGCTGACGAAGCTTGTACGAAGAATTCTACTGGTTATCCGGTGAGAGGTTGAATATGAAAATGGGGGATAAGAACTCTTGGTGGATTCCAAAATTATGCAATGGTAGCTTCAAGTTAAGTGGGAGAGCCCCCACTGCCTACGATTAGATTGCATGGTTGTCTACTTGTGAGATTTCTGGTTATCGGCATATTGGTGGGTTATTATGACTAAGGAAAGAGAATATCAGCGGTAATTTGAGCAAAGGATTGAGGAATGCGTGCTATAGTTGGACCTATTGACTAGGGGTGTTCAAAACCGAACCGAAGCTTAATAGCTTATTGGTATCGCGTTAACGGTTTAACGGACGGGGAATGAATTGAATTTTTTTTATTAACGGCTTATCGGTTTGGGGGCGAATTATTCAATTTTCTTAACGGATAATCCGTTAACCCATTAAGAATATATATATATATATATATATATATATATATATATATATATATATATTAGAAGAAAGATTCAATTATTTATTACCAGCGCAGGAGGTTTCATAATAAACAATAGTAATACACGAATAAATTCACGAACCAACAACTGCTTAATAATTTGAATGTTTTGCAGGATGGCAACCAGCTTCTTGTTAGCGTTGCTAGCAATTTTGACTACTATTATGGCTCAAAAAGAGCTTATTGTCAACATCACCATAGTTCACAGTGCCACTGCACAATACATTAAGCAACAAAGAGTAAAGAGAATCACATGCTGACTTCTATGAGTACTAAGTATTTATTTGTTTATGAGACATCAAACAATGTGCCTCGATGGAAGCCCGCCAGCATATCATCTTGATAGAGGACATGGTAGCGGACTTCGCAGCTGGATTATCGAATTGGTTAAGTTCAATCTTAACCAAGTTGTGTTTTTGTTTTTTAACAGTTTGTCGTCTTCTTAAACAGTAAGAAATCTATTCAAATGATATTATTGATGTATTCTGTTGTGCACTTCTCAATCTCTTATCATCCACTTGAATGTAGTATGAGAAGATAAAAGAAGTATTTGATATCCAGTATTTGATTCTAGTAATATGGCCTCGTGGTGTAATTTAGTTGATATATATGTATGAGAAATGTTGACTATATTGTTGTCTCAGGGATGTACTCCCCAACACTGTGTTTAAGTATGTTATGTTTCAATCAACTGAAACTAAACCGATAACCGCCCGATAATAGCTAAACCGTTACCAATCCGCCTTATATCTTATCGGGTGGCTAGCGGATTATTACATTTAAAAACCGATAACCGATAAGCCAAACCGTTAAGAGTAAATAATCGCCTAATCCGCCCGAATAAACAGCCCTACTATTGACTCATGTTTAGGCTTTGGGAAGATTCAAGATTTATGCTTCTTGTAGAGGTGATTTACAGGGAGAGTGATTCATCCGGGTGCTTCTTGAGAGGGCGTTCATGTGCTAGTGGAGCCTTGGAGTTTGATTATATTAGGGACCAAGTCAGAGTGGGTGACTCTCAACAACGGTCCTAATGGGTTCAAAAGTTAAAGTGTGGTGCCTAAGGACTTCGAGTCTGTAGTATGGTTAAGTATTGAGCTATTGCAAAGGATTATAAAAAGGGCTTGGAGTGTTCTATGTTATCTTCGATATGCGGTGTAGCAGTGGAAGAATGGGAGAAAATAACTTCGGAATTATAGGAAATTATCAGAATGAGTGTACCCATTAAAGATGCGAATATGCGCACAAAGAAAGTATGTGATGGTTCGTGGGTTTTGAGACAGCATGGTCTCATTAGATAAGGTCACTCTGGATAAGTGCGGATTTGGGTTCATGATATCTTGACTAGGGCAAGTCCCGAGTAAAATAGAAGAGTGGCTCGGTTGTTAATGGTTGAATTAGCATGATTATGGCAGTGACCAGTTTCTCCAGCGTGAAGTTATACATGTGGTTTATGGTTGTACACTTGGGCTTGAGAGCCACCACAACTTGGCTGATTTGGGAGGTATTCGATTCGTATGGCTTTGTGGTGTAAAGGAATTTCCGGAAGAGTTATGGTGGTTTAGACCACTACTTAAGGTTTGTATTTTCTACAGTTATGGGAATTCAGTCGCGTGTCGCTATGGTTCTCCTGAAATAAGTTAAGTGAAAGGTTTCTATATGATAAAGTGTGTACCCTATTAGTGATTCAGAAGTTATGATGAAATTCTTGTACATTTGCATATTGGCATGATTAGGTGCATGAGGTATTGATTATGGCAGTGACCAGTTTCTCCAGCATGAAGTTATACATGTGGTTTATGGTTGTACACTTGGGCTTGAGAGCCACCACAACTTGGTTGATTTGGGAGGTATTCGATTCGTATGGCTTTGTGGTGTAAAGGGATTTCCGGAAGAGTTATGGTGGTTTAGACCACTACTTGAGGTTTGTATTTTCTACAGTTATGGGAATTCAGTCGCGTGTCGCTATGGTTCTCCTGAAATAAGTTAAGTGAAAGGTTTCTATATGATAAAGTGTGTACCCTATTAGTGGTTCAGAAGTTATGATGAAATTCTTGTACATTTGCATATTGGCATGATTAGGTGCATGAGGTATTGATTATGGCAGTGACCAGTTTCTCCAGTGTGAAGTTATACATGTGGTTTATGGTTGTACACTTGGGCTTGAGAGCCACCACAACTTGGTTGATTTGGGAGGTATTCGATTCATATGGCTTTGTGGTGTAAAGGGATTTCTGGAAGAGTTATGGTGGTTTAGACCACTACTTGAGGTTTGTATTTTCTACAGTTATGGGAATTCAGTCACGTGTCGCTATGGTTCTCCTGAAATAAGTTAAGTGAAAGGTTTCTATATGATAAAGTGTGTACCCTATTAGTGGTTCAGAAGTTATGATGAAATTTTTGTACATTTGCATATTGGCATGATTAGGTGCATGAGGTAGCATGGGAATCAGAAGTCGAGGATCAAGGTTGCCATTTGGTGTTGGCAGGAATATCACAAGTTCGAATGAGCAAGAAAGGACTCAGATGGTTAGAGTCAGCTGTTATTGTCTTTGGCGTCACCTGAGATCGGTATCTTGTATGGGAGGCTTTGCGTACTGATTGCGGATTCTTGATTTCTTTACATCATTTGTGTGGCCGGTGGCATGGATGTGCAGACTCATTATCTGGTGCGGAAGGTCGTGGGAGTGTATCCCACGGGAAGATTGTATAAGTGTGATATGCAGTCACTTGATTGATTAAAGATTGAAACCAAATATGGAGATTTGGTACTATATCTAATGTGAGAGTTTAAGCCTGAAAGGCGCTCTATTCAGTTGGTTGTAAATTGTGGAAGTTTGTTCCGGATTCGATAGCTGTTCTTGTATGTCATGGGAAAAGGGTCATTGTGGATCCTTGAGAGGGTACTTTCCCAAGTATGTTATGATCAGAATCGTCTTGAGGTCCGTGGATGGATCTAAAATATGAATATGGGCTCTATCTCAAGCCGGATGTGTTCATCTCAGCATAGCGCTCATTATGGAGGAGTATTCGGACGTTGGATGTTATTTCGTCGTCGGCTATTTCATGTAATACTATATTGTACCATGTGGGTTGTGAAACAGCTTGATTAATTGCATATGTGTTGAGGTTCCGCATAGCGATGGTGTTATGTGAGCAGGATGGCTCTCGAGATGCAGATCATATATCGCACCTTAGTCGTGCTTGAGTTTTGTAGCGTATGGCGCTACCCGTCTCCTCAGGATTTGTATTATGCACTTGGCGTGCTTATGGTTGATATTCGGGCATTTCATGAGTATAAGCGTTACAGCTCAATGTGTGTTTTCTTGAGATTATTATGTGTGTATCGGGTGGCACGCTGCCACAGATATGTTGTTTGGATCTGGTGGCACGCCGCCACGAGTATCATAGTTGGATCGAGTTGCACGCCGCAACGGTATCATGTGTGGATCGGGTTACACACCGCAACAATATGATATTGAGTACAACTTCCCATAGCTATTGTTGTGTGTTTTGCTTCTCGTTTCCTGAGGAAGGTTCATAACATCTTTTCGGTTGTTTTAAGTAGTTACGTGGGTTAGGTAGATATTTCGAGAGTTCGTTTTCTTATGTATCACATGCGAGCTTGTGGCTTGTTGGAACATGGTGGCATCATATGAGACCTTTGGTAGTGTTTGTGGTGGCTTATGGACGGAACAACTTATACTGGGTGAAACGAGATTATTGGACCGAGAATCAGGGCGATCGGATTATATGAGGCATGTTAAAAAGCAAATATCGTTGTTTGGTTCATAATGGGGTAATGGTTCTTGTCAGGAGGAGGGACTCAATGATTTGTCGACTCGAAAGTTGGTTATAAATTTCGCAGCATATCAAGAGTTGGAACAAGACTTATACGTGTCATGAAGTGTATTGCGGGCATCAGATTCATGGAATTTCGACTATTGTTATCGGAGGATATTATTATGGGTATGCGAACTACACGATGCATGGTATGAATTTAGTAAAGGTATGCAATCATGTATTGGTGCATCGTGTAGTAATGGATACAGTGTTCGTATTTTGGAAACAGACATGGTAGAGGATTTCAGATGTTGGAATTGGGCTCTAAGGCTTATTTGACTAGATAAAAGGTAGAATTTTCGGGTTTGCTCGAGCTAATATGCTTAACTAGGTTGTGGTAGCACGGGTAGGTGCACGAGGTATTAAACAATGATTTCGGACAACTCCAGAGCAGTTCTTAGCATGTTCGAGGACGAACGTATGTTTAAGTGGGAGAGAATGTAACGACCCGACCGATCGTTTTAAGCTCCAGCACGTCGTTCGGCGGTTTGAGGCCTTGAGTAGCTTCACTTCAGGTATTATGACTTGTGCGCGTGGTCGAAATTGAATTTCGAGAAGTTCGGAGTTGATTTGGAAAGGAAATTCTAATTTCGGAAACCTTAAGTTGGAAGAATTGACTAAGGTTTTATTTTTGAGTAAACGACCTCAGAATCGGTATTGTAAGGTTCCAACAAGTTCGTATGATGATTTTGGACTTGGGCATATGTCTGGATCGGGTTTTGGATGACCCGGGAGCGTTTTAACGCCTATTGTGGAAGTTGGCATTTTGGAAGGATTTCGTAAATTTGGGTTGGAGTACATGTCAATGATATCTATATCTGTTTGAAGTTTGATAGGTTTCGGCATCGAGGGTAGAAGTTTGAAGCTTCATAGTTCATTAGGATTGAATTGGAGGGTGATACGTAGTTTCGATGTTGTTACATGTGATTTGAAGGCTGGACTGAGTTTGTAATGTGTTTTAGGACGTGCTGGTATAATTGGTTGAGGTCCCGAGGGCCTCGGGTGTAATTCAGATGGTAAACGGATCGAGTTGGGACTTGGAAGAAGGGGTGAGAGCTGCTGTCTTCTGGTGTAACCGCACCTGCGAGGTTAGGGCCGCAGGTACGGAGCCGCAGAAGCGGCCATGAGAGTCGTAGAAGTGGCTTAGGCCGAGGAGGGCTGGAACCGCAGATGCGGTCGAGTTCCGCAGAAACAGAACCGCACCTGCGCACGTGGAGCCGCAGGAGCGAAGACACAAAAGCAGATGGGGGCCGAAGATGCGGAGTTGAGGGGTATGAAGGAGGACCGCATAAGCGGTAATGTGGCCGGACCTGCGGAACCGCATAAGTGGTCAAGGGACCGCAGGTGCGAGAAGTCGCTGGGCAGATTGTTTTAAAGAGCGAGATTTGGCTCTTCTTCTCTCATTTTCCACCTGGCTGAGGCGATTTTGGAGAGCTTCAAGGAGGGATTTTCATCAAGCGACACGAGGTAAGTGATTCCCACCTATTGCAAGTGAAATACATGATTTGTATAAGGATTTAAGCATGAAAATTAGTAGAAATTGTCGGGGGTTTGGTAGAAAACCTAGAAATTATATTTTGGGTTTTGACCATGAAATTGGACGTGGAACTTGGAATAAATTATATATTTGAGCTTTTGGTGATATGGGTAATGTTTATCTTCAAACATTTTCAGAATCCGGGCACGTGGGCCCGAGGGTGATTTTATCGACTTTTCAAGCGGAGTTAGGAATTGTTATAAATTGGATTATAATAAGTATTAGAGTGTATATTTATGGATTTGCACGTTTATTTACTAGTTTTGGAGCGTTGGGCATCGGTTTGTGTTATTGGAAGGGCTTGGGAGCCGGTGATGGAACTTCGAAGCGAGGTAAGTCTCTTTTCTAACCTTGTAATAGGGAATTAACCCCATAGGTGAATTAAGTTATATGTGCTATTATTTGTGGGGGCTACGTATGCACGAGGTGACGAGAGTCCGTGCGTATCTACTATTATGCTTAAGTATAGGTAGTCTACGGCCAAAATTATGCTATACTTGCGATGTTTGCAACCTTATTGTAAATTTAAATTGCTTAAATCATATTGAACTTTGTAAATAAATTTTTAAAAGGTTAAACTTCGTTTTTATTGACCGTTAAATGAGAATTGACATTTCCTTGGATAATTGTTCCTTAAAGAATTCTTGATTGACTGTTGAATGTGTTTATCTTTTGTGGAGCGGGCCGAACGCCTCGGCAGATTAAATAGATGCATTTATGGTTCGCGCCGTTGGACCCTCGGCAATGCACAATTTAAATATTTATGTTGGTGCGGGCCGTACGACCTCGGCATGATTTGCACATGATTGAATTGATTGCTTTGGAATTTACAATAAATGATATTGCCTCCTTGGCCTGAGATAAATTGTTAAATAATGGGAAATAAATTTGGAGATTTCTTAATTATAAAAGAACTGCTTACTTACTTCAAAATATTGAGCTTGCAACCATTTTATATAATCCATACTTAATTATATCATTGATATCCTATTTATATCCCATAGTAAGTGTCGAAGTCGACCCCTCGTTACTACTTATTCAAGGTTAGGTGGGATACTTGCTGGGTACGCGTTGATTTACGTACTCATACTATACTTGCTGCACATTTTTGTGCAGGTACATATATGTTTATTGGCCTTGTGGGCACATAGGCGTGGTTATGGAGATGAATTAGGTGAGCTGCATTCTATACTACGATCCGCAGCCAACAGAGTCTCCTTCAGAGTACTTACATTTTTCCTGTCCAATTTGTATCCCGGACAGTTGTCGTATTTTATTTTATATTCCCAGTTAATGCTCATGCATTTGTGACACCGGATTTTGGGATGATTATGGGTTGTTCTGTATTGAATTTGTTAGAATTTCAAAAGTAACAAAATGAGAACCCAATTAAGTATTTAGACTACTACTACTACTACTACTACTACTTCTTCTTCTTCTTCTTCTTCTTCTTCTTCTTCTTCTTCTTCTTCGACTTCTTCTTCGAGTTTCAATCTAAAATTCAGTCAAAATCAAGTCTAATCTTCACCAAAACATCTTAAAAATTGAGATATAAACTCCAAACAATATTCCCAATTGTTTGCAACAACACCCAATCCAAACAAATAATGGTTTTTGAAAACCCAAATTCGATTTCAAAGCTTCAAAGCTTTTTAATGGCCGTCAATGGTGGAGAGTCAAGCACCTTCAAAATTTATTGATTGACAATTTCAATTTGAATACCAATTGTACAACATGAATGGAAATTGCTAAGTTAAAACGATTAAAATCCATTGATGAATTCCATTAAAACTATATACAACAAGAAAGCATAAAAAAATAAAAAATATCAAATGAAGAAAATTGGGGGAAAAAACAGAGAAGGAGAGTAGAGAGATAAAGAGAGAGAGAGAGAGACAGAGAGAAAGTGGGCAAGTATAAAGGGATAAGGAAATAACTGATATTCCTTATTCAATTCCTAATATAAAGGGATACTCATTTAAAACTTATTTGTATATAATTGATAAATTGTATATAACCATGTAATTAAATTGAAACTTGAGTAGGGAGGGTAATAAAGTTTCAAATAGTGTATAGGAAGGTAAAAATTCATACTTTTATGAATATTCATATTGTCTCATAAGCCAAAACATACAATAACAACAATAACAAGAAGCCTAGTAAATTTTTAAAAGTGGGGTCTGGGGAAAGTAAGATGTCCGCAGCTTTACTCCTACCCTGGAAGGGCAGAGAGACTATTTTCGATAGATCCTTAGCTAAAGAAAGATTGAAAACATTGATAATGGGTGATAATACTGAAACTGAAAACCAATAACTTCACATGCTCGAGTATCATATTTAAGTGCATAACCATCTTATTTTAAAACTCTTAAATGAAGTGGGAGTCCATTACTCAAATTATTTATATATAATTATGTAGTAAAATCATATTTCTTTTGTTTGTAATAGAAAAGTTACATAACTGTTTCTACACTACTTAGAAGGCCACTTAACGAGATATCTCAAACTATTAGTTACCAAATACCTATTTTATCCTCTAACTTATCACTTTTATTTTTTAATATTTTTTTTTGCATTTTTTTACTTTATATTATAGACCTATAGAATAAATAAACTTTATTTAAAAAGTAAAACAAAAAAATTATTTAGGAATATATAATGTTGGAATAAAATAATTGAGTAAAGTTTTCAAGCATATATGATGTATATTATAAATATGATTTTATTTTAAATGATTATTTTTGTACATGAAATTGTAGCACCCCAAAAAAGTTTGAAGTGTTTTAAGGCTACTGAGAAGATTAACGTGTGCTAATTGTATTAATTCGGATATGAACAAGGACTAATGATACGAAGGATATTAATTGATCACGGTAATATGTGTTCAAGGTGTATTAATAATGGTCTATGGCCTAAGAAGATTTCTAAGGCTAAGTCAAGTAAGAAACAATATGATGGACTAACGTTTCAAACGAGTTCGGGCCTAAATTCCAACAAGTACAACTCTCTATATATGAAGATTTATATGGTGTACGACCTATTAAATTAACGATTTATGAGTCTAGTTTTCAATGCTTCAAACCGTTCTTCATTTGGATATTTCTACAAGAAATATGATCTCTTTACTAAAGGAAAGCACAACAGCCGCGTAGCTACGCGAGTTGTGGGTAGCTATGTTGCCTTGTATGTAGCTGTTTCCAGAAAGGTAGCCAAATGAAGAGGAGCTAATGAGGAAGGGAGCTTAGCTACGCAGGATGTGTGCGTAGCTACGCATGTCATCAAAACTATAAAAGTGGCTATTTTGGGGAGAGAGAAAGAGATGAAATTGTGGACAAGAGTTTGGGTTCTAGAGAGAAAGAGGAACTCCCTATAATGACTCGACCGATCGTTTTGAGTATTATAACCCCGTTCCCTCATTTATTGCTTATTCCATGCTCATTTGTTGTTATGTGACTTACCAGGGTAGTTGGTTTGGTTCTGGGGATGTTTCGAAATGAATTATGACACTTAGTCCCAAGGTTGGAAGCCTAAGTTGAAAGAGTTGACCGAAAGTTGATTTATGTGTAAATGACTCTGGAATGGAGTTTTGATGGTTCCAATAGCTCCATATAGTTATTTTTGGACTTAGGAGTGTGTCCGGATATTGATTTGGAGGTCCGTAGATGATTTTGTCTTGAATTGACAAAAGTTGAAAAAATAGAAGTTTGGAGAGTTGAGAAGTTTGACCGAGAGTTGACTTATGTACAAAATTTGAGGTCAATCGAAGTTGATTTGATAGGTTTCGGTATCGATTGTAGAAGTTGGAAGTTCATTAGTTTCAATAGGCTTGAATTGGGGTGCAATTCATGTTTTTGATGTTGTATGACGTGATTTGAGGCCTCGACTAAGTTTGTATCGTGTTTTAGGAATGGTTGGTATGTTTGGTTGAGGTCACGAGGGCCTCGGGTGAGTTTCGTGTTGATTGCGGATTCAATTTGGCCTTGTAGAGCTGTAGAGTTTTTGGTGTCTGGTGTTCTTATGCGCATTCGCAAGAGAGGTCTCGAGTTCGCAAAGAGTACCTTGGAGGCACGTGAAGTTTGTTCTTCGCGTTCGCGAAGGAGGCAACGCGTTCGCGAAGGAGGCCCCACGTTTGCGTAGGTATGGTCTGTTTATGCATCGTGATCACGAGCAAGGAGCCACGTTCACGAATAAGAGATGCAGGCTTGGGAACCTCACGCGTTAGGTCTACACGTTCACGATGGAGGCTTCACGTTCGCAAAGCTTGGGATCGTTTGGTCATCGCGTTCGCGAGGGGGCTCTCGCGTTCGCGTAAAGCGAATTTGGGCAGCTGAGAATTTTCCGCGTTCGCGAAGAAGGGGCATCTGGGCAGAATATAAGTTTTCAAAAACAAGGGTTAGAGGAAATTTTCATAATTGGACTTTGGGAGCTCCGATTGAGGCGATTCTTTTAAGAATTTTCAAGGAATTGATTGGGGTAAGTGATTCTAATTCGGATTTGGTTAATAAACATGAATCTATCATTGTTTTTATAATTTAATTAGTGTTTTGGGTTGAAAAATTGGGGAAAATTGTAGAAACTTTACATGCTTTAAATTGAGGATTTGAAGGTTGAGCTGTGATCGGAATTGAGTAATTTTGGTACAGTTGGACTCGTGGTTGAATGGGTGTTCGGATATTGTAATTTTTGTTAGATTCCGAGATGTGGGATCGGGGTTGACTTTTTGAGTTGATTTTTTGACTTTTGTTAAAGAACTTAGCCTTTTCATATAGAATTGACTCCTATAGCTTGTGTTGATTGTATCGAGTTGTTTATGGCTAGATTTGAGGTGTTTGGAGGCCGAATCGCGAGGCAGGGACTTATTGGAGTATAGATTTGCACGATTTGAGGTAAGTAACACTTCTAAACTTGGTTATAAGGGTATGAATCCCTGAATTACGTGTTATGTGGTTGGTGTTGAGGTGACGCACATGCTAGGTGACAGGCGTGTAGGCTTGCACCGTAGTAATTATGACCTGATCAATTTCGTGTTAGTGTGTAATCATCAAACCTTGTTGCTATTCATGTGATCCCTATGTGTTAAAGTAGTTGAGCTGCAATCCATGTTAGAAATCATGTTAGGCTAAATGCTTATCTGGTTGAGACCCACTGGGGTCATTTCTGCTGTTGAAGTATTTGCTTATATGACATTTTGTACTCAGTCACATCCATCATTTGCATATCATATCTCAGTCTATGTTACTATTTATTGTTGTGTTATATATCATTGTTTGGGATGATTGGCATGCAATTTGTGAGCCCGAGACACTAGAGAGATTGATGACTAAGTTGGGGCCTGAGAGCCGTGTTGTGAGTGACATTTATGGATCAGGCTGCTCGCCGCAGCAGGCCTTATGGTTTATATATATATATAGATTGGTCTGCACACCGCAACAGGACTTTTAGGCTTTATTATTATGGGATCGGGCTGCACGCTGTAGCAGGCCAGATTGGCTTTATATTAGCGCTTGGGCAGGATCCGCCCCTCTAGAGTCTGACATACCAGCAGTGAGCATAGGTACCGTATAATGCTGAGTGACTGACTGTGACGAGCGAGAATTGAGACAGTCGGATTGAGTTCTCTGAGAGTGTGAGTACGTGAGATTTTCATTGTGTTGCATCACATATGACATGCACATTGATATGTAGATACAGAGATGTAATATTTCTCATATCGGTCATACTTGGAATATTTTATCTGTGTTGAGTTTAACTGTTGAGCTTGAAAGCATGCCTATATTACTATACTGTGTACCAGCAAATTATGAGTTTCCCTGATATATAATTGTCATATTTCCTGCCATATCTGTATTGTAGAAAAAAATTATATTTGGACTGTATCGGTTGAGCTCGTCACTGCTTTCAGCCCAAGGTTAGTCTTGTTACTTATTGAGTACATTGGGTCGATTGTACTCATACTACACTTTACACTTCATGTGCAAATTCGGGTACTTCTGAGCACGATGGTTGCTAGCTTTGGAGCTCTATCTATTTGGGGACTTTGAGGTAGCTGCCTTGGTATCCGCAGACCTTGATTCTTTTTCAGTTCATTAGTACTGTTCCACCCTTTCTAGATAGTCTTTTTAGCAGTCAAACTATGTTGTCTTTTAGATGCTCATCTACTCAGTGACACCCGAATTTTGGGGGATATTTTAGTTGAGTCGCGGTATTTCCTTACCAGTTATTTATGAGATTTTACTCTTAAGCTTATTTTATTATGTTTCCATACTTAAATATGCGTGGTTTATTGTGATTATCGATTTGCCTAGTAGTGTGATAGGCGCCATCACGACATGTGAGATTTGGGTCGTGACAAGTTGGTATTAGAGCGTAGGTTACATAGGTCTCACGAGTCATGAGCATGTTTAGTAGAGTCTTGCAGATAGGTGCAGAGACATATGTGCTTATCTTCGAGAGGCTGCCGAACCATTAGGAAAACTTCACCTTCTTGTATTCTTGTCGTGCGAATTTGTTGATTCCGAAAACTAAACTTCTGTTATTCTATTCTCTCACAGATGGTGAGGACATGTGCTACCGGATCGGGCGGACGACCACCAATACCACCATCTAGGGCCAAGAGAGGCCGGGGCCATGGTAGAGGCTGAGGTGCAGCTCGTACAACAACTAGAGTACCACCAGTAGATCCACTAGTTGCTCCAACTGAGGAGTAGATTCCGTATGTAGTCGAGCCGGTGGGACCAGCTCAGGCACCAGCTGTGCCCATTCCAATTCCAGGCCTTCAGGAGGCTTTGGCTCAGATATTGATTGTTTGCACTAGCCTTGCTCAGGTTATTTGCACTAGTTTGAGAAGCTACGCCAGGAGGGTATGTCCGTGACCCAATACGAGATGAGATTTTCAGAATTGGCTTGTCACGCGGTCTGGTTGGTTCCCACAGAGAGGGAGAGGATTAGGAGGTTCATTGATGGCCTCAACTATGGACTGCGCTTTGTTATGACTCGGGAAAATGTATCAGGTGCTAGGTTCGACGATGTGGTTGATATTGCTCGGCGGCTAGAGCTGGTTCGTAGTTAGGAGTGTGAGGAGAGGGAGGACAAGAGGCTTCATGGTTCGGGTGGTTTTAACGGTGTTTCTTCTAAGGGTCAGTCCCACCACACCAGGGGTTGTCCCTACAGAACCACTCAGATGGCTCGTCCGGTTCATCATGGTGCATCAGATAGCCATGGTTCATACAGTGCTCGCCTGGGTCCGTCATCTCTCAGTGCCCTCCTAGCTCAGAGCTCATCTCGTGCTCCATCAGTTCAGGTTTCATCTGTGTAGGGGTCTTCTAGCAGTCATTTTGGTTCTTGGGGTCCAATTGAATGCCCACCACCCTTGAAGGATCGGAGTTTCTATGAGTGTGGGTAGTTTGGACATATGAGAAGGTATTGTCCCCATCTCTTAGGAGGTCCAGTGTAGCAGAGGGGTCATGCTATGACTTCTGCACTAGTTACTTCACCACCTGCCCAGCCAGCTCAGGTAGCTAGAGGTCGCCCTAGAGGGGGAGGCCGATCAAGTGGCGGTCATGCTCGATTCTATGCTATTCCTGGTAAGCCAGAGTCCATTGCTTCAGACATAGTGATCACAGGTATTGTCTCAGTATGCCACATGGATGCTTCTATATTATTTGACCCTGGTTCTACTTATTCCTATGTATCATCCTACTTTTCTCGTTATTTGGATATGCCCCGTGAGTCCTTAGTTTCACATGTTCATGTATCTACATCGGTGGGCGATACTATTGTTATGGACCGTATGTACCAGTCGTGTGTGGTGACTATTAGGGGATTAGTGACTAAAGTTGATCTCTTATTGCTTAGTATGGTTGATTTCGACGTGATTTTGGGTATGGATTGGTTGTCCCCATGTAATGTTATTCTAGATTATCCCGCTAAGACCGTGACGTTGGCGATGCCGAGGTTTCTGAGGATCGAGTGGAGAGGTTCTCTAGATTATGTTCCTAGTAGGGTGATTTCTTATCTGGCCCAACGGATGGTTGGGAAGGGGTGTCTGTCATATTTGGCCTTAGTAAGGGATGTTTGTGCTGATACTCCTACTATTGATTCTGTTCTGGTAGTGCGAGACTTTTCGGATGTGTTTCCTGTAGACCTACCTGGCATTGCACCCGGCAGGGATATTGATTTTGGTATTGAATTGGTGCCGGGCACTCAGCTCATTTCCTTTCCTTTATATCGTATGGCACCAGCATAGTTGAAGGAATTGAAAGAGCGGTTTCAGGGGATTCTTGATAAAGGGGTTTATTAGGCCTAGTGTATCGCCTTGGGGTGCACCAGTTCTGTTTGTGAAGAAGAAGGATGGTACTATGCGAATGTGCATCGACTATAGGCAGTTGAACAAAGTTACAATCAAGAACAAGTATCCTTTGCCGTGCATTGATGATTTATTTGACCAGCTTTAGGGAGCTAGAGTGTTCTCTAATATTGACTTTAGGTCTGGGTATACCAGTTGAAGATTAGAGACTCGGATATTCTGAAGACGATATTCTGGACTCTCTATGGTCACTATGAGTTCCTTGTGATGTCTTTTGAGCTGACCAACGCCCCGACAACCTTCATGTATTTGATGAACCGTGTATTCCAACCATATCTTAATTTATTTGTCATTGTATTTATTAATGATATCCTAGTGTACTCTCGTAACCAGGAGGAGCATGCACAACATTTGAGGATTGTACTATAGAGGTTGATGGAGTAGAAACTTTATGCCAAGTTCTCCAAGTGTGAGTTTTGGCTCAGTTCAGTGGTGTTCTTGGGGCACATGGTGTCAAGTGAGGGGATTAAGGTGGATCCAAAGAAGATAGAGGTGATTCAAAGTTGTCCTAGACCGTCTTCAGCTACTGAGATTCAGAGTTTTCTTGGCTTGGCCAGATATTATCATCGCTTCATGGATGGTTTCTCATCCATTGAAGCACCTTTGACCAGGTTAACCCAGAAGGGTGCTCCATTTAGGTGGTCGGATGAGTGTGAGGAGAGATTTCAGAAGCTAAAGACTGCCTTGACCACAACTCCGATTCTAGTTTTGCCTTCAGCGTCGGGTTCTTATATAGTGTATTGTGATGCTTCTCGGATTGGTATTGGGTGTGTCTTGATGCAGAAGGGTAGAGTGATTGTTTATGCTTCACGCCGGTTGAATCCCCATGAAAAGAAATACCATGTTCATGATTTGGAGTTGGCAACCATTGTTCATGCATTTAAGATTTGGAGGCATTATATTTATGGTGTGTCTTGTGAGGTATTTATGGATCATCGGAGTCTCCAGCACTTATTTAAACAAAATGATCTAAATTTTAGGCAGCAAAGATGGATGGAGCTTCAAAAGGACTATGATAAGGACTATGATATTACCATTCTGTATTATCTCGGGAAGGCTAATGTGGTGGCCGATGCCTTGAGTAGAAAGGCGATGAGTATGGGTAGCCTTGCATTTATTCCGGTAGGTAAGAGACCTCTTGCACCAGATATTCATGCCTTGGCCAATCGGTTTGCGAGGTTAGATGTTTCGGAACCCAGTCGAGTTCTAGCTCGTGTGGTTTCTCGGTCTTCCTTATATGATCGCATCAGAGAGCGTCAGTATGATGACCCCTATTTGCTTGTCCTTAAGGACACAGTCTAGCACACTGATGCCAAGGATGTTACCATTGGGGATGATGGGGTGTTGCAGATGCAAGATTGGATTTGTATGCCCAATGTGGATGGGCTACGTGAGTTGATTCTTGAGGAGGCCCATAGTTCGCGGTATTCCATTCATCCGGGTGCTGCAAAGACGTATCAGGACATAAGGCAACACTATTGGTGGAGGAGGATGAAAAAGGATATAGTTGGGTTTGTAGCTCGGTGCCTAAATTGTCAGCAGGTGAAGTACGAGCATCAGATACCGGGCGGATTGCTTCAGAGGCTTGAGATTCCGAAGTGGAAATAGGAGCGTATCACCATGGATTTTGTAGTTGGGCTCTCATGGACTTCGAGGAAGTTTGATGCTATTTAGGTGATTGTGGATCGGTTAACCAAGTACGCGTATTTCATTCCGGTTAGGACTACTTATTCTTCGGAGCGGTTAACTGAGATATATATTCGTGAGATTGTTCGCCTTCACGGTGTGCTGATGTCCATCATTTCAGATCTAGGCACGAAGTTTACATCACAATTTTGGAGAGCAGTGCAGCGATAGTTAGGCACACAGATTGGGTTGAGTACAACATTCCACCCTCAGACGGACGGACAATCCTAGCGCACTATTTAGATATTGGAGGATATGCTGCGCGCTTGTGTCATGGATTTCGGGGGCTCTTGGGGATCAATTTTATCCATTTATAGAGTTTGCCTATAACAACAACTACCAATCGAGCATTTAGATAGCTCGATTTGAGGCTCTATATGGGAGCCGGTGTCGGTCTCCAATGGGCTAGTTTGAGCCGGGTGAGGCTAGGCTATTGGGTACTAACTTGGTTCAGGATGCTTTGGACATAGGATCGGCTTCGTACGGTGCACTCTAGACAGAAGAGCTATGCCGATCAGAAGGTTCGTGATGTTGCTTATATGGTGAGAGAGAAGGTATTATTCAGAGTTTCACCCATTAAGGGTGTTATGAGGTTCAGGAGGAAGGGCAAGTTGAGCCCTCGGTATATCGGGCCTTTTGAGGTGCTTGAGAGGATTGGAGAGGTGGCTTACAAGCTTGCATTCCTGCCGTTTTAACCCAGTGTTTCATATT
The DNA here is from genome assembly GCF_000390325.3 of Nicotiana tomentosiformis. NCBI lineage: Eukaryota > Viridiplantae > Streptophyta > Magnoliopsida > Solanales > Solanaceae > Nicotiana > Nicotiana tomentosiformis. The sequence continues at coordinate 90,111,950 of NC_090817.1, forward strand.
TCTATGCTCCAGAAGTATGTCAACGATCCTTCTCATGTTTTGGACTTCAGCACGATTCAGTTGGATGGTGATTTGCCTTATGATGTGGAGCCAGTGGCCATTTTGGATCGGCAGGTTTGAAAGCTGAGGTCAAAGAACATAGATTCAGTGAAAGTGCAGTGAAGATGTCAGTCAGTCGAGGAGGCTACTTAGGAGACCGAGCGGGATATGCAGAGCAGATATCCACGCTTGTTTGAGACTCCGGGTATGATTCTAGACCCGTTCGAGGATGAAAGTTTGTTTAAGAGGGGGAGGATGTAATGACCCAGCTAGTTGTTTTGAGTACTATAGCCTAGTTCCCCCATTTATTGCTTATTCCATGCTCATTTGTTGTTATGTGACTTGTCGGGGTAGTTGGTTCGGTTCCAGAGATGTATCAGAATGAATTAGGATACTTAGTCCCAAGGTTGGAAGCCTAAGTTAAATCAATTCGGAATGGAGTTTTAATGGTTCTAATAGCTTTGTATGGTTATTTTGGACTCAGGAGTGTATCCTGATATTGATTGGGAGGCCCGTAGATGATTTTGGCTTGAATTGGCGAAAGTTGGAAAAATAGAAGTTTGGAGAGTTGAGAAATTTGACCGAGAGTTGACTTTCTGGTTACTGGACTTGGGTTTTGGTGCTGGAAGTTGGAATAGGTCCGTTGTGTCATTTATGACTTGTGTGCAAAATTTGAGGTCAATTGGAGTTGATTTGATAGGTTTCAGCATCGATTGTAGGAGTTGAAAGTTCATTAGTTTCAATAGGCTTCAATTGGGTGTGATTAATGTTTTTGATGTTGTTTGATGTGATTTGAGGCCTGGACTAAGTTCGTGTCGTGTTTTAGGACTGGTTGGTATGTTTGGTATAGGTCCCCGGGGCCTCAGGTGAGTTTTGGGTTGATTGCGGATTGAATTTGGCCTTGTAGAGCTACAAATTTTCCGGTGTCTGGTGTTCTTATATGCGTTTGCGAGAGAGGTCTCACATTCGCGAAGAGTACCTGGGAGGCAGTTGGAGTTTTTTCTATGCACTCGCGAAGGAGACCATGCGTTCGCGAAGTTATGGTCTGTTTGTGCATCGCAATCGCGAGCAGGGAGCCGCGTTCGCGAATAAGAGAGACAAGTTGGGGGACCTCACACGTTAGGTCTATGCATTCGCGAAGCTTGGGATTGTTTGGTCATCGCATTCGCGAGAGGGCTCTTGTGTTCGCGTAAGAGGAATTTTGGCAGCTAAGAATTTTGTGCTTCGCGAACGTGTGGCACCTTCCGCATTCGCGAAGAAGGAGCATCTCGGCAGAATATAAGTTTTCAAAAACGAGGGTTAGAGTAAAATTTCATAATTAGACTATGGGAGCTCGGATTGAGGCGATTCTTGAAGGGATGTTCAAGGAATTGATTGGGGTAAGTGATTCTAACTCGGATTTGAATATTATACATGAATCTTTTGTTATTTTTATCATTTAATTAGTGTTTTGGGTTGAAATATTGGGGAAAAATTATAGAAACTTCACAGGCTTTAATTGAGGATTTGAAGGTCGAGTTTTGATCGGAATTTAGTAATTTTGGTATGGTTGGACTCGTGGTTGAATGCGTGTTTGGATTTTGTAACTTTTGTTAGATTTCGAGATGTGGGCACGAGGTTGACTTTTTGATTTGACTTTTTGACTTTTGTTAAAGAACTTAGCTTTTTCATATGGAATTGATTCCTATAGCTTGTGTTGATTGTATCAAGTTGTTTGTGGCTAGATTCGAGGTGTTTGGAGGCCGAATCGCAAGGCAAGGGCTTGTTGGAGTAGTGATTTGCACGGTTTGAGTTACGTAACACTTCTAAACTTGGTTATGAGGGTATGAATCCCTTAATTACGTGTTATGTGGTTGGTGTTGAGGTGACACACATGGTAGGTGACGGGCATGTGGGCGTGCACCATAGTAATTGTGACCCGGTCGATTCCGAGTTACTAGGTAATCATCAAGCCTTGTTTCTATTCATATGATCCCTATGCATTAGAGTAATTGAGCTGTAATCTACGTTAGAAATCATGTTAGGCTATATGCTTATCCGGTTGAGACCCACTGGGGTCATTTCTGCTGTTGAATTATTTGCTTAGATGGAATTTTGTACTCAGTCACATCCATCATTTGCATATCATATCTCAGTCTCTGTTACTATTTATTGTTGTGTTATATATCATTGTTTAGGTTGATTGGCATGAGATTTGTGAGCCCGAGAGACTGGAGAGAACAATGACTGAGTTGGGACCTGAGAGCCGTGTTGTGAGTGAGAGTTTTGGATCGGGCTGCACACCGCAACAGGCCTTATGGCTTTATATATATTATTATTATATGAATCGGGTTCTATGCCGTAAAAGGTGTTTTAGGTTTAATTATTATGGGATTGGGCTGCACACCACAACATGCCAAATTGGCTTTATATTAGCGCTTAGGCAGGATCTGCCCCTTCGAAGTATGACATACCAGTAGTGAGCGCAAGTACCGTACGGTGCTGAGTGACTGAGTGTGATGAGCGAGAATTGAAACGGTCAGATTGAGTACTCTGAGAGTGTGAGTACGTGAGATTTTAATTGTGTTGCATCACATATGACATGCACATTGACATGTAGATACATAGATGTAATATTCCTCATATCGGTCATACTTGGCATATTTTATCTGTGTTGAGCTTAAATCTTGAACTTGAAAGCATGTCTACATTCCTGTACTGTATACCAGCAGATTATGAGTTTCTATGAGATATTATTGTCATATTTCCTGTCATATCTCTAGTGTTTAAAAATATGTATTGGGACTGTATCGATTGAGCTCATCACTGCTTTCAGCCCAAGGTTAGTCTTGTTACTTATTGAGTACATTGAGTCGGTTGTACTCATACTACACTCTGCACTTCATGTGCAGATCTAGGTACTTCTGAGCGCGGCGGTTGCTAGCTTTGGATAACTATCTATTCGGCGACTTTGAGGTAGCTTCCTTGGTATCCGCAGACCTTGATTCTCCTTCTTTTCAGTTCATTGGTACTATTCCATTCTTCTAGACAATGTTTTTAGCTATCAGACTATGTTATCTTTTAGATGCTTATGTATTGAGTGACACCCGAATTTTGGGGGATATTGTATTTGAGACTTGGTATTTTCTTACCAGTTATTTATGAGATTTTACTTTTAAGCTTATGTTATTATGTTTCCAAATTTAAAGATGTGTGGTTTATTGTGATTGTCGGCTTACCTAGTAGTGTGATAGGCGTCATCACGACACGTGAGATTTGGGTCGTGACACTCTCCCACCATGAATACACTTCAAGGTAAGTTAATTTGGTACACAACTGCTTATATAACATTATTTTATATAACTCTAACATTATTATGGATCAAAATCCATAGAAAATGGGTTAAATCTTCAAGAACACCAAAAAGGAGAAAAGTGAAATTCTTCCACCAAGAGGTAATCCCTTTACTTGAGCTTCACATATATGATATATTGGAGTATGGGTAGCATATTTATGAAGTCTATTTGAAGTTATAATGGAGTATTATATAAACCCTAAGAGTGGGTCTTGAAAATAATATTTTGAATGAAGAAGAAGGTGAATAGTGGTGGGTTGATATAGATGAGATTATTTTGAGATTTTAATGATACCAATAGACTTGATAATCTAATTGATGGACTAATTGAAAGGGGAATCACTATTTCGCTAAGAAATAACACTAGTTCGTGAATTGGATGTTCTTGAACCTAGAGTTTTATTGGAGAAGATAATGAATAGTGACTTGGTGATGTTAAGTAAATAATATAGTATAATTAATGACTCCAAATGAGTATCTAATGATAAGAACAGATTGACTAGGCTAATTGGTGGACCTATTGAATAATTTGGAATGGTTGAAGGCTTGTTGCTGAATTATGAAGCCTAAATAAATATTAGATCTTTTCGTGTTTGTTTTGATATAGTTGAGATATCTAATGGTAGATAATGAATTGTCGGAGATATTTGAGAATTTTAATCAATTGGAATGGTGTATTATTATTTGGAGCTTGAAGATTGAGGTAAGTTCATTATGACTTACTCTTCTTGAGGGATTCTCTCTAAAAGCACGTTTTGAGTTAATATGTGATGTTATTTATAAATGTGCATCCGTACTTGTGGGGATAAACAGGAAGGATGTCACCACGCATTTCTAAGTTTGTTGTTTTTGAAGTGTGATGTGATTTTGTAAGAATCTTATTTTCAAAACTTGTTTTCAAGATGACACTTAAGAAAAATATTATAAGTTTTATTAAAATTTATGTGTTGATAAGAGTATAAACTATTTGAGTGCTAAAGATATGTTTCAGGAAAAAGTATGTGTTTTGAATTGAACAATGGAGTAGCACTTATTGTATCTTTAAAAGATTGGTTTTAAATTGGTAAAGGCATTAACATGAAAAGGTTATTCATTTGATTTTTTCCAAATGGTTTGGATTGTCTATGAAAATCATGATTTGATAAAAAAAGATCTTTTGAGACTATTATGCTATGAATCTTTTTTTGATATTCAAATATTTTGGGAGTTACTAGTGGAGACGACCGAGATTGGTTCGAATATTAAGTTCGTTACGATGAAACTACACGTGTCGATGTAGGGGCGCATTCCAAGGGATAAAGTTGTAACGACCCGGCTGGTCATTTTGAGTATTACAACCCTGTTTCCCCATTTACTTCTCAAATTGTACTTTACCGTTGTTGTGTGAATTGCCGGGGTAATTGATTCGGGTCCAGTGAGGTTTTAGAAGGAATTGGAACACTTAGTTCCAAGGTTTAAAGCTTAAGTTAAAATAGTGATCGGATGCGTTCTTATGTGTAAACAGCCTCGGATTCGAATTTTGATGATTCTAATAGCTCCGTATGGTGATTTAGACTTAGGAGTGTGTACAAAAAATTATTTGGAGGTCCGTAGTGGAATTTGGCTTGAATTGTCGAAAGTTGAATTTTTGGGAAGTTTGACCGGGGGTTTGACTTTTTGATATAGGGGTCGGAATCCGATTCTGGAAATTCGAATATGTCTGTAATGTGAAATGTGACTTATGTACAAAATTTGAGGTCATTCGGACTTGATTTAATAGGTTTTGGCGTCGTTTGTAGAATTCGGAAATTTGGAAATTTATTAGGCTTGAATCCGTGTGTAGTTCATATTTTTGAGGTTGTTAGGTATGATTTGAGGCCTCGAGTAGGTCCGTGTTATGTTATGGAACTTGTTGGTATGTTCGGATGGGGACCCGAGGGCGTCGGGTGAGTTTCGGATGGTTAACAGATTGATTTTTGAAATTGGAAGACTGTTGGAACTGAAGCCTTCTGGTGTAATCGCACCTGCGGAAAAGTAGTCGCAGGTGCGAGCTCACAAGTGCGAGCAGGGGTGCGCTGAAGCGAGGTGCGCAATCGCACCTGCGCGAGAAGGAGCGCAGATGCAGGCAGAGGGCTGTGAGGCATTGGTCGCAGGTGCAAGGGAAAATTCTGCACCTGCGTGTGCGCAGATGCGGACGGACGGGCACAGAAGTAGAAGCGGAAACTGGGCAGGCGAGTGGCATCCGCAAATGCAACATTTTGCTCGCACAAGCGGATGCGCAGGTGCGCAAATATTGTCCACAGATGCGGAAATCGCTTCGGATTTTGGAGCTCGGGTTGGGCGATTGTGGAGAGGTAATTTTCCACACAACGTGGGGTAAGTGTTCTTTACTCTCTTGTGATTATATTCCATGAATTAATCTTCATTTTTGGTATAAGATTATTGAATCTTCAAGAGAAATATAAGGAAATTTCTATAATGTCACAAAACAAAATTTTCAAGTTTGAATATCGACTTGGAGTTGGATTTGAGTGAAATTAGTATGGTTGAACTTGTAATTGGATGGGTTATCGTAATTTGTGAGTTTCGTCGGATTTCGAGACGTGGGCCCCACGTATGACTTTTGGGGCGTAATTTCAGATTTTATGGAAAATATTAGCGTTTTGATATGGAATTAATTCTTATAAATTGTGTGGACTGAGTCAAATTATTGTGACTAGATTCGAGCCGTTTGGAAGTTGATACGCGCATAATAGAATTTCTGGAGCATTGCTTAGCTTGCTCGACATTGAATTTGGCATGTTCGAGGTTAGTAACTCTTCTAGTCTTGGAGTTGAGGGTATGAACCCTGAATATATGTATTTTGTGAAATTGTTGGGAGGTGACGCACATGCTAGGTGATGGGCATGTGGGCGTGCACCATAGAAATTATGACATAATTATTTATATGGAATTTGTAGTTAAATAATCTTGGCATTTTCCATGCAGTTTTATGAGTTAAAGATATTGAGCTGAAAAGCATATTAAAAATCATGTTGAGGCTGTGTGCCAGTATTATTGGGACCCCCAGAGGTCATATTGCTATGAATTATTTGTTTTAAATTGAAAATTCATATTCAGTCATATTCATTTCATTGCATATCATATCTCAGTCTCTGTTGTTATTTGTTGATACATCATATCATCATTTTTGGGCTATTTTTCATGACATTGTGAGCCTGAGAGACTGGAGAGATTGATGACTGAGTGAGGCCGAGGGCCTGATTTGTGAGGATATTTATGGGATCGGGCTGCACGCCACAGCATGTTGCATATTTATGGGATCGGGCTGCATGCCGCAACAAGTTGCATATTTATGGGATCGGGTTGCACGCCGCAACATATTGCATATTTATGGGATCGGGCTGCACGACGTAGCATGTTTGATATTGGACGAGGGCCTGATTATGAGGATGAGTGTGGATCGGGGCTGCCCGCCTGCAACATACTTTATTATTATAGCACGTGAGTTGTCCGTGCAGATTATAGCGCTTGGGCTGAAAGAGCCCCTCCGGAGTCTGTACACACCCCCAGTGAGCACAGGTACCTACTGAGTACGAGTGCTGAGTGCGAGTGCCGAGTGACTGGGAGGCATGAGTGATTGTGAGGTATGCCCGAGTGGCACGAGTGACTGGGAGGTTTTCCCGATGGGCTGTATATGAGTGATGTTCTGCTCGAGGGGATGTTTATAATTTTTTATCACTGAGTTGCATCGCATTGGCATGCACACATGACATACAGGCATAGAGATGTATTTTTCCTTATGTTGTACAACATCACATCATTCATGATTTCTTACAAATTTTGACAGATGGGCATAGATAGTGATACATTTGTTTTATACGGGTTATCCGGAAGGAAAAAAATATGAAACATCCTATTTATTATTGAAAAGATTTTTGGAGAAATTTATTGTTTTTCAAACTATTAATATTATTGGCAACTTCGGCAAACGATTTGGGTTTTCACTGATGTATTTGAAAGAAAGAACTACTATTTTGAAATCATTATTTGGATGAGTATTTTATCCCTGAGTTACTTTTGGTATTATTTGCTTTATGTTGTTATAGATTGTTGTGGACTATTGATTTTGTACCCGACCTTGGTGGAAGCTCGTCACTACTTTCAACCTACGACTAGGTTTTTTACATACTCAGTACATGGGGTCAGTTGTACTGATACTACACTTCTGCACATTGCATGCAGATGTTGGTTGTTGTTGTTGCCGTGCTCGATGGTTGCGGGATTTGAAGATGTACCTGCGTTCCTGTTGTAGCTGCCTCTTGTTCAAGGTAACCTTAGATTTATAAAAGCTCTGTTTATGTATTATTCAAACAGACTATGTATTTATTTCATTTCCGCTTTGTATACTCTATTCTTAGAAGCTTATGATTTGTACTACCAGTTCTTGGGGATTGTATAAGATCAGGATCTTTATTCACTTCAATTGCTTTAATAATTATTATTAAAATTGGTTAGTTGGTAATTGGCTTACCTAATGGAATGGGTTAGGTGCCATCACGACTATTTAGATTTTGGGTTGTGACAAAAGTCCCCCATTAAGAGGCCAAATAATCATTACTTAAAGTGATGAGGTTAAGTCGATTCATACGACACTACGAGAAGCCACCCAAACAAGTAGGGTCAAATTTTTGTTGCTAGGTTGATCACCTAGTGGTTGTTTATTATCGGTGTCAGTGTAGTAGTCCTGGTGAAATATAAAAAAGACTTTATTATGTTTATAGATAAGGAGCTGAAAGTGATTTCGATGACTTAATGAAATTGAAATGGTTTTGTATGATTTTTATTAAAATCTTGGATTGATATAAATGTTCTAAGAATTTATATCATGTTTTATACTTCACTTGTCTTTTCATTTGAAATGATAAAGAGCATGAATTATATAATTGTTAATCACTTTATATCAAATATTGATTGCATAGTTTTGGTAAAATCTTGTCCCAAGAACTTGAGTTAGTGAGAGTCTATGACACTTATTGAGTACCATGGTGGTGTACTCAGCCCTTAGAGCCCCCTCTTTAAGGCTCCGCTTATTTTACATATTTCAGGATGAAGAGTATGATATGTGACATGCAGACATGGCTAGGATGACTCTCTTCCCAAAGTATATGGTGAGGCACTACTCCTATTTAGTGGTAGCTATCATGCTGTCTATTTATTTTATGTTAGTGGGGCATTGGCCTAAATATTGAGTTCTATTCTTGGTATAGAGGTTCCATAGATAGTTGTGATGAGTTGTAATGTCACGACCCCAAAATCTCACCTACGGTAGTCATGATGACACCTAGTATTTAAGACTAGGTAAGCCTAATATTCATGAATACTTGACGGAATTTAACAGCTAAGATAATAAGATAAATCGATAAAACTCATAACAACTCCCAAACAGAACATCTGTAACAGAATTTTCAAAACCGGTGAAATTGAGTCATAAGCTTTATAGGAATATACTGAAAATCCCTAGTACAACATTGTCTAGATAAAGAGTAAACAATGGCAAAAGTAAGGGCATAAGGTGACTCTGAGGCCTACGAGCGCCGAGCAAGTATACCTTGAAGTCTCTGAACTGTATGGTCCACTCACTGATGCCTAGCCTGAGTCGAAGTACCTGGATCTGTACAAAAATATGCAAAAGCGTAGTATGAGTACACCACAATGGTACCCAATAAGTATCAAGCCTAATCTTGGTAGAGTAGTGACGAGGCCAAATCAAGACACCTACTAGGATAAGAAAAACTGAACAAGTATAATATAGTCTAATAATCAAAATGAGGGAATAGTGACAATAGAACAATACAATAAGGTAAGCTAACAATGGAATTTAAAGCAATAAAGGAAACAAGGAGGGAACATATGATAAGCACGTCAAGAAAATAATACAGATAAAATACAAGTGAAGTAAATATAGAGATAACAACAAGAATCACAACCAAGGTACCGCCTCGTAACTTCATTTTACAATCACAATCACAATCTTTCCTTATACCGTTGCATGAGCCTTACATTTAGATAGTTTTGAAAATATTTTTCCCGGAATAGCTACACGCACTTTAGCCCACCTTATGTCTCCGCATGGCTTCAAGTAATTCCCTTACTAGAAACACGCACATAAATGACAACATGAATGGGAATTTCTCAACAAGGAAGATATCTCATTAAACAACAACTTCAACTTCAATATGATAATAGCTTTCATAATTTCAACTTCAACAACTCAAAACGAAGGTATTTTGCACGAAATCACAATTCTCAATTTAAATGTACAACATAAGCTTAACAATGAAAGAGATGGTATGAACTATGAAGTAGTATCGACATCTAAGTGCATGGAATAACTCAACACGGAAGGACATCATGAAATAACAATTCCAAATAAGAATAACTCGACAATAACAGAGGTAACATGACAATACGAGAGATAACAAAGGCAATTAAAGCATATAATAGCATGATGACAATAAGGGATAGATCATGTGATAACAACATCAAGTAAGGCATGTAAGAGCAATTTAACAATGGAAGATATAACATGATATTACAATTTCTAGTTTAATGCATGAAAAAGTCTAAGAGTCTAGTCCGGTCAAAATACCACACATAAGCCCGTGACGTCTTTTACATAACTCAAATAATACAAATCAACCCAAGTCCTAAGGGGTGTTCCCCCACACAAAGTTAAGTAAGACACTTACCTCAAATAAGCTAAATCAACCCACTAGAAAGCCTTTCCCGCAAAATCTAACCATTCAAAGTCATCCCCGAACTCGCACCTCGGAATGTGACAAAATTTATAAAATCCGAAATACCCATTCAACAACAAATCCAACCATACCAAAATTATCTGATTCAGACCTCAAACCGACCTTCAAATCCCTAATTTTCACTTTAAGAAGCTTTACAAAATCCTCCATTTCTTCACTTTAATTCACTAAATAAAAAATAAAAACTAAGAGAAAATCATGAAAAATGAACAAATCCGAGTAAAAAACATTTACCCAGATCCAAATCATGAAAATCCCCTCCAAAATCGTCCAAAACCGAGCTATGTACCTCAAAATGTGATATAATAACTCTAACTCTCGAAATGATATTTTAACAGTCTGCCCAATGATTTACCTTTCGCAATCGCAGACAAACACACGCGATCACGGTGAACAACTTCAGCCTCACCAAAATTTGCCTTATGCAAACTGGGGCTAAGAGTCGCGACCGCGAAACATACACTCTCCAGAACTTCACGAACGGCTAACGCCTGACACCTTAGATGAACTCACACTGCTATGCGAACGCGAATGCTCAACCACGATTGTGAATAACACAGCTATCCAAAGCTTCGCGAATGCGTCACCACTTCATGAATGCGAAGTACATTTTGCCTACCTTCTAGAACACTCTACGTGATCGCATCTTTCTACTCGCGATCGCGAAGGAGAAAATCAGACACTAGATTTCAGCACCTCCTGAAGTCCAAAACATGGTTCGACGACCATCCGAAACACCCCCAGGGACCCCCTCCAAACACACCAACTAATCGTAAAACACGGTACAAACTTACTCGAACCATCAAATCACGTCAAATAACGCCAAAACCACGAATCGCACATCAATTCATGTGATGACCCGATAGGTCATTTTGAGTTTTAGTCTTTATTTCCATGTTTCGAGACCTGGATTAGCTCCTTTTGGTGATTCTTGATTTGCATGCGCAGTCCGTGTCACTTTCCGTAAAGTTTTTATGTGAAACATTGAAGAGAATATGAATTTTAGCCTTAAAAATGATTAGAGTTGACTACGATCAATATTTTATGTAAATAGATCCAGATCGGTATTTTGATGATCCTGGTGGGTCGGTATCATGATTTGGACATAGTCATATGCCCCGGAATTGAATTCAGAAGTCCCTAACTTGTTTTGACGTGATTAGTTGAAAACTAGTAATTTCAAGGTTTAAGGAATTTTGAAATTTGACTGTTTGTTGACTTTATTGCTACCAGGTTTGGATTTTGATTTAGGAACTTGTTATATGTTTATTTTACTATGTAAGACTTATCTGCAAAATTTGGTACAAAACTGAGTTGATTTGATAGGATTCAGACGCTCGGTTGTGAATTTGAAAGTTCTTGAGTTTCTTTTGAAAATTTCATGTATTTTGATGTCCGATTCATAGTTCCAGGTGTTAGTTTGGTATTTTGATCGCACAAGCAAGTTTGTATGATGTTACTAGACTTGTGTGCATATTTGGTTTGGAGTCCGAGAGGCTCAGGTGAATTTCAAATAGGCTACAGATCATTTTTGGACTTAAGGAATCTGCTGGTTTTTGTTGTTGCTGGTATTTGACTCTTTGTGCTTCATGATCGCGAAGGTACTTCCGCGATCGTGAAGGGGAACTTGGGGGATGGGGTGGATTTCTTCATCGCGAACACGAAGCATTGGAGGGCTTACCCTTTGCGAACACGACCACCCTCTCACGAGCGCGAAGGTTTATGGGATTCTAGGGGGAGGCAGTCAGGTACACTACACGAACGCAAGCCCAAGCTCGCGAACGTGAAGGCCAGAAGGGACAGACCATCGCGAATGCACAACATTTCTCACGAACACGAAGGCCACTCGGGCAGATGTTCTTTGCGATCACGTCAGGCCCTTCGCGAACGTGAAGAAGGCCTGACGCCCGGTGATTTAAATATCCCAAAGTCAGAACTTCTCCCATTTTTCACCATTTTCAAGTTTGGGCTCGGCCTAAAGGCGATTTTGAAGAGGTTTTTCATCCCAACTTCGTAGGTTTGTAGATTTTAACTTGTTTCCTTACATTTTCATAAACACATATTATTTAACTTTTAATCTATGTTTTTTCATGGTAGAAATTAGGGATTTAGGTAGAAATTGAGGATTTTGAGAAAATGAGATTTAGACCTCAAATTGAGGTCGAATTTTGAAACTAATAACATAGCTGGGCTCGGGGGTGACTGGGTAATTGGATTTTGGTCTGAATCTCGAGTTTTGACCAAGCAAGTCCAGGGTTGACTTTTTCCAAAAACATTAAAGATTGAATCTTTTTCACTCGTGGGTAGTTTTTAAAGTTTATTTTGAATTATTTGAACTATATTTGGTTAGATTTAATTGGATTGGAGGTTAATTATTGAGGAAAAGCTGCGGTTGAGCATTGATTTGGTTGCGAAGTGAGGTAAGTGTTGTCGTTAACCTTGACTTAAGGGATTAGGACTTGTTGGTCTAGTTGCTATGTGTTTTATGTGCGGGGACAACATATATGTGAGGTGGCGAGTACCTATACGTTATCATTGGTTTAAAGCATGTGTGTGAAAATTATTTCTTTGTATTATATTGTTCCGTTAATTATGATATCCATGCTTAGGTTAGATTATTACTTCTTTGATTATTTATTTCTTATTTATTGCTTATTTCAAAGTTGTTGAATATTTTTGGAAGTTGAAGTTTGATATCATGGCACCATACTTGAAGTTAAATTATTCTCCGCATTGTTTATTATTCGAATTCATATTATTATTACATGGTGAGAAAAAGAGTAAAGGAACGAAGGGTGATGCCATGCCATTTCATTCATATTATCATTATTACATGGTGAGGAAGATAGTAAAAGCATGAAGAGTGATGCAGTACCATTTCATTCATATTATCATTATTACATGGTGAGGAAGAGAGTAAAAGCACGAAGGGTGATGCTGTGCCATTTTATTCATATTATTATTACATGGTGAGGACGAGAGTAAAAGCATGAAGGGTGATGTCATTCCATTATATTCTTATTATTGCATGGTGAGGACGAGGGTAAAAGCACGAAGGGTAATGCCGTACAATTTTCATATCATTGATTTGACTGATTTCCAATTTTGGTGATTTACTTGGTTATTTCGTGATTTTATGCTTGTCGTATTTATTATATCTTTCCCTTTTCGTATGTCCCCTCCTAGTTAGTACGTTATCATTCTTTGTTATTATTTCTGCTTTATATATACTTGTACATGTTTATTTACGTAGGTGCCTTGTCATACTCTCGTCACTACTTCGTCGAGGTTTGGCTCGACACTTACGGGATACATTGGGTCGGTTGTACTCAAACTACACTTCTGCACTTCTTGTGTAGATACTGAAATTGGACCCAATGGTGCGTGAGGTACGTCAGCTCGGATCATTTCATATGGAGACTTGAGGTAGATCAGCTGGCATCCGCAGACCTTGTAGTCCCCTTCCATTTCCCCCTTTTACTATTTATTTATTTCAAAACAATTGTGTTTATTTCAAACCTTGTTTGTAGAATTTTACTCACTCGTGTACTCGTGACTCCGAATTTTTGGGAGTAGATATTATCATGTGGTTTATATCAGTACTATGTTAAACTTGACTTTTACTTCTCGTTGAATATCATTATTACGTTTTTAACTGTTAAAATTGGCTAATTAATTATTTCACGTCCGCTTGCCTAGCAAGTGGATATTAGGCCCATCACGACCCCAAGGTTGGGATTCCGGGTCATGACAAGTTAGTATCAGAGTACTAAGTTGATTAAGTCTCACGAGTCATGAGCAAGCTTAGTAGAGTCTGGAGGATCGGTATGGAGACGTATGTAGTTTTAGGAAAAAATTCACTTCTTTCTTTCCCTATCAACCAATTTTGTTCTATCATTGATGTTTGAGTCATTCCATTCTTGTTCTCTCGCAGATGGTGAGAATATGCACACCATCTACAACCTAGAGCTCGAGCAGCAGCACCGCAGTGGAGCCTCAGATTGATCATGAGAAGGAGATCCCACCGTACCAGTTGGACCAGCTCAGCTCCCAGAGGGATTTATAGCCACTCAAGTGAATTAGGATGCTCTAGTCTTCTTGGTGGGTCTTATGGAGAGTATGGCCCATACCGGTGCATTTCCGGTGGCACCAGCCATCTCCCAGGCTTGGGTAGGAGCATAGACTCCTGCTACCCACACTCCAGAATAGATGGCTCCCATATATTAGACTCCAACTGTCATGACCCTGCCTAGGACCACGACGGAGAACCGACACTAAGTGCCAATTATCACTAAACTTGCTGATAATACTAATCATGAATATAAACGCATAAACTGAACAAGCATAAGCATAGTTGATAAGAACCGTACAATATGGAAAGCTGACAAGGCTAACACAAACTGACATATAAAAACATACTAACTACACATGTGCATATCTACATGCCTCTAGGAGTGCTGAACTGAAAAGGTACTGGATGGAACATGGCCCTGTCATACCCAAACCAGTTGACTGTACACATACCAAAAGATAAGTAACTCCGGGAGTAAGCAGAGTGACTCCAACAGCTGGTGGATAGCCTACTAATGTGGCTCAAATGCTGATCTATCTGTACCTACGCGGTATGAAACGCAGTGCCCTGGAAGGGACGTGAGTACGATATATACAAAATATGTAGGGTGGAAAGCATACTAAAGTATGACTGTAAGATGGAAAGCTGAAAGCTAAACAAGAGTCTGAACTAGCAACTGATCTGGAACTGAACCAAAGTTTAAGCTAAAACTGTGCTCAAACTGAACAAGTATCTGAACTGGTACATGTCTGGTGTTATGGGCTATATTCCTCCAATCAGTAATTGTAAAACTGAACTAGTCTCATGTATAGTCATCTAATGCAAACTATAGCTATATACGTGTATATAACATGCCTAACTGGTGTTAAGGTCTATATCCCCCCAGTAGGTAAATATATAATTAACAGGCCCAACCGGTGTTATGGGCTATCTCTCCACAGCATATAATTAATAGGCCTCGCTGGCGTTATGGGCTATCTCCCCCAGCATATAATCAATAGGCGTCGCTGGTATTATGGGCTATTCCCCCCCCCCCCCCCAGCATAATCAATGTAAGCATGTATGAGGCATAACATGTGGCAACATCATATGGACTCAAGAGACCGTGAAGAAAACCATAAACGGAATCACAAACGTAATCCGACGCTCGTTGTCCATAAGTTGGATGGAGGAGCCTCTACCTATTTTAGGGAGAAACTGAGTATGTACATGATATACTAATGTTAATTAACTCATTACAATCCCTCTGTAATTAATTTAGAACCAAGGAACTCAAGTTTTGTCCAACTCTTCGAATTTCCAAAAATTTCGGCAGAGTTTTCCCTAAAACTGGATGATCCCCAAAAACAACAGCAAGCACCACAATATGCACGGGAATGGATACCCATAAAAGGTTATAACATCAAACTAAAGGAGATCCGGTTATCCACAATAATGTCAAAGGACTGACAAAACGGAATTGTAAATATAATGTCGACTCATAGTGGCTAACTTGTGACATGAAAGTCTAAATATGATTAAGGAATATTATAAACATAAACACATGAAAATTAAGATTATATAATATTAAATTAATATATTAGGATCATATGGTGGATAGGTATACATAAAAACATCAAAGGAGCGGAACAAACGGAAGTCCGGATGGCATAGGCCAAATTGGCGATTTGACCCCTTTTTTTGTGTGTGTTTTGAAATTTCAAACTAAAATAGTTTATTCCATAATTCACATATGTAATTGAATAATATACAAGGATACAATTCATTCTGATATTTCCCTTGAAAAACCATGAAAACATCAAGAAGAAAGGCTAGAACATAGCTAAACCAAATCATACCAAAAAGGAAACAAAAACCCTACATACCTCTTGTGTTCTTGCTTCCAAAACTTGTTCCCTTTGATCCACACCCTTACTTATGCTTGTATAACTAAAATACAGAGGTGAAAATATTCCTTAGCCATGAATCTCTTTCCAAAACGCGAGCTATAAGGAGAAAGGGGGATGACAAGTCTTACCTATGTCGTAAGGATCGCGTTGATGTGTTTGCGTCTTGATTTTGAGTTTCAGATGATGGAATTGCTTAATAACCCTAAGTATGTGTTTAGGATATCTAGATAGAGTTATTAGGTTTTATTTGGGTCTAAATGAGTCTTAGAGACGAAGTCTACAACTTTATATAACAAGATAATCCTCAACCGACCTTGTGGGTCCCAAAGGAAGTTGCTTGCGCAGCCTCGCAAAAACGCGAATATCTTTCCACTCCTATGTTGTATCGATGAACGGTTTAATGCATTGGAAACTAAACTTGTAGATATTCAATTTTGTGAGTGGATCACTCTGTTATTGCAAGTAAATTGAGAGAAAATCTTAGTAACATTAGACCTAAATTTTAAATAGGATTATGAACGTAATTTGCGACAACTTTTGTCGACTTTTGTTTCGTAGTTCATTTGACTTCAAAACTTAACACACGACTATAATAAAACTAAAATACGTCATAACATCACCTCCTTATCACGTTAAGAATCCTAGTATCACCCCAAAATTAAGGGTTATAACATTCCCAACTTGCTGACTTTCAATGAAACTTATTTTCTTTAGCTTCTAAACCTTTCAATCCTCTTGGTGCATGCAGTTCGTGATCTTAAATATTTGTAACCTCCAAGTTAACATGATTAACTTACTTTATTTACTTTCAAATATGATATAATTTTCTAGCATACATCAACTGACTTACGACGTACTTTTACGTATGAAAATATGGGGCGTAACATCATTCCCCCTTTGGAACATTCATCCTCGAATGTTGACTGATGTGCTTATCAGTATCATAACCTACAACTCTTAAAAATACTTTTATACTATCCTTTCCATCCAGGCAATAATTCTGCAAATAAATCCAAAGGCCAGGGCATTCCCCCTTTAGGCCTCGTTCTTACACCACGACCTGTGGTCGAAATTCTTTCAATCTCATAATTGTTGCTACCTTCTGTCATGCAGCCTGTATGATTATTCCCTTGTACGTGCGCATATGAGACTCTTTTCTCCTTTTTCCTCTCACTTTGTGAACACATGCAGAACTCTAGGTATCTATAGGTGTACTAAAGTTCTTCGCTTGGTACCTTTTCAAACTTACGACTATTGCCACATTTTGTTTCGTAGCCTCGATTATCTTTACTGCATCTAGGTAGGTCATATTATACCATAACAATTACTTTAGTTTATTATTACCTAGGTCTTATACCCAACTCCAAGTTACTCTTTCACAACTTATATTTATCCTATATGTATAAATCTAAGTCCTTTAATGCTTTATCATTGTTGTTCATATTAAGAATGACAACCTAATTTCATATCATACTTTAGGACTTTTATTCATCTATTGTTGATTCACCTTAATGTTGATCTATAATCTACCACTGATAACATGAAACCTCTTATGTAATACATTGTCACTAGGGCTCGCATCTCATTGGGGAACATCTGAAGTTATTTCCCTGATCCACCTAGGGACGATACTTTTTTTCAATAACCGTATTTATAACATCTCAATATGATTCGTCATATGGGGGTATTCTAATCCCGTGCAATTTATGAAATCCCTTCTCTTAAAATCATTACTCAATTGAAGGCCTAAACGTCCTCCTCCTATCATTTATCACAATTACACTCTTATTCTATTACCAGGGTAACATTCCATCTCTTCTAAATGCTCCTAGTCTTACACTCCTCCGAGTTCATTTAGGCTATACTGAGCTTTCTATAACCTACGAAAACCATTTGCTCTATTGTTTTGATTGACTCAATCTCGAGCCATTACCTATTCTCATCACCTCCTCCCTCACCTATTCTTATCCTTACTCTGGTCTACCTAAAACCTTGTCGCTCTACCATACATTAGCTTGCAACCTACACATATCTATTCATACTACTCGCAACCTTCATTTTAATTCCTAGCACCATATATTTCCTTATGTTATTCTAGAACCTCAAGCGAGACATCACATCGTCTCTAGCTCTAACATGATGGTAGCTTGATCTTAAGTCTATCTTGAGAATCACTTTAACACCCTGAAGCTGGTCGAACAAGTCATCAATTTTGAGAAGGGGATATTTGTTCTTGATCGTGACCTTGATCATTTGTCTGTAATCTATACAAATACGAAGGGAACCATCTTTCTTCTTCACAAATTAGACTGGTGCTCCTCAAGGAGAAGTGTTGGGTCTAATGAAACCCTTATCTAACATATCTTTCAACTGCTCCTTAAGTTCTTGTAATTTTGTTGTGCTATCCTATAAGGAGGAATAGATATTGGTTGTGTACCCAACACTATATTAATGAGAAAGTCAATTCTCTGCCCTGGAGGAAGACCTGGAAGCTCATTTGAAAATATGTCAGGGAACTCATTTATTACTGGAACTGATTCAAGAGTTGGTGTTCACTTCTTTATGTTTCGAACATGAACTATATGATATAAGCATCCCTTGTCGATCATGTTCCTCGCCTTAAGGTTCGAAATAGATCTACCTTTTGGCGATGCAGAAACACCTTTCCATCTAGCTAACCTTTCGGGAAAATTGAATTGCAGCGTCTTTGCTCTACAGTCAACATTAGCATAGCAAGAAGACAACCAATACATACCAAGTATAACATCAAAGTCAACCATTTCTAACTCAATTAAGTCAGTTGTAGTAGTACGGTCGCCAATCACAACCGTGCTACCTCTAAAAACACGCCTAGCTACTACTGAATCACTAACTAGGGTGGATACCTCAAAAGGTTTAATTACTTCTAGTTCTATCCCAAACTTGATAGAAACAAAGGGAGTAACATATGATAGCGTCGAACCAGGATCTATCAACACACACTATTATAAGAATTCACTAAGAAAGTACTTGTAACAACGTCTGGTGAATCCTCCAATTCTGACGACCAACCAGAGCGTAGATGCGGTTTTGGGGACCGCCTGTAGTAGGAGCTCCTCCTCGGCCTCTACCATGACCCTCTAGTGTCTGAGAAACTTGTCTTTGCGGGCGTTCTAGTGCTGAATAGGCTGAAACTGATTTCGCTTGCTGAACTGCACCACTACCACCCCTAGGCGGTCAATCTCTCTTAAAATGGCCTGACTCGCCACAAACATAACGTGCATCTACACCCAACATGCATCAGCCCAAATGGTATCTACCATAGTAAGAATACCTAGGTTAAAGTGAACCACCTTTACTAGCTCTAGACTATGGGGGTTGATTATATCTCGGCCCCTGAAATCGTGAAGGAGTACTAGCTGCTGGCTGCCTGACACTCTACTTTCTACTAGCACCAGATTTCTCACCAAACAAACCTGAAAATCTGCCTCTCTTGCTTGAGCTTCTATCTATGTCAAGCCTCTACTTCTGTTTCCATTCCTCAAGTGCTAAGGCGAATGACCGAATACATGCAATGTCTACACTCGACTGCATAGATATGGTCATACACTCATTTACTAAGTGAGGACCAAGTCCTGTTATATACCTGTGTACCCTGTCTTCCATGTCTGATACAACTACAAGAGCAAACCTCGCCAAAGACTTAAGGAGGAGGTTGTATTCTACAACACTCATACCCCCTATCTCAATGTCAGAAACTGATCCAATCATGTTTTACGTGTTTCTATAGGTAAGTAATGGAGGAGGAATGCCTCTAAGCACTCTCTCCATGTAGCTGGAGCAGCATTTTCTCCGTAGGCATCTCCCAAGTGGTATACCAACCTACTGCTAGATCATGTAATCTATATGATGCCAATTCAGCTGGCTCTTTATCTATGGCATGCATAACTCTGAGGGCTCTGGCTACTCTGTATAGAAAATCCTGAGTATCCTCTGTTGTACTAAATCTCGTGAAAATTAGAGGCTCTAATCTGAGGAAATCACGGATCCTAAAACCCGTATCATCACCCTAAGGACCAGTATGCTGCCGTCTGGCCTGAGTAGCTACAATGCTAGTCAACAATCTGACGGCTTCCCTCATGTCGGTGTGCTGAGGAGTTAGAGGTGTGGTAGCTGGAGCACCCCTAACCTCTCCCAAAACAGACGGAGTTGCTGAAGCTCCGGATGGAACCTCATGTCTGGACTCCTCATGATCATCTAACTCAGGGGGTACTCTGCTAGTTCCCTGGCCGGCAATAGCTTTGCCCTTCTAGGTAGCTGTGAATCTCTTTGGTGGGATCGCTACATCTAAAATATTTTGTCAAAAAGCTTAATTCTTCTAACATAGCTCTATCGCACGATCTATAGAAGAAGGGAGGACAACCATCCTATAATGCCATGTAGCCTCATGTTTATAAATGTGACGCACAACACACCCATAAACAAGACTCTACTAGACATGGCATGTAGACACCCTAGGACTTAACAGCTTTGATACCATGTTTTTCACGACCCAGTCTAGGGCCACGACAGATAACCGACATTAAGTGCTGATCATTGTTAAACTTACTGATAATCTGCTAATCATGAATATAAATGGATAAACTGAACAAGCATAAGCATAGATGATAAGAACTGTACAATCTGAAAAGCTGACAAGGCTAACACAAGCTAACATATAAAAATATACTAACTACACATGTGCATATCTATATGCTTTTTGGAGTGCTGAACTGAAAAAGTACTGGACGGAACAGGGCCATGTCATACCCAAACTAGCTGACTATACAAATACTAAAAGATAAATAACTCAGGGAGTAAGCGAAGTGACTCCAACATCTGGTGGATGGCCTACCGATGTGGCTTAAATGCTGATCTATCTATACCTGTGCGACATGAAACACAGTGCCCCGAAAGGGACGCGAGTACCATATGTACAAAGTATGTAGGGTGGAAAGCATATGTAAAGCATACTAAAGTATGGTTGTAAGATGGAAATCTGAAGATAAGATGAAAGTTCATCTAAACAAGAATCTGAACTAGCAACTGATCTGGAACTTAACCAATGTTTAAGCAGACACTGTGCTGAAACTGAATAACTATCCGAACTAGTACATGTCTGGTGTTATGGGCTATATTCCCTCAATCAGGTAACTGTAAAACTGAACTAGCCTCATGTATAGTCATGCAATGCATACTGTAGCTATATACGCATATATAACATGCATGACTAGTGTTATGGGCTATATCCCCCCAGCAGGTAAATATATAATCAACAGGCCCAGCCGGTGTTATGGGCTATCTCCCCCCAGCATATAATCAATAGGCTTCGCTGGCATTATGGGCTATGTCCCCCAACATATAATCAATAGGCGTCATTGGTGTTATGGGATATATCCCCCTAGCATAATCAATGTAAGCATGTACGAGGCATACCATGTGGAAATATCATTGGACTCAAGAGATCATGAAGAAAACCATAAACGGAATCAAAAACGTAATCCGACGCTCGTTATCCATAAGATGGATGGAGGAGCCTATCCCCATTTTAGGGATAAATTAAGTATGTGCATGTGATTCTAAGGTTAATTAACTCATTATGATCCCTCTATAATTAATTTAGAACTAAGGAACTCAAGATTTGTCCAACTCTTCGAATTTCCAAATATTTTGGTAGAGTTTCCCCTAAAACTGGATGATCCCCAAAATTAATAGCAAGAACCACAATATACATGGTAATGGATACCCATACAAGATGATAAAATCAAACTAAAGGAGATTCGGGTATCCACAATAGTGTCAAACGATTGACAAAACGGAATTGTGAATATAATGTCGACTCATAGTGGCTAACTTGTGACATGAAAATCTAAATATGATTTAGGAATAATCTAAACATCAACACATGAAAATTGAGCTTATATTATCTTAAATAAAACTATTAGGATTATATGGTGGCTAGGTATACATAAAAACATCAAGGAACAGAACAAACGGAAGTCCGGATGGCATAGGCCAAATTGGCGATTTGCCCTTTTGTTTTTGATGTGTTTTGAAGTTCCAACCTAAACTAGTTTCTTCCATAATTCAAATATGGAATTTAATAACATACAAGGATACAATACATTCTGATGTTAACCTTGAAAAAACCTTAAAATATCAATAAGAAAGGCTAGAACATAGCAATACCAAATCATACCGAAAACGAAACAAAAACCCTACATACCTTTTATGTTCTTGCTTCCAAACCTTGTTCCCTTTGATCCACACCTTTAATTATTATTTTATAACTAAAATACATTGGTTACAAGATTCCTTAGCCATGATTATATTTCCATAACACGAGCTGTAAGGAGAAAGGGGGATGACAAGTCTTACCTATGTCGTAAGGATCATGTTGATGTGTTAGCGTCTTGATTTTGAGTTTTGGATGATGGAATTGCTTAAGAACCCTAAGAATGTGTTTTGGAGGTATATAAAGAGTTCTTAGGTCTGATTTGGGTCGAAATTAATCTTATAGATGAAGGCTACAACTTTATATAACAAGATAAATCCTCAACCGGCCTTGTGGGTCCCAAAGGTAGCTGCTTGCGCAATATTGCGAAAAGGCGAATATCTCTCCGCTCCTAAGTTGCGAAAATGCGAACATCAGACCTAAATGTTAAATAAAATGATGAACGTAACTTGCGACAACTTTTGTCGACTTTTGTTTAGTAACTCGTTTGACTTCAAAACTTAACACACAACTATAATACGACTAAAATAAGTCATAAAATCACCTCCTTATCATGTTAATAACCTTAGTATCACCCCAAAAATTATGGGTTATATCATTCCCAACTTGCCGACTTTCGACGAAACTTATTTTCTTCGATTTATTAGCTTCTAAACCTTTCAATCCTCTTAGTGATTGCAGTTCATGATCTTAAATATTTGTATCCTCCAAGGTAACATAATTAACTTACTTTATTTACTTTTAAATATGATTTGATTTTTGAGCATACATCAACTAACTTACGACGTACTTTTACGTACTAAAATGTGGGGTGTAACACCAGCGATCCAACTAGTTGGGGTAGTTCAGCCAGTTGTTGCTGAATAGACCGGAGAGAGGCCCGCAATGTCACAAAGCTCTTCTCTATTCACTTTAGTTTTGCACCTTCTAAGAACCCACAAGATTACTTGGATTGTTGCCACAAGGTATTGTGCAACATGGGTATTGTTGAACCAATGGGGTCAACTTTGTAGTGTTCCAGGTGACCGGTTATGCCAAGAGATGTCAGAGGGATTATGTTTTGTCCATACCAACTAGCTCACCTTTACTTACCTGGGATCAGTTTTCGCAGCTATTTCTGGAGAAGTTTATTCCAGGCAGTATCGTAGGCAGTTTGAGCGCCTTCAACAGGGTAGTATGAAAGTTACCCAGTATAAGACCCGATTTGTGGACTTAGCTCACTATGTAGTTATCTTGATCCCTACTAAGAGGGAGAGAGTGATGAGATTCATTGTTGGACTCACTTTCAGTATTAGGCTACAGATGGCCAAGAAGACTAAAGATGGTATTTCTTTTCAGAGGGTAGTAAAGATTGATAGGCGGATCGAGATGGTTCATGGTTAGGAGAGGGGGCCGGTATCTGATAAGAGGTTTCGTGATTTCGATGGTTTCAGTGATGCCTCATCTGGAAGTAGGGGTACTTTTGGTAGAGGCCATCCTCCTAGGTCGTTTCAGTCAGCGCTTCGAGCATCCCGCGGTGTTTCGGGTAGTCGTGGTCCTTATGTATCTCATCCTGAGCAGCTAGCCTACAGTGCACCATCAGCTCCTATTAGTTCACCTCCAATCCAGAGTTATCAGGGTGGTTATCCAGGTCAACACGACCAGTTCCAGGGTCAGCAGTCACAACAGTCGAGAACTTGTTATACTTGTGGAGATCCGAGGCACCTTTTTAGATTTTGCCCCATGTCACAGTGCGACATGCCACGTCAGAGTTCTCGTGCCATGGTTTCAGCACCGGTTGCTTCACTGCCCACTCAGCCAGCTAGAGGCAGGGGTCAGGCTGCTAGAGGTGGAGGTCAAGCCATTAGAGGGGCAGGTCATACCATTAAAGGTGGACGCCATCCAGTTAGAGGTCGTTTGAGAGGCAAAGGTTAGAGTGGCGGGGCCCAGCCCCATTTTTATTCATTCCTAGCCAGACCTGAGGCCGAGTCAACTGACACCATCATCACATGTATTTTTCTGGTTTACCATAGAGATTCTTCAATTCTATTTGATCTGGGCTCTACTTATTCCTACGTGTCATCCTATTTTGCTTCATATCTAGTTGTGCCTAATGATTATTTGATTGCTCCATTGTATATGTCCACTCCTGTGGGAGATTCTATTACTGTAGATCATGGTTATCGCTTGTGTGTGATTTATATTTGGAGTATTGAGATAGTGTTCATCTCCTACTTGTTGATATGGTGGACTTTGATGTTATTTTGGGCATGGATTGGCTGTCACCTTATCACGCTATATTCTACTATCACGCCAAGATGGTGACCTTAGCCATGCCAGGTTTGCCTCAATTAGAGTGGAGATGGACTCCTAGCCATTCTACTAGAAAGGTTATTTCTTATGTGAAGGCTCTGCGTATGGTCAGAAAGGGATGTCTAGCATATTTGGCTTATATTTGTGATTCTAGTGCGAAGGTTCCTTCCATAGATTTAGTACCAGTTGTGCGTGAGTTTCCAGAGGTGTTTCTTGCAAAT
The DNA here is from genome assembly GCF_000390325.3 of Nicotiana tomentosiformis. Taxonomy (NCBI): domain Eukaryota; kingdom Viridiplantae; phylum Streptophyta; class Magnoliopsida; order Solanales; family Solanaceae; genus Nicotiana; species Nicotiana tomentosiformis. The sequence goes on from NC_090817.1 coordinate 90,136,850, forward strand.
ATGCCGGGGATGCCACCCGATAGAGATATCGACTTTTATATTGACTTGGATCCAGACACTCAACCCATTTTTATTCCACCATACAATACAGCCACGCCTGAGTTGAAGGAGCTAAAGGAGTAGTTGCATGATTTGCTTGCTAAGGGATTCACTAGACCTAGTGTCTCGCCCTGGGGTTCACCAGTGTTGTTCATGAAGAAGAAGGATGGTTCGATGAGGATATGTATAGATTATCGGCATTTGAACAAAGTTACTGCCACAACCCGAAATCCCAACCTCGGGGTCGTGATGGCGCCTAATATCCACTTGCTAGGCAAGCCGATGTGAGATAGTTAAACAAGGCGATGATAAATAACGAGAGATAGGAACTAAATCTAATAGAACACCAACATAAGTCATGTAATAGTAACTACTCCCAAAGATCTGGAGTCACGAGTACACGAGCTACTAGAAAATCTACAAACAGAGTCTGAAATAAATACAATTGTTTCGAATGAAATGGATAGTGAAAGAGGGAAGAGGAAGGGGACTCCAAGGTCTGCGGACGCCAACAGATCTACCTCAAGATTCCGTATGAAATGACCTGAGCTAACGCACCTCATGCACCACTGGGACCAATACCAAAATCTGCACAAGAAGTGCAGAAGTGTAGTATGAGTACAAATGACCCAATGTACTCTGTAAGTGTCGAGCCTAACCTCGATGAGGTAGTGACAAGGCTATAACAGGACACTCACGTAATTAGACATGTACAAGCATGTATATATGTACAACAACAACAAAACAGAGATTTAACAATGTACAATTGGAAGGGGACATGCGAAAGGGGAAAAAATACGATAACTATGATAGGCATGATACAAAAGATAGCTAAATAACTCATCAAACAATGAAGACAGATAAACATACTGTATAAAGATGGCACGACATCACCCTTCGTGCTTTTACTCATCCTTACCATGAAATGATTACATAAGTAAAAATGAAATGGCACAGCATCACCCTTTGTGCTCTACTCTCAATTTGCCCATGTAGCAATGAATAATTGATATAGATGGCACGACATCACCCTTCGTACTTTTACTCTCAATATCACCATGTAATAATGAATAAATGATATAGATGGTACGACATCACCCTTCTTACTTTAATTCTCTTGCTCACTATATATTAATCAATAAATGAGATAATGAAATGGCACAGCATCACCCTTCGTGCTTTTACACTCTCCCTTATCATGTAGTAAAGACAATATAAATTCGAGAGATAAATAGTGCGGAGAATGTGCTTTACGTCCAATATGATTCCAAGATACCAAACCTCAACTTCCAAAAATACTCAACCATTACTAATTAAGCAATAATTACGGAAGGAATGATCAAATAAGTAATAATCTAATTTAAGCATGGATATCATAAATAAAGAGGCAACGAATCACAAGGAAACAAGTTCCACCCGCATGCTTGATCCCATAATAATGCATAAATGCTCGTCACCTCACATATATGTTCTACCCATACGTTAATCACGTAGCAAATAGGCAAAAAAGTCCTAATCCCTCAAGCCAAGGTTAAGCACAACACTTACCTCGCTCCGCAATTAACTCAAAGTTCAACCGGGGCCTTTCCTTTAAAATTCACCTCCAAACCAATCGAATCTGACCAAATATCGTTCAAACAATACAAAATAAACTTTAGAAACTACCCATGAGTGAAAAAGATTAAATCTTTAATGATTTTGAAAAAAGTCAACCCAGGGCTGGCTTGGTCAAAACACAAGATTCAGACCAAAACTCAATCACTCATTCACCCCCGAACCCGGTTATATAATTAGTTTCGAAATCCGACCTAAATTTGAGGTCTAAATCCCAAATTTATAAAAATACCTAATTCTACCCACATCCCTAATTTCTACCAATAAAATCATAGATTTGGCATTGAAAACTTACGATTTATAATTGGCAATTGAAAAGGAATAGATTAAAGTCACTTACCAATGAATATAGGAAGAAAATCTCTTGGGAAAATCGCCTCTAGGGTGTTTAGGGTGGAGAGTTTTAAAGAAATGAGCTAAATCCCGTTTTCCCCTTCTTTTACCTAGCTGCAGTTTTCGTAATTGCGACACATAGTTCCAAATTGCGATGATCGCAAAAGCGATTAACCTTTTGCAAATGCGAAAAAGTCACTGAGCCTCTTGTCGTCGCAAATGCAAACCAAGGTTGTCTGAAAATCCGAACAATACTTCACAAAAGCGAAGCAGTACCAAGTTAGTCAGTAGTCGCAATTGCGAAGATCCAGAGTCCGTAAATGCGAAGAATATCTCACAAATGCTAACTCTTCCCGTCTATGCTCGCAAATGCGACTCATTTTTCGCAAAAGTGAGGCTCGCATTTGCGAGCCAGACCTCACAGGTGCGAGATCTGCATATCACACCAGAAACAAAAGATGCATAAGCTATTTCCAAAGTCCAAAAATCGATCCGTGGCCTATCTGAAACTCACCTGAGCCCCTCAGGCTCCAAACCAAACATGCGCACAAGTGTAAAAACATTATAAGAACTTGCTCGCACGATCAAAACACTAGAAGAACACCTAGAACTACGAAATAGATACCTAAACGAATGAAATTTTTAATGAAACTTAAGAATATGAAATTTCTCAACCGAACGTCCGAATCACGTTAAATCAACTCTTTATAGAAAATTTTGCAGACACGTCATAAATACTAAAATGAACTTATACCAAGTTCCGGAACCGAAATCCGAACCCGGTAGTAGCAAAGTCAACTCACGGTCAAACTAGAGAATTCTTTAAACCTTTAAATTTCTAGTTTTTAAAAAATTGCGTTAATTCATGCTAGGGACTTCCGAATTCGATTTCGAGCATACGCCTAAGTCCCAAATCACGATACTAACCCACCAAGACTGTCAAAATACTAATTCGAGTCCGTTTTCTCAAAACTCAAATGAGTTTTAAGGCACAATTTCACATTTTATCAATTTTCTCATAAAAACCTTCCAAAAAAAGGACATGAACTGTGCACACAAATCAAGGAAGTTAAATAGAGCTATTAGAGGTCTCTGAACATATAAATGAAGGGTAAAACTATAAATGATCTATCAGGTAATCACATTCTCCACCTCTAAAATAAACGTTCATCCTCGAACGGACATAGAAAAGTACCTGGACTGGTGAAAAGGTGTGGATATCTACTCCAGATGTCTGACACGGATTCCCGCATGGCTGACTCGATCGACTGACCTCTCCACTACACTCGAACTGAAAGATAACTCTTAGACCTCAATTGCCGGACCTGCTGGGCTAGAATAGCCACCGGCTCCTCCTCATAAGTCAAATCCTTGTCCAATTAGACTGAGTTGAAATCTAACACATGGGACGGATAACCGTGATACTTTTGGAGCATGGACACATGGAACATCGGATGGACAACTGATAAATTAGGTGGCAATGCGAGCTTGTAGGCCACCTCACCCGCTCTCTCAAGAATCTTAAAGGGTCTGATATACCTAGGGATCAACTTGACCTTCTTTTCGAATCACATCACACCCTTCATGGGTGAAACCCGGAGCAATACCCTCTCTCAAACCATGAATGCAATATCGCGAACTCTACGATCGACATAACTCTTCTTCCTAGACTGAGCGGTGCGAAGTCGATCCTGAATAATCTTGACCTTATCCAAGGCATCATGTACCAAATATGTACCCAACAACCGAGCCTCCCCCCACTCAAACCATCCAATTGGAGAATAGAACCACCTCCCATATAATGCCTAATAGGGATCCATCTGAATGCTCGACTGGTAGCTATTATTATAGGCAAACTCTGCAAGTGGCAAACACTGAACCCAAGAACCCATAAAATAAATAACACAAGCGCGAAGCATATCTTCCAATATCTGAATAGTGCGCTCGAACTCCCCGTCCATCTAGGGATGCAATGATGTGCTCAACTCAACCCGCGTGCCTAACCCACACTGTACAGCCCTCCAGAAGTGAGAGATGAACTGGGTACCTCGATCAAAAATGATAGACACGGGCACACCGTGAAGACGGACGATCTTGCAGATGTAGATCTCTGCTAACCGCTCTGAAGAATAGGTAACTACTACTGGAATAAAATATGCCGACTTGGTCAACTTGTCTAGAAATTCTACAAACAGAGTCTGAAATAAATACAACTATTTCGAATAAAATAAACAGTAAAAGAGGAAAGAGGAAGGGGACTCCAAGGTCTGCGGACACCAACAGATCTTCCTCAAGTCTCCATATGTAATAATCCGAGCCGACGCATCGCTGGGACCGATACTAAAATCTGCACAAAAAGTGCAGAAGTGTAGTGTGAGTACAACCGACACAATGTACTCCGTAAGTGTCGAGCCTAACCTCGACGAGGTAGTGATGAGGCTATGACAGGACACTCACGTAATTAAACATGTACAGGCATGTATTTATGTACAAAAAAATAAATAAAGATATAACATTGTACAATTGGGATGGGACATGCGAAAGGGGGAAAAGATACGATAACTATGACAGACATGATACACAAGATAGCCAAATAACTCATCAACCAATGAAGACAAATAAATATACGGCATAAAGATGGTACGACATCACCCTTTGTGCTTTTACTTTCATCCTTACCATGAAATGATGATATAAGTAAAAATAAAATGGCACGACATCACCCTTTGTGCTTTACTCTCGATTTCCCCATGTAACAATGAATAATAGATATATATGGCACGACAACACCCTTCATGCTTTTACTCTCAATCTCACCATGTAACAATGGATAAATGATATAGATGGTACGACTTCACCCTTCATGCTTTAATTCCCTTCCTCACTATATATTAATCAATAAATGAGATAATGAAATGGCATGGCATAACCCTTCATACTTTTACACTCTCCCTTACCACGTAGTAAAGACAATTTAAATTTAGGAGATAAATAGTGCGGAGAATGTGCTTTACGTCCAATAAGATTCCAAGATACCAAACCTCAACTTCCAAAAATACTCAACCATTACTAATTAAGCAATAATACGGAAGGAATGATCAAATAAGCAATAATCTAATCTAAGCACGGATATTTGTAATGACTCGATCGGTCGTTTTGAGCATTTGCACTCCGTTCAGCTATTTGAAGTCCTGAGTAGTTTTGTATGATGTATTATGACCTGTGTGAAGCGTCAATTTTGGTTTTTCAGGTGATTCGTAATTTATTTGGAAGAATAATTCTCAACTATGAAGCTTTAAGTTGGAAAATTTGACCAAGTTTGACTTTTGAGTATTTGACCTCGGAATGGATTTTTATGGTTCCGTTAGCATCATATGATGATTTCAGACTCGGGCGTATGCCCGGATTTTAATTTTGAGGTCCCTAAGCGATTTGGCGTAATTTTAAGAAAACTTGTTAACTTTAAAAAGCTTTGAATTTCAAAATATTGCCATAATTGGATTTTTGTTAATACCGGGCCTGATTTGGATTTCGAGAGTTCGAGCAGCTTCATACAATATTTATGACTTGGATTTGGCCATAATTGGATTTTCCATTAGTTTTTGAAAAATTACAAGTTTTGATTTTATAAAGTTTGAATTCGTTGCGATTCATAGTTTTGATGTTATTTTTGTGTTTTGATCGCTCCAGCAAGTTTGTATCATGTTTTAAGAAATGTTGGTATATTTGGTTGGGATCTCGTGGGGCTCGGGTGAGTTTCAGATGGGTTTTTAACGTGTTTGGTGTTTTGGCATAGTTTTGAGCATAAGCATATAATGATCCAAAAGTCCATTTTTAGTTCAAGAGATCGGAATTCGATTTTGAGACTTCCAGGAGTTTTATAATGATTGATAGGAATGATTTGGAATGTTTGATCTAATTTTATTAAGTAGCGATTGGGTTTTAACTGCGAAGCATGAGTTAATTATTTAACGAGCGAAGTTGGTATCACATTGAGCAAATGAGCTCTGAACTGAGTGACTGGGAGGACTGAGTAAATTGATACTCTGAGAGTATGCATATGGTTTTATCACTTAAAATCTCGCATCACATCTTCTATCTCCTTTATGACCTTCCTTCCACATAGGTATAATTCACATCCATAACTTGAAGCTCTATTATAATATTTGCAACTCTGGTGCATATACAATTCAGTGGAAGCTTCATACTGACTTCTTATGAGGCTGATACTATTCTAACTGGATTTTTTGTAGGGTCGTTATAGAGAATGGTTGTTGTACTATCTCTCTTGTACCTCTGATATTAAGAGTGATTCTGCAATGTTCTCAATCATGATGTCTATAATTTTCTAGGTCCAGTAATCATACTCCTGATTTACTTCGTTGATGTAACTCTTTAGTTTTCTCTTCCTTCTGATCAACCTTTATGTAAGCTTAATCTATCTTCTGATCTGCGGCTCATGGTAGTCGTTATTACTTTATCCTTTCATGAGCGCTATGGAATATCCATGATACAATCTTCTGACAATTCAATCCTTTGTCTATGCCCTGGGCTCAATTCCTTCTACGGCAGTATGAATGTCAATATATATGTTTCATGGATAATACTCCGAAATTTTAAGTGCGTTCATAATGTAACTCACTCTGGATCATTGATCGAATACTTTCTTTCGTTCCATCTCAGCTTTCTTTAAACGTAAGCAATTACTTTTCCTAGTCTTTCTGCCCCTTGTTGCGTGCATACTTAGCTTGTGTTAGTTCCCACACATGCCGGAGTTTTCGTGCAACTCATATGATCTTGAATCCTACTTTTGATTTTTACTTCCCGTTCCTTAGCCACGGCAATGTGTCACTTTCTTATGGAGTGCATACAATATTGTTGTGAGACTGTTGCTACAAGACCATTTCCTCTTTAGGTTACTGAGCTTAGGTTGAAGCCTTCTTCATTATTTCCTCAGCTAGACTTTCGTTGTAGTATTTAGGGAGGACCCTCTAACTCATGTAAAGCTCCATGCCCTAGTACTTGTAGGGTTGCTTCTAAGCTGATATTTTGATTGTCTTCCCAGTGGCACTCTCTTTTATCTTCGTAACACTCATACGGTACCTTTATCTATCCCAACTCTTATCTGGATATTTCTCAAGGATCACGATGTCATATCTGCGAGACTGAATTCCCCATGTTGGGGTTCACTATGTTTATCTTGCACGATCTATTGGTTTTTCTGTAACCTCCTGTCTAGCCATAACTAGGATTTTCCTGAATCAACTACTAACTACTCGTTGGCCCATTCTCATATCAATATTTCGCGTAATATTTCTTGAGTTATTTCCTTCGTCTTAACTTACGTCTCGCACTGGTTCCTTATCTATCAATAACATCTCGGGCAGGAACCCTTACTTCCTCTCATTTACATCATATTTGCATAATGTTCTAGAATCGTAGAATATCTGTAGGATTTGAATAAGTGCAATCTTATCCCTTTCTCATTCTTATCACATTCTTCCTTTATTAATTCATAGTTACTAGAACCACTTAATTCTGACTTAATGCCACATCACTCCATATTCCTCCCTTCAGGGGAGTACTAAGAGTTGGAGCCACGAGGATCTACCTATAGATATTTTACCTCTTCATCTTTGGCATCTTTTCAAATCATCGATGACACTTACTCGCCTTGTGGAAATCCTTCCGTATTAAGGATAATAAAATTCCTTATTCGCGAGGGTGACACTTAGTATAACTGGCACATACAGTCCCTTAAGCTTAACTTTGCTCACATTTCTTGCTTTAGGGAAGCGTCTTCCTGAATGACCATTCTCTGAATTTCTCATGAATCTTCTTCTATTGTCCACTCTATTATCGCTGGAACGAAATCTGAAATTCTCATGATGCCGACTATTACTCAGTCCCTAGTTCATGTTTAGTTTATCTTGTTCACTAGCCCATACTGATTTCCTTTACTCTGGGTTTAACTTTTTTCTTCTGGTAGTCGCGTTGGAGTCACGAACTTGTTTCTCGAAATGAGGATATGACTTTATGGCCTATACTCGTTTGTTATCTCAAGGCCTGTCACCTCTCGTCTTTTCCTTCACTTGACTATAGACTCTGTAATACTGTCATCTTTTGATCTACCGTTGTCATCCATGTATCATATCTTACTCATAATGCTTCATTAACTTTTTTCTTATTTCCCGCTAACACTTTTTTCTATCACTTTATTTTGTAAATTTCAACAGGACATTCTTTTGTTCTTAGCTACCGTTTGCTCCATTCAGTGGCTCTTTGGGTTGCTTAATGTTCTCGCTCTACTAGGGATGTGAGCCACACTAAGGTAATATTTATCCCTTACAACACAAGGAGATCTATTAGCGCCTTTGTAATATCCTTCGAAAATGTCAACTAATACAAACAATCCATTCACCATTTTGGGTTACTCTAACACCAGCTGGATCCTGATATCCCGTCCTTTTCTTAAACTACACCTGTTAGCCCCCAATAGGGTATAACTGAGATGGGTGTGGCCAATTATACATACCTCTGTGATTGTTGAAGGTAACTCAAAAGGCTTATATTCCTCTGCCTGAATTGTAAATACTGTTAACGTTCATTAACTGGGCGCCTCGTGCCCTTCTTCATCTTGCTTCTTTTGCTTGTTGAAACTTGTATTTATCTTCTGAATCTCTCATTGTCTTTCACCATAAATGTGGATAGATATTCTTGCCTTAAGGCTCCTTATCAAGAAGCTTACACGTCTTAGTACACATACGATCTACTGAAGACCTTACATTTACTTATCACAAGCATCATGAAAAATTGAGTTCCTCTGACTTAACTCTTCCACAGCCAAATTAAATCTCTTACCAACTGTCTTCTGGACAAAGGTATAGTCTTATTACGAATAAAATTGAAGTTAGGAATTTGAATCCTTATAAGTGAGCTCTACCACACGATCTATAGTAAGAAGAAAGAGTGATAGTCCTAAATGCCCTATAGCCTCCTGCTTATAAGTGTGGTGCACGACACACCCATAAACAAGACTCTACTAGACACGGCTTGTAGACTTCCTAGGACAGAACTGCTCTAATACCATTTTTGTTACGACCCAAGCGGATGGGCCGTGACGGGCACCCGGTACCTTACTCAACCGAGTACCAACATAACGCATCTTTCTTATTATACTATCATTGATAAATGGGCCAAACATTTGTCATGAAATAACTAGAATGAAACGTGAGGGAACACGCGTCGTAGGACGACCCAACCTATAATACCAACTCATACATAAGACATACGGGCCTATAAGACCAATGTAATCAATTATATACTTAAATCATAGGCCGACATGGCCATACAACTATCCGTATACATGACATCTATCTACAAGCCTCTAAGAGTACATAAATATCATAAAGGTCGGGACAGAGCCCTGCCATACCAATCAATACATGTCCTAATCACACTGACCAAATAGCAACTCCGGAGCAAATGGAGCGGACCAACACCTTCCGTTGAGATGATAGGCTACTTGGAGGACTCTCGATATGTCTATCGGGACCTGCAGGCATGAAACGCAGCGTCCCCAGGCAAAGGGACATCAGTACAAATAATGTACCGAGTATGTAAGAAATGAAATCAGTAAATAATAGACACGAGAGAAACATGGAGTAAAAGACTCAACATGTATATTTGAATAGCTATGTGAATCATTTAATAATATAATGTCATGCATATGCGTATAAATACCATACAATTCATAGGTATATGCGTTCATAACATCATCAAGACTCTGAGGGCATCCCATCATATCATCTCAGCCACTGTGGGCAAATCATTAACGCATACCAGTTGATCAGGTGGTGGTGTGTATATAACACCGTAACCTTTTCCCATATCCCATATACATATAATATACATGTATATAACGCCATCTAGTCATGGGTCAATGTATATGTATAAATGAATGAAATGCATATGAAATACGTTAATAAAATCTCTCGGAACGTAATAGGGCCATTATGCCCTTGATTAATGTCATGAAATAAACTTTATCAATTTACGTATTTTCTGAGACCCATGAACAGACGATAGAATAAGAAGACATATGGGAATTCAAGAACATAGACATATCTAATACTTCTATGAATAAAGTCATTTATAGAATTTGTGCATTTGCTCATTTCGTTCGTGTCGTATAGATCATGCCAAAAAGAAAGAAGGGATAGCCTTAACATACCTGAACCGATTATCTTGACAATCACTCTAACACACGTTAATTGCGACAAAATATGTGACGGCAAGATCGGAGTACGGAAAAATCCATATGATATTCTTGAGAAGGATTGTACCGGGCTTTCTTAGAATTACATCTCACGCTGCTGTAGCGTTATGAAATCTTCATGTTTTTGAATTCCTGAAGATCCATGAAAGCTCACGGGTATTGAATTCTTGAAGATCTATGGAAGCTCATGTTATTGAATTCTTGAAGATCTCTGGAAGCTTACATTATTGAATTCCTTAAGATCATACTTTAGCATTTGATATATGCTAAAGTAGAGAAGCCTTATATTAAATGGGCGTGGGCCCCACTTCATGTGGTGGCTTAACCACATAGCCCTTAATCTTGCCATCTTACCAAAATGGTTTTAAGAGTCATAAATGGGGATGAGAGGTGCTGCCACGTTAGGGAGTTAATTCTTATCCCATAATTATCCACTTTAATTCCTTAATTATTTTGTTAATCCCCATTAACCAATAATTATCCAATTATCCACATAATTAGGAATTATCTCAAATTACTTAAAATACTACTCGCTTTTAACCCACTTTATACACCTTACTATCATGGTCATGTGGTACCTTGTATGGCACTAGTTCATAAATACGGGGTATTACAACTTGGATCGTATTTTATCCGCAAATTGCCAAACTTCGACGAAACTCATTTTCTTCGATTCGCTTACCCTCTAACCTTCACAAATTAACTTATCACTTGTTGAAATAGCATAATCCTTATAGTCTCAAAATAATCTCATTTCCGAACTTACGTCGATTAACTTACAACGAAACTTCAACGTAATGCAGAATGTAATATCTCATTTTCGAGCTTTCATCAATTTACTTATGGCGTTCTTTCACGTACGAAAACATGGGGTATAACAATGGGATCCCAACATGATACAAACTTGCTGGAGCGATCAAAACACAAAAATAACATCAAAACTATGAATCACAATGAATTCAAGCTTTATAAAATCAAAACTTGTAATTTTTCGAAAACTAACGAAAAACGTGCAGAATAAGTTCGACTGTTCCACATAAAGCATAAATATTGTTACAAAGCTCCTCGAACTCTCGAAATCCAAATCGGGACCCCGTATCAAAACAAAAATCCAATTATTGCCAAAATTTGGAATTCAAAGCTTTGCAAAGTTAACAATGTTTTTGAAAATTACGCCAAATCACTTTGGGACCTCCAATTTAAAATCCAGGCATACGCCCGAGACTGAAATCACCATATGAAGCTAACTGAACCATCAAAAATCCATTCTGGTGTCAAATACTCAAAAATAAACTTGGTCAACTCTTCCAACTTAAAGCTTCCTAGTTGAGAATCATTCTTCCAAATAAATTCCGAATCACCTGAAAAACCAAAACCGACGCTTCACACAGTTCATAATACATCATACGAAGCTACTCGAGACTTCAAATAGCTGAATGGAGTACAAATTCTCAAAACACCAATCGAATCGTTACATTCTCCCCCACTTAAACATATGTTTGTCCTCGAACGTGCCAAGAGTTGTTCCTGAGCTGTCAAATCACTGTGTAACCTTACCACGCACATACCCGGGGGTTATCCCACATCATTCTGATCCATGAAAACCTGATAACACATCATAACTGAAGATTGTTACTTTAACCTTAGCCCCTAAGCCTTAGAACCCAATTTCCAACATCCGGAATCCTTTACAAGACCCGAATCTCGCATCTACACATTGTATGTGTCCGAACATGCTGTATCGAGCCATAACCATAACCCAAGATGTAATCACATGATATACCACACAACTCGCATACTCATATAAATAATTCTCAATCACAGTAACTGCTCAAAACAAACTCGATACTAGTAGTAAACCTCATATCAAATAAAACCTCATTCAAAACCTTCATACACTGCCAATGATAAAAGAAACACGTAGAAACTCATAACCACTAATCAGATCAACAAGTCATGGAGCTCCCCCTCCTTCAACAAGAACTATAGTCAATTTCTAAGACGACTTTCGATACCATCCTTCCAAAAATACCGTAATCAAATTCAATAGAAATCACTTCAGGCCCAAAGACTCCCATCTCATCAAGTACAAGCTACTCTATTGACACACCATGCCAATACTACCTAGAATAAAAACTTGTGCAATCTGGGCACCAATAAGCAAAACATCAAATGCACCCAAAGATGAAAAATGACTCAAATGAGAGAACCGTCCTACAAGCTCAACAAGTACCACCACCAACGCAATGCTACAAACCCACCACACGTAGTAGAACCAAAATACACGAATCTATCACTACGGATCATACCCCAACATAGTCTCGCTGCAATGTGTAACCCATCCAAACACCAACCCATATGAAATACCTCCAGTCAACATGCTCAAAATCAACAATTACACACAATTCGACATCAAATACACGAAGTGTATGACCATAACCACGGAGAAGCAATTAGAACAATATACCCACCACCGGAAAAGGCCATACCATGGTGCAATCAAACATTCCACCCCCAATTACCATCTCGCTCGAATTCTACTATAATGCCCTAACAGAACCGCACCATGTGTGCATATAACCAACGAGTCACAACCCCTCGTAGGATAGAAGAATAACTCATAGAACATATCAGAACACGAATAAGCTCAACTCTAACCGAATCACACACCTTTCAACAATAACGATGCCAAGTCAGAATATCTGACCCGACGTAGAATACACATCCTTATTGGGCCTACCAATGGGCCCCCAAATCAAATCCGTCCATCCCCAAATGAATAAATAGCCCTTCAAAAGTACACAATGGTCTAACCATAACACATACCACCATCTAGCAAACTTTGGCCACACCTTCACAGTTCACAACCCCAAAACAATCTGCTTTTGAGAACTCCTAGTCTCCAAATCCATAGAATATACGAATCACCATAGCTGAGACCAACTCCCCCACTCGAATGACTAACACATCTATCATACATAATCATCCCCACGAGAAATACTTCTATAATTCTTCCATGCCACATAGAAAAATCTGAACATCAGTAGTTTATCAACTAGGTGAGTACTGCAATACCAATGAAGCATCCGTAAGTCAAAACACAGTGTGCCTTCTGAGATACGCATCCTTCTTAGGCAATACCAAGTAGTTATAGCATTTATCTAAACATCGGAAACCATCTATGGTGTCTAAGAATTTATGACCTTCCTTTCAAAACTAAATTGCGACCTTGCACACGTAAATCTCAATCCCACAGAACACACCGCATATATCATACCATCATATGAAAAGTACGAGAATCTCATAATCAACTCTAAGTCACAAGTAGAATATATACCCGGTTAGTCAAAAACCTTCCATTTGATCTCATTCAGGAGAAAATCACAATATGCAACATGCTCCTCATGCCAATAGGAAATATCCACCTCGAGCCATGGTAGAAGTCATCGAAAAGACTTTGGAATCCATTTGCACATAACCAAGCTATCAGAACTGAATCCCTCTAACTCAACCAAGCCATGCAGGTCACCAAAACCCAAGAGCATTGCCACAAAATACCTATAGAGACTCACCACATCATAAGTACCCAAAAAACCGATCATATCCATTACCGTGATGATCCAACATTCTACCAAATTGTCCTATTTCTCCAAGTTCCTTCTGAATTACCCTCAAGGTGACACTTCTCCTCACCAGAACACCATGATCCTTAACCAAACCTCACCCCCACGAGATCCTAGCACTAAACCACACTACCCTACGACCCATAAGTCGTTGTATTCCCTCTTAAGCACCGCAAAAGTACCACAACCGTGAAACTCACTCTGAAATGTATAATCCATAAAGATATAGAAATACCATGGGTCTCGACACCATCCAATGTAAATCCCAGATTCTAGCCATATACAAATCCTGAAAATTCCCAATTGCTACATATAACTCCTGAATCCATTAGAACCTTCTTGAGAGTCGTCCACTCTACTAAAATCTCAATTGCACCGCCCAAACGGGCCGAATAAAATATGCCCCCTTAATACGATAACACCCATAGAAGCAACCCTACCTTAACGCAACCAAGCAAATTCCTAATCCATTCGCACTATATCTCCCACGAATAACAACTCAATCATTCTCTGATTCTCATATACAATAAAGTGTAACATAACCCGTATCCAAAGATTCCTTTACTCGATTCATCCTCGATCTTAACCTCTGCAAGTCATATATGATTCACAAGTATGCCTCAAACTGAAACCAGTACAACACATAACCATGCAATCAAATCGTCGATAGCAAACTCCCCCACTTGGCTCAAAGCCATAGGACAAAAAACTCGATAACTCATAATACCCATACTCTATTACTGCCATAATCCCGCATCGAAATTCAACTCAATCCTTCATAAGCTCATGTAACACAAACCATCTAGTACTTCAAATCATCTGTAAATCTCTCATTCATCGTCGTGACGGTTGGGTTAACTTTCTCAACCAATCCAAACTCAAATCATAATACCTATACCCACTGGCAGAAAAGAAAGCATCCACACAACATCACACATCCATAAATTACCCTGCAGATGATAACCCAACTGCTTTCCCTCAGACTGACATCTCTCTATACCCTTTTACAGCTACATCTACTATGCAATCACTTAATCTTCCTATTATGAACTAATCAACAAGACATAAGAATCTAATTCTTTCCACAATTAAACATCATGAAAGATCCTTCAACACACCCATAACTCGAGATTGTACGTCACATCAAGACAGAAATCCAACACCCAATAGTCTTTTTACTTCTCAAGCAAACTCCTCTCACACATCCAGACCATCTGGACACATCCCACAGTCACATCATACTCATCATATAGACATCCAACCACTCATCGAGCCACAAATCCCACTCATAGGGACACTGCCGGACATATAAGTACAAAAGCATATACTTACACAACTAAAACTACCAAGCCTAAGCTGCTATCTAAACCTGGCCTCAAGTCCTCCAGACTGGCCCATCACCAAACATCGGAAACACATCTCGTACCACATCCATAGAATCACAAGTCATCGATGCACAGCTGATACCAAGCGCTCGCATACGCATACGTGTGAGTGGAAGAAATTCAAAGAGATACGCTTCAAGCGGAATCAATGTCGCACGATATGAAAAGAAAGACGGGAAGTTTATCCTAAATGCCCTGTAGCCTCTCGAAAATAGTTATGGACGTCATCATACCGATCCGGAAGACTCTACTAGGCACTTACTCATGACTCATAGAACCTATGAACCTAGAGCTCTGATACAAACTTGTCACGACCCAAAATCCAACTAGTCATGATGGCACCTAACCCAACCCGCTAGGTTAGCAAATTTAACAAAAATCCAGTACCAATGAGATTTACTTAGAAAAATAAAGTTAATATAACTGCACTTTTATACAAGGAATTTCCCAAGGAGTGGTAATACAAATCACGAGCTTCTAAGATTAAGAGTTTACAAAGTTGATATAAAACAAATACATCATATGTTTGAAATATACATGAACATATTTATAATGCTAAAGCTACCAAGAACAAGAGGCAGCTATGACAGGAACGCAAGTACATCTTCAAATCCAGCTCCCTCCATACACAGCAACATCGGCATCCAACATCTGCACGCAAGGTGAAGAAGTGTAGTATGAGTACAACCGACCCCATATACTCAATAAGTAACAAACCTAACCTTAGGTTGAAAGTAGTGACAAGCTGGGACGAAGGTCAGAGTCCAACACCAATTGCCAACCACAGCTGATAACAATATAATAAAAGTGGTATAAGAAATAACTCAGAGATATAATGCTCATCTCGTTCACAGTTCCGGAAAATAGACATGTTTTTCGAGTATATCAGTAAGAACCCAAATCTTTTACTGAAATCACAAAAATATGAGTAAATCTGAAAAACTATGATTTTTCCCAAAACTTTCAATAACAGGTAAGATGTTTCATTATCAAATGGCATGAGGAAAGTAAATCTCTATGCCTACATGTCAACGTGTATACGAAGTCATGAATGACTCAATACTGTACAACATGAGGAAAATGCACCTCTATACTTGTATGTCAAGTGTGCATGTCGAATGCACGAGATACTCAAATGCAAAAGGTTGCGAATAATCCATACTACAGATAGAAGGTTAGAAACGCTAGGATTCAGTATCCAGGAATGATAGCGGCGTCGTCAGTGGCATATCCTCCAATCTATGGTTTCTAGTTACCGAAAGACCTAGTCAATAGAGTAAAGAAGAGTTAGAGACGATGTGATGTCTTCCTTGATGTTCCAGAATAACATAAGGAATCTATGGTGCAAGCAAGTTGAAGGAAGGTTACGGGTAGTATAAATGGATATGTGTAGATCGCAAGCTAAGGTATGATAGAGAGAAGATTTTAGGAAGACAGGAGTAAAGACAAGAAAGGGCGAGTGAGAAGGTAACGAGAAACGGATGAGTCCTCGGGATTAAGCCCAAGAAAACAAGAGAGTTGATGGCTTATGTAAGTTATACAAAGCTCAGTATAGCCTGAATGAACTCAAAGGAATCTATGACTAGTATCATCTAGAAGAGATAGAATGCTAGCCTGGTAGTAGAATGAAGGTGTAATTGTGTTAGATGAAGGATGACGTTTGGGCCTTCGATTGAATAATTACTTGAAAAGGGATTTCAAGAATTGTACGGGATTAAAATACCCACGTAAGTGAATCACAATTGGATGCTATAAAATACGGTTATTGAAATACAGTATCGCCTCTAAATGGATCAGGAAAATCACTTCAAATATTCCTCGATGCAACGTAAGCCCTAATGGCAAGGTATTACGTAAGAAGTTTCAAGTTATTAGTGGTATATTGTGGAACAATATTGAGGAGAATCAACGATTGATGGACAAAAGTCACAAAGTATGAGATGAGATTAGGTCGTCATTCTTAAGATGAACAGTAATTAGGAAACATTAAAGGACTTAGACTTATACATATAGGCTAAGCAACGAAAGTAACCTGGAGTTCGGTAGCAGACCTCAATAATGATAAATCGAAGTAAGAGTTATGGTATAGTATGACCTACCTAGTTGCAGTAAAGTCATACGAATGGATAACCGGGTCTATGAAATAAGATATAGCAATATTCATAAGTTCAACAAAGTATTGAGCAAAGAACATCAGTATACCTATAGATGCCCAGAGAGACATCTTATCAAGCTCTGTATATGCTTACAAAGTGAGGCCTAGATATTGGCTAAAAAGAAAACTGGAGGAAAAAAGAGAGAAGAGTCGTATAGGCGCACATACAAGGAAAAAGTCATACAGGCTGCATGACAAAGGGTAGCAAGAGTTACGAGATTGGAAGAATTCTGACCACAGACCGTGGTGTGACAAAGATGCCTAAAAGGGGGAATGCCCTGGCCTTTGGATTTATTCAAAGAACAGTTGCCTAAATGGCAAGAAGAGTATTAAAGTATTCTCAAGAGCTGTGGGTTATGAGAATGATAAATGCATCAGTCAACATTTGAGGAAGAATGTTCCAAAGGTGGGAATGATGTTATACCCCATGTTTTCGTACGTGAAAGTACGCCATAAGTAAATTGATCAAAGCTCAGAAATGAGATATTACATCCCGCATTCTTGTACGTTGAAGTTTCATTGTAAGTTAATCGACTTAAGTTCGGGAATGAGATTATTTTGAGACTATAAGCATTATGCTATTTCAAACAAGTGATAAGTTAATTCATGAAGGTGAGAGGGTAAGCGAATCAAATAAAATGAGTTTCGTCGAAGTTTGGCAATTTGGGGATAAAATACGATCCAAGTTATAATACCCCGTATTTATGAACTAGTGCCATACAAGGTACCACATGACCATGATAGTAAGGTGTATAAAGTGTGTTAAAAACGAGTAGTATTTTAAGTAATTTGAGATAATTCCTAATTATGTGGATAATTAGGTAATTATTGGTTAATGGGGATTAACAAAATAATTAAGGAATTAAAGTGGATGATTATGGGATAAGAATTAACTCCCTAACATGGCATCACCCCTCATCCCCATTTATGACTCTTAAAACCATTTTGGTAAGATGGCAAGATTAAGGGCTATGTGGCTAAGCCACCACATGAAGTGGGGCCCACATCCATTTAATATAAGGCTTCTCTACTTTAGCATATATCAAATGCTAAAGTATGATCTTAAGGAATTCAATAACGTAAGCTTCCAGAGATCTTCAAGAATTCAATAACATGAGCTTCCATAGATCTTCAAGAATTCAATACCCGTGAGCTTTCATGGATCTTCAGGAATTCAAAAACGTGAAGATTTCATAATGCTACAGCAGCGTGAGATATAATTCTAAGAAAGCCCGGTACAATCCTTCTCAAGAATATCATATGTATTTTCCGTACTCCGATCTTGCCGTCACATGTTTTGTCGCAATTAATGTGTGTTAGAGTGATTGTCAAGATAATCGGTTCAGGTATGTTAAGGCTATCCCTTCTTTATTTTTGGCATGATCTATGCGACACGAACGAAATGAGCATATGCACAAATTCCATAAATGACTCTATTCATAGAAGTATTAGAGATGTCTATGTTCTTGAATTCCCATATGTCTTATTATTATATCGTCTGTTCTTGGGTCTCAGAATATATGTAAATTGATAAAGTTTATTTCATGATATTAATCAAGGGCATAATGGTCCTATTACGTTCCGAGAGATTTTATTAACGTATTTCATATGCATTTCATTCATTTATATATGTACATTAACCCATGACCAGATGGCGTTATATACGCGTATATTATATGTATATGGGATATGGAAAAAAGTTACGGTGTTATATACGAACTACCACCTGATCAGCTGGTATACATTGATGATTTGCCCACAGTGGCCGAGATGATATGATGGGATGCCCTCAGAGACTTGATAATGTTATGAACGCATATACCTATGCATGATATGATATTTATACGCATATGCATGACATTATAATATTAAATGATTCATAGAGCTATTCAAATATACATGTTGAGTCCTTTACTCCATATTTCTCTCATGTCTATTATTTACTGATTTCATTCCTTACATACTCGGTACATTATTTTTACTGACGTTCCTTCGCTTGGGGACGCTGCATTTTATGTCTGCAGGTCCCGATAGATCAGTTGAGAGTCCTCCAAGTAGGCTATCAGCTCAATGGAAGGTGTTGGTCCGCTCCATTTGCTCCGGAGTTTCTATTTGGTCAATATGATTAGGATATGTATTGATTGGTATGGCGGGGCTCTGTCCCGAACTTTATGATATTTATGTACTCTTAGAGGCTTATAGACAGATGTCATGTATACGGATACTTGTATGGCCATGTCGGCCTATGATTTAAGTATATAATGGATTACATTGGTCTTATAGGCCCGTATGTCTTATGTATGAGTTAGTATTACAGGTTGGGACGTCCTACGATGAGTGTTCCCTCATGTTTCATTATAGTTATTTCATGACAAACGTTTGGCCCATTTATCAATGATAGTATGATAAGAAAGATGCGTTATGTTGGTACTCGGTTGAGTAAGGTACCGGGTGCCCGTCGCGGCCCATCGGCTTGGGTCGTGACACTCGTGGGCCTCGGGTGAGTTTCGGATGGGTTTTTAACGTGTTTGGTATTTTGGCATAGTTTTGAGCATAAGCATATAATGATCCAAAGGTCCATTTTTAGTTCAAGAGATCGAAATTCGATTTCAAGACTTCTAAGAGTTTGATAATGATTGATATGAATGATCTGGAATATTTGGTCTAATGTTATTAGTCACGATTGGGTTTTTACTGCGAAGCATGAGTTAATTATTTAACGAGCGAAGTTGGTATCACATTGAGCAGATGAGCTCCAAATTGAGATCCGGACTGAGTGAATGTGAGGTTTAAGTGACTGGGAGGACTGAGTGAATTGATATTCTGAGAGTATGCATATGCTTTTATCATGGTGTTGTATTGCATTCGACATGCACACTTGACATACAAGCATAGAGATGCATTTTCCTCGTGTTGTACAGTATTGAGTCATTCATGACTTCATATACACATTGATATGTAGGCATAGAGATTTACTTTCCTCATGCCATTTGATATTGAAACATCTTACCTGTTATTGAAAGTTTTGGGAACTTTTGAAATGTAATGGATAATTGAAAAGGAATAGATTAAAGTCACTTACCAATAAATTTAGGAAGAAAATATCTTGGGAAAATCGCCTCTAGGGTGTTTAGGGTTGAGAGTTTGAAAGAAATGAGCTAAATCCCGTTTTTCCTTCTTTTACCCAGCTGCAGTTATCACAATTGCGACACATAGTACGTAGTTGCGATGATCGCAAAAACGATCAACCCTTCGCAAATGCGAAAAAGTCACTGAGCCTATTGTCGTCGCAAATGTGAAAATTTTATACCAAGTTTGTCTGCAAATGCTAACAATACTTCACAAAAGTGAACCAGTACCAAGTCAGTCTGTGGTCGCAAAATTAACGAGCGAAAACATACATTTAATATGCTCACTAGTCGAATATAGTATAGAAAAATATCGTATCCATAGGGATTGGATTTAAACAGTGTTTTCGTAGCTTCTAGTTTAATTTCTATCCAAGATGCTCGACAATTAGATTTGTGTGATTTAAACTAAAATTAACTAAAAGTCTAAACTATTGGCTAATGACAATCGCAACAAGAGTAAGCAAATAAGATATCAATAGGAGAAAATAGGATAGGTGCACGATACTTGTCTGGGATTTAACTCTAGTCGATTCACTTATAAGGTTCAAGTGAGTCTCTTGAATTCACTCAATTATTAGTTCAAACGTTCAGTGGAAAATCCTCTCTCGATTAAGTCTCAACCTCACAATATGAACTAAGTTAAGCTCGGTGAAGATATGCAGGAATTCGTAGTGGATTGGTCTCTAGGAGAACGTCTTCTAATTATCCTCCAAACTAGGTCTAAACAATAATTCAACTATCCTCTTTCGATTACTATGAAGAATCAGTGAATTCAACCAACAAGATAATGCAAATACATCACAAGTTATGCCTCTTTCGATTATATGAACATGTGAAAATAGATGCAACAATTAAAATACACAAAACTATACAATACATAAAACTAGAGTTAATATCCACAAACAAGTCCCAATACACCAAATCCATCAATCCCGAAAGAAAACTACTCCATAGATATGGAGTAATTCATCACAAATAAGTTTAAGTTGAAGGAAAACATACAACGATCCAAACTCTTGTCTTGTGAGGATTGAATAATGAAATCATTTATGCTCTTCCTTCTCCCACCTTTTCTTAGCCTCCTTAGGTCTAAAGTATGTCAAAAGTCCCAAAAATACCACTTTTCCAAGTATATATACCAAGTAAGGTCGGACCCAAACGAACACACCTTCTCCTATGCGAAATATGACTCTTTCCGGAATAGGATGTGCGCGGCCTCACACCTGGGAGTGTGCTCGCGTATATGGTCATGCACTTTGGATGGTATTCTGCCTCACTTGCGCGCCCAGTGCGCGCTTGCGCACCTGGGTGGCGTCCTGCTCGATTCTCCGTTTCTCTCATTAAGTGCACGATTGTCCGTTGATCCTTGAACACGATCCCAACTTAATACTAGAGCTTTTACTCAGACTTCAAAGATCCAGAATAGCTTGAATTCATTCCATAACATCTACATACCTCGGGATCACTCCTACATTATTAATGCAAAGCACTAGCGATTAATGCTCAAACTCAATTAAAGTGCAGTAAATTAGAGTGTGATAAGCAACTAAAACACGTAATTATAACCTACCATCAACACCCCACACTTAAACCATTGCTCGTCCTCGAGCAATCAAACTACACTTTATAATGACATGACCTTTTTTAAAAAAACTCACATAACTCATCATACCAAGAATATTTAAAATCGATTAAGCACAATAGTGTAATTTCCTAGCCTCAAGATTTGACTCAAAAGCACCATGCATTATTTATATCCCGCTCACTTACTCTAGAATAGAGGTCAATGACCTTACCTTTCCTTCATGAATTAAGTGCCCTCACAACAAAAGAGAGTAGCTCCACACACAATAAACATTAAGAACAACTAGGAACTCAAGATAGACATAATTCACTCACTCTCAGAAATAATATTCGTATGCCACAAACGATGAACCATAGACTTTCCCGTAGTGTACTACTCTACTAATTGAGCTCATTCAGTCAAGGATCAAGTAGGACTTTAATTGGTTGTAATGTAAGTTGCGGGACAGGTAGGATACATTTAGATACAAGAGTGACTACACCTCCCTAAGCACTTTAATACATACATCTCATTGTTAAAACCCCACACTTATGTCAAACCAATACTCCACCTTCACATCAATTTACATTAACTCCCAACTTCTTTAAGCACAAATACATCAAGAGTTACCACTTATCAATGAATAATTTTCACAACAATACCCTATGTATTTTTTTTTCTTTTTAAATTTAAGTGGCTCTTACTTTTTCAAAACAGTGCACCTTTCTCCTTATTTCTTTAGCTCCACTCAAAACCAACCCAATCACCCCACACTTCAACTTTTACAAAGTTCGTACAATTTCAAGTGCTCATGCGAGGTAAATGGTTCAAATAGATGGTTAATTCAAACAAATGTGTAAGGCTCGCAATGTGGTTACCAAAGAAACAGGATTACAGGC
The DNA here is from genome assembly GCF_000390325.3 of Nicotiana tomentosiformis. NCBI lineage: Eukaryota > Viridiplantae > Streptophyta > Magnoliopsida > Solanales > Solanaceae > Nicotiana > Nicotiana tomentosiformis. The sequence goes on from NC_090817.1 coordinate 90,159,871, forward strand.
TCAAAGGGGTTAACTACAATACATACAATTAAGTGGGTAAACGCATATATCTAGCTCAACAAAGAAATGCCTATATCACTTCCAAGACTGCATAAAACTATTATTTCACTTTGCAAACATACGGGGCAAGTTCTAGACATCAAATGTAATACACAGAATAACACAAAACCTCACACACACCTGACACATAACTAACTCAAGATTGGATTATCAAGACACTCTAGGCAAAGCAGTTAAGCAAAGATAAGATCATACAATTTAAAGTACTTATGCAATAGTAAAAAACAGAGCCTAAATGTCTCAACTAAATCACTCACTATTCTCAAGGCATGATAGATTCAAGAAATATTGCTTTCATTTCAAATCATAGCACAAGGTTTCCTACTCATCACAAAAATAAAAACTAACTGCACCCGGTTCAAATAAAACCCTTGGAAAAGAACCGCATCACAAAAAAATACCAAGGGGGAATTATTACACAACCTAGCAAAAGAAAGTCTTTTTATCTTTTTTCTTTCGACTTTAATCCCTCAAGAAACCCGTCGAATGATATACTTCTTTGGGAAAAATTGTAAATTTTAAAACTTTTATGGTTTCCAATTTTTTTTCTATCAAACTACTACAACTAACCAAAAGAAACTAACAAAATTAATATACATACAATATACATACAAATATATCCCCCACCCGCACTTTAAGTTGTGGTATGTCCCCATGACACACAATTAAAAAGCATAAGGCATAGGAACTTCCTTAAATCTCTAGTCGGGGTCCGAGTCAAAGTTGGGCTCCATTCTTCGTGCCCGAACTAGTGCACACATCCACTCGGACATCTTCTTCTCACCTTTCTTGGGGTACACCCCACACTTGTCTTTCTCAATCACTGGGACCTTCTCTTTCGAGCTTTTCACTCTCCACTCTACACTTGCAGCTGGCTTATCCTTTCTCACCCCCATCTCCACATTCATCTTGAAAGTCACCGTCTCCTCACCCACTCTAAGCATGAGCTTTCTATCATGTATGTCTAATATTTCTCTACCTGTCGCTAAGAATGGTCTTCCTAAGATAAGGGGAACCTTTTTGTTCTCCTCCATCTTCACCATAATAAAATCTATAGGAAATACAAACTTATCTACCTAAACTAATACATCTTCAACTATTCCTTTAGGTATCAAAGTTGTTGGTCTGCCAGCTGCAAAGATATTGGCGCAGACCTTATCTCTCTAAGCTCATTCCCTAATTTCCTATAAATAGACAAAGGCATTAAATTAATTGAGGCACCAGAATCACATATAGACTTATCAAAATTAAGAGTGCCTAACGAGCAAGGTATAGTAAAACTCCCTGGATCTCCACCTTTTATGGGAGTTTGTTTTGCAAAATTGCACTGCAATGCTCTGTGACCATGACCACTGAGGTATCTTTTATCTTCCTCTTCTTTGTAAGGATCTCTTTCAAGAATTTGGCATAAGCTGGCATTTGTGAGAGAATTTCTGTGAATGGAAAATTTACATTAACATGTCTCAGCATATCTAGAAATCTCTCAAACTTCTTGTCCAGCTTTTTTCTATACAACTTTTGGGGAAAGGGTAGAGCAGGCATATGCTCGCTCTCATTAGATTATTCCCTTATTGAAGTTTCCTCTTTCTTCTTTTTCTCAGCTCCTTTCTTGCCTTTCTTGTTCTTATCAACTTTATTTTTCAGCTGCTCCTCAACTTCTTTTTCAAGCACAACCTCTTTTTGGATTTGAGTGGGATCTTTCAACACTTGCCCGCTTCTCAAGGTCACAACATTTACTGTTTCTTTGGGACTTCTCTCAGTGTCAGCTGGTAGAGTACCCGGGATTCTCTCAGACAGTACAGTTGCAATTTGTCCCACTTGCTTCTCCAAATTTTGCAAACTAGTGCCAAGTTCTTTGATAGCTGAACCATGAGCATCTAATCTCTCATTTGTCTTGACAATGAAGGACTTCATTAGATATTTTAGCCCGGGCTGAGTGGAATGTTGAGGCTGGAACTGTGGCCTCAGCTGATTCGCAAAACCAGGAGCTCCTTGTCCTTAAAATATGGGATTGTTTTACTTCCATGCGTTTGCAGTACCCCCAAGTGAACTCCATGAAAACCGGGGTGCTTCTGACCTATTGCATTGAAGTTATAATTCCCGACAACATTAATTTCCTCAATTGAGGCTTGACACTCATGAGTAGGGTCCCTCTTCCACATATATCACACGCTGCATGGGGCTCACTCTTTATCGAGGCTAAGGTCAGATTCCTTATTTCCTTGGCCATGACATCAAGATGTACCTGCACAAATGTGTTAGCGTCAACTTGGTGAACAACAATTGATCTTCTTCTTTCAGCAATTTCAAAGGGCCATTGATTTGCGTCCTCAGATAACTCATCTAGATTTGTGACTATCTCCTCTGGAGTATTTTTCATCAACGGTCCTCCAGCTGCATTGCCCAATGTTCTGCGAGCGGCAAGTGTCAATCCATCCCAAAAATCATGGAGTTGCATCCAGAGTTCAATTCCGCTATGTTGATACTTTCGCACTATCTCCTTAAACCTCTCCCAATCTTCAAACATAGTTTCAGTCTCGTTCTGGCAAAAGTTATGGGTTTCTCTTCTAAACTTACCCGTCTTAGATGATGAGAAATATTTTTCAAGAAATTTTCTGGTCATCTCATCTTATGTTCTAATCGATCCATTAGGTAAGCTTTGAAGCCAGTGCTTTGCATCATCTTTGAGAGTGAAGGGGAATGCCCTTAAGTAAACTGCATCTTGTGACACGTCATTGTATTGAAAGTTGTTCATAATCTCTTCGAAGTCTATTAGATGACGGTTTGGATCTTCGTTCATCTTTCCTTTGAAGATATAACTGTTTTGAAGTGTTTGAAGCAACCCATGTTTTAACTCAAAATATTTAGTTGCAATTGGAGGTGGTCTCGCACTTGATAAGCCCTGGCTGTAGACCGGTCTAGCATAATCGCCAAGTGGTCGCCCAGCACGGGGAGCTATATTTCCGAATTGGTCTGCACCCAAAGGTAGATTCTGAGCAATTATCCGAGCCCTCTCCTCTTCATAGACAAGTTGTGCATTTCAAAGAGCTATCTCCTTAGCATCTCTCTTAGCTTTTTCTCTTTGTTAGGCTGCCTCTCTTGCAGCCAAATCAACATTTTCCTCATCTCCCGCCATAACATCCTTTGTTGAGGATTGCCAACCTTCTCTGTATTCTCGGGGAGATTTTTTTCCATCCTCAACTGTAGTAATTTTTTCTCGATTTATGGTTCGTATGGGGGCACTTCCTTCCCAGAAGATCGAGTCATGCACCAATCTAACTTGTAGCCTGCGCAAAATCAAGTAACACCAAATGTAAAAGGATAAAAGTAAAATAAAAATAAAAAATTCCTGAATTAGCACCACACACCATTTCAAACACTCTTAATTGCCAATCCCCGGCAACGACGCCAAAATTGACGAGTGCAAAACACACACTTAAATATGCTCGCTAGTCGAATATAGTATAGAAAAATATCATATCCACATGGATTAGATTTAAACAAGGTTTTCATAGCTTCTAGTTTAATTGCTATCAAAGATGATCGACAATTATATTTGTGTGATTAAAACTAAAATTAACTAAAAGTCTAAACTATTGGCTAATGACAATCACAACAAGAGTAAGTAAAGAAGATATCAATGGGAGAAAATAAGGGTTGATTGGATAGGTGCAAGATACTTGTCTGGGATTTAATTCCAGTCGATTTACTTATAAGGTTCAAGTGAGTCTCTCGAATTCACTCAATTATTAGTTCAAACATTCAGTGGAAACTCCTCTCTCGATTAAGTCTCAACCTCACAAGATGAACTAAGTTAAGCTTGGTAAAGATATGCAGGAATTCGTAGTGGATTGGTCTTTAGGAGAACCTCTTCCGATTATCCTCCTAAGTGGTCTAAACAATAATTCAACTAGCCTCTTTAGATTACTATGAAGAATCAGTGAATTCAACCAAGAAGATAATGAAAATATATCACAAGTTATGCCTCTTTCGATTACATAAACATGAGAAAAGAGATGCAATAATTAAAACATCTAAAACGATCCAATAAATAAACACTAGAGTTAATATCCACAAACAAGTCTCAATAAACCAACTCCATCAATCCCTAAAAAGAACTACTCCATAGATATGGAGTAATTCATCATAAATAAGTTTAAGTTAAAGGAAAACATACAACGATCCAAACTCTTGTCTTGAGTGAGGATTGAATGATGAAATCCTTTGTGCTCTTCCTTCTCCCATCTCTTCTTAGCCTCCTTAGGTCTAAATTATGTCAAAAGTCCAAAAAATACAATTTTTCCATGTATATATACCAAGTAGGGTCGGGCCCAAACGAACACACCATCTCCTACGCGAAATAGGACTCTTTCCGGAATATGACGTGCGCACCGCACACCTGGGAGTGTGCTCACGCATATGGCTGCCCACTTTGGATGGTATTCTGCCTCACTTACGTCCTGCTCGATTCTCCGTTTCTCTCGTTAAGTGCACGATTGTCCGTTGATCATCGAACATGATCCCAACTTAATCCTATAGCTTTTACCCATACTTCAAAGCTCCAGGATAGCTTGAATTCATTCCATAACATCTAAATGGCTCGGGATCACTCCTACAAGGCATAAAACACACAATTAATGCAAAGCACTAGCAATTAACGCTCAAACTCAATTAAAGTGTAGTAAATTAGAGTGCGAGAAGCAACTAAAACACGCAATTATAGCCTATCATCAACAATTGCGACCAAAACCTTCGTAATTGCGATGATACATAGTCCACAAATGCAAAGAATATCTCGCAAATGCAAACTTTTCCCGCCCATGCTCGCAAATGAGACTCATTGTTCGTAAAAGCGAGGCTCGTATTTGCGAGCCATAACTCGCAAATGCGAGATTTGCATATCACACCAGAAACAAAAGATGCATCAGCTATTTGCAAAGTCAAAAAATTGATCTATAGCCTATCCGAAACTCACCTGAGCCCCTCGGGCTCCAAACCAAACATGCACACTAGTGTAAAAACATCATACAACCTCTCTCACGCGATCAAAACACAAAAAATAATACCTAGAACTACTAATCGGACACCAAAACTCATGAAATTATTAATGAAACTTAATAATATGACATTTCTCAACCGGTAGTCCGAATCACATCAAATCAACTCAAATACCAAGTTTTGCAGACAAGTCATAAATACTGAAATGAACCTATACAAAGTTTTGGAACCAAAATCTGAACCCGGTAGCAACAAAGTCAACTCACGGTCAAACTTAGGAATTCTTTAAACCTTTAAATTTCTAGTTTTCAGCAAATTGCGTTAATTCAAGCTAGGGACTTCCGAATTTGATTCCAAGTATATTCCCAAGTCCCAAATCATGATATAGACCCACCGGGATCGTGAAAATATTGATCTGGATCTGTTTGCTCAAAATATTATTCGAAGTCAACTCAAATGAGTTTTAATAAGTGATTTCACATTTTCATCAATTTTCTCCTAACAACCTACCAGAAAAAGGATACGGACTGTACATGCAAATCTAGGAAGGCTAAACAGAGCTATTCGAGGTCTCGGAATAAATAAATGACGGGTAAAACTATAAATGACCTATCGGGTCATCAGAGTCACTATCAAGAACAAGTACTCTTTGTCAAGGATTAATGACTTATTTGATCAGCTTCAGGGTTCCAAAGTGTTTTCGAAGATTGATTTGAGATTTGGCTACCATCAGTTAAAGATTAGGGCTTTGGATGGCCCTAAGAAAGCTTTTCGGACCCGGTATGTGCATTATGAGTTTCTAGTGATATCATTTGGTTTGACAAATTCCCCAACAATATTCATGGATTTGATGAATCGTGTATTTAAGCCCTATTTGTATTCATTGATGATATTTTGATCTACTCCTACAGTCAAGAGAAACATGAGCAGCATCTTCGGGTTGTACTTTATACTCTAAGAGATAGTCAGTTTTATGCCATGTTTTCAAAGTGTGAGTTTTGGTTGGATTCGGTTGCCTTTTTGGGACATGTTGTATAGGCCAAGGGCATTAAAATGGATCCTAAGAAAATTGAGGTAGTTCAAAACTAGCCTAGACCTACTTCAGCTATAGACATTCGAAGATTCATAGGTTTGGCGGGTTATTATTGTTGGTTCATGGAGGGGGTTTCATCTATTGTAGCCCCATTGACTAGATTGACCCAGAAGGGTGCCCCATTCAGATGATCCGATGAGTGTGAGTTGAGCTTTCAGAAGCTTAAGACTATTTTGACTACAGCCCCAGTATTGGTGTTGCCCACAGGTTCAGGATCTTACATGGTGTATTGTGATGCATCGCGCATTGGGCTCGGTGCAATATTGATTCAGGATGGCAGGGTGATTGCATTTGCACCGCGGCAGTTGAAGGTTCATGAGAAGAATTACCCTATTCATGACTTAGAGTTGGCAGCCATTGTTCATGCATTGAATATTTGGAGGCATTACCTCTACAGCGTGTCGTGTGAGGTATTCACAGATCATCGGAGTCTACAGTATTTGTTCAAGCAAAAGGATCTCAACTTGAGGCAGCGGAGGTGGTTGGAGCTGTTGAAAGACTATGATATTACCATTTTGTATCATCCCGAGAAGTCCAGTATGGTGGTCGATGCCTTGAGTAGAAAGTGTGACATTACACATCCATAGTTTAGAAGTGTAACATGTGATACAATTACAACATCATTAGTTTGATCTTCCCAATAACAACGTACAACCCACACCACGTCTACGGAGCCTCTATCGGGTACAAAAGAGTACTAGGATAGTGCCGACAACAAGGCCCTGGCTATACCTCAAACACGATACATAAGAAGCAAAAGATACATGACCCCGATATGAAGTGGGGTTTACCAAGTCAGCTGAGAGGAGGATGTACTGGTATCACTAATCGATGTCGCCTGCTATGGACCTACCGCAATCCATTAAAAGATGCAGCGCCCCTGGAAAAAGGGACGTGAGTGCAAAAGGGACGTGAGTATATATGGAATAGTACTCGTATGTAAGGCAGACAAAACAACATATGAAAATACTGTAACTCAAATAAGAGGCAATTAAAGTACATCAAGAGGCTACAAAACATCCCATAGAATCAAATTTCAAGTCTTATTATTCTTGCATCATTCTAAACTTCTTTTAGGATCTACTAAGCCATATGAACTATACGTGGAATACATAATATAATGTAATTGAAACAACATGTACAAACAAGGCCAATGAAAGTGGCACCTAATGTCTGCGTTAACAATGCGTCTCACTAGACCGTCCATATCCCTCTCTTATCTTACACCTATACATCTCACTTGTGCGTTTCATAGAACGTGCACAGTGTTTAGTTACACAATACACTTGTGTATTTCATAGACCATTCACAGTGTTTACTTAAACAATACACTTGTGCGTTCATAGATCGTTCACAGTATTTACTTACACAATACATCTGTGCATTTCATAGAACACTCACAGTAACACCTATACAATACACATGTGCATATCATAGACCGTTCAGAGTGTTTACTTACACAATACACCTATGAATTTCATAGACCGTTCACAGTATTTACTTACACAATACAAATACACTTGTGTGTTTCATAAACCGTTCACAGTGTTTACTTACACAATACAAATACACATGTGCATTTCATATCAAGGTTTTAGTACACATGTGAGCAATTAAGAGTCTTAGGCACATAGAGATTTTTCACAAAATTTGGCATAATATCCTTCATGTGAACTTGACTTAAAGTCGAAACATTTTTAATGCACATCCCATACTTTGAACACATTCTCAAATGACAACATAACATGATAAAAGAATTTGGGATACATATTGATCATATATCTTTCAACACAAGCTTTTTCGGAATAGCCAATTTTATAATGAACAACTCGGGACTTACATAAATTACATGAATATCGTGGGATTCAATTCTAAGAGAGGAGTTTAGCCATCATACCTTGTTTGATATTTCCTTAGGTTACTACAACGTTCCGAAAATCCTAGCAATCCCGATCTATTTTGAGACATAACATAATTGTACACAAATTAGGAAGATATTCATGGTCTCAGCTCATTTGAGCATTTTATCAAACACTAGGTGTGCAAATTAGTTACAAGGTCCTACAAGATTTCCTTCACCCCACAACCAACTCAATACCAAGAGTTCACCCATACTAGATTAATGATCTTTCCACAACCCTTGATAGTACATACATACATACATACATATATAAATAACACTCCCACACCCAAGATTCATACTTTCCATTAACCATATTCCACCCTAAATATGAAATTAAAAACTAGGGTATGGAACCTTACCTCTTAGATGAAGACCTTTTGAGTTGTCCTTGTGAAATATTCAAGCCTTGGGCAAGAATTGATGAACAAAATGGATAGGTCTTCTTTTTCTCTCTCTAAGATACTCTCACCTCTCTCTAAAAATATCATATTAAACTCTTAAAAATGACCCCCAAAGCCTTTTTATAAAAATGGGATCGGGTAAAATTTCCAAAACCTAAACTTGCCAAAACCGGGTTTGCGGTCGCAGACCGTACCGCATAATCGATATGCAGCCCGCAAAATGGGCCGCAAAAATGATGCCCAAAAATTGAACTTGTCTGAACTAGTATGCGACATTTATGCGGTCCGCAGACCTCTTCTGCGACAACAGACTGGACCGCAGAATTATCTTCCAGATTTGCTCATGCCAAGTCTGCGACTGAAATACGGACCGCGAAGTGAATATGCGATCGCATAATGGACCGCAGAAATGACCTTCAAATTCAACAATCTTTCTGCTCAACTATGTGATGGATATGCGGCCCATAAACCTATTCTGCAGTCGCAAACTTGACCATAGAATCGTCTTCTCTTTCCATAAATTTCCATCAACTCCCTAGTGCATCCTTCAACCCAAACACGTAAGCCTACCTCGGCACCATGAAACCTTAAATTCCTTTACGAAATTTGTTTTTTTTACGGAGCCTTACATTCTCCCCCACTTAGGATCATTCATCATTGAATGAGGAGTAGAGTTTGATAATTGAATGAGGTGTATGCCCCCACTTAGGGCATACACCTTTACCCACATCATTCTCTTATATGACCAACCCCTTGGAAATCCTTCCTAATCACTTAAGTCGCGTTTCAAGGTTGGGTTAACACCTTTAATTCCCATATGAGTTAAACTTACCATGGTTGAAGGTCCAAACATGTAAGGAAATACCATACCATGGCCAAGCATACATGGCACGAAACTCTATGGCCATACTCATTCACACACATCATGAAACAAGGGGAAAGGGGGTTGAGGGACTTACTTGTTGTTCCTTGGTTGTTGGGGCAGTGCCTTAGCTAATGACCCTTGACTCCGCACCCAAAACATTCATCAGTGACCCTTGACTCCGCACCCTTGACACCTCCTACACTTGGGACATGGGGGCCTCTGCTGCAACTGATCGTTCTCGCTTGACTGGACCTGCTGATTAGATCTCTTGTTGCCTTGGTCTGGCATACCATGGCCCTACCGCTGCTTATCAGGCCTTGATGGTATTGCTCTAGTTGAAGACTGAACAACTGACTGCATGGTTCTGGATGACACTCTCCTATGTAATGCCTTTCTACCATTACCCCCACTGTAGGAGTCACTAAAATTGCCCGCGGATCGGGTCTTTTTGTTGTTATCTTGTTTCGTCTTTATTTTTAACTTTCGATCCTCCGTAGCTTGAGAGAACGCCACCATTTTCCCATAATTCATATCAGAATTCAAGGCGGCTGTAGCGGCCTCATTAATAACCAAGGGGCTAAGACCCTACACAACCACCAGGTTTATGTTTTCATTATCTGCTTCTTGAGATTATTGATCTTTTCGATGTAGGGAGGAAGGATTCATACTCGATTAGCCATTGTTGCCAGGACCTTAATGGATGGCATCGAAGGATAGATTTACACTATCTTCCCCATGATCCTAGTTGAGATGTACCGTGCTATGGTCGGTGCAAGCATGGGTTCGAACACTTTGAGGGTTTTAATCTATTGCTACAAGTTTGGTTGCTGGAACACTTTCAAAGGGGAGAATATCGTCAAGATCTTCTACGAAGGCCACTGAACGACTACATAGCCAACCATCACCCAAAGAAAATGACGTTCTTTCCAGACAGGTTTGCAAAGCCTGGAAATAATGTATGCTGGGTGTGTTTCTTCATAAATCTGGCAGATGAGCAAGTGCATTGGATGTTTGAATGGTTTCCTAGTAGTGAGCTCATCATCAGATCAAAAGGAACTACTCACTTGGCACTGATCGGGCTGCGATGCATCTACCCTTACGCTCCTATAAGGGTAATAAGGCAAGCTGGAAGAAAATAAGTCATACCTCGGGTTTCCATCATGGTTCAGTACACAGTATATTTCAAGGGAGATATCATCTCATTCAAGTTCGAAGTGCAAAACATGTGGAACCAAAAAATCGTCGTGGAAGGAGAAACTATTGAGCCAGACAGGTATCACGTCGGCCATATGTACCACTATCTATTATGGTTAGAAGATGATATACCTGGAGAAGTCAAACCAGGAGTCAATCTGAAGGATAGGATAATAGACGAAGTGGTCGAGGCACTGGTGAAGTACAAGAGGCTACGCAAAAGGGTGTTCGAGTTCGAAGCTAAGCATCTGGAACAACATAAAGTGAACATGGAGGTGATAAGAGAATGGAAAGAGATTGCCACTAAGTCAAAAGAAAGATTAGAATACTTGGAGAAAGGACTGATGGAGCTAGAAGGGAATATGAGAAAAAGACTTTGGGATTGTCAAGGCATGGACGACGATGAAGGAGGAAAGCTGGTAAAGGCTTACTTATTACTGGACATGCGCGATCTGGGAAACATGATTGATGGGGTCAAGAGAGCCAAGCATGGGGAAGGTCCTTCAGGGACCAAGTAGATTAGGAGTTATGTTCTTTACTGCTTTCTAGTTTAGATTAGATTTTGATGTAATAAGTTTTAATGCCATTAGTGATTCTATTATTATTATTGGATTGTTTTGGCTTATTTTTGCAGTAATGAGATGAAGCAAATGGTGGCATCAATTTCTCCAATTCTATGTGTTTCTTAGGCCTACCTCAGGCACAATGAGGTCTCCCAAATTAGGACGCAAATTATTGCATGACTTTGTGAAACATGTTTAAATTTTGCAAACACTCTTTTATTTCACCTTACTAACTTGGTTACCTTTTTGTTTTTTATTTCTTTTATTTATTCTCATTCCCAAAGGTTGGTTCGTGCATACTAAAATCATCAGCATATCACACTAGATCCAAAGATCCTCCACCTCATCCTCCACCTAGCGACCCGAAAAGTAAAGGCAAGGGCAAAGGGAAGATGGATGAATTAATTGGTATCCGGAAAGATAATGCTACTACGGTAGAAAATGTTGAAATTTCAGATGGTAGAAGCACTCCAGGACCATGATTTGGTCTTACGTTTGGAGCAAAAAATCCTTGAGTTACAGGGTGAGCTTGAACAAGTCTGAAATCTGGCAAACCTTTCCCTTACTCTCAATGTTCCCGACATCAACCAGCAAAACCCAATCACTCAAAACAAAACACCACCACAAAACACATAAAACAAGAATCCACCACCCATAGCTCTGAATCCTCCTGCATTGCATCAGTAGCATAATCTCGCGCCTCCCCAAAACCTTAACCCACCACCAGTGCAAACCCCTCAATAACACCACCATCATCCAACTCAATACCCGTAAACCACTACTTATCACACTCCCCAAAATGCACCATAACCTACTCCCGATCCCTAAAACTCAACCAACAATCACCCATGTGTCCATGTTCCAGAAACGCATCAAAACAATCCAATATATTTAGAAACCTTACCCCATACCCCGCAGCAAACCCTATACATACCTGATCCAACTGATAAGGACCTACTTATTCGAAATATGGCAGAGGAACTCAAGAAACATATAGAAAGGGTGCAGAGTGTTGAAGGTGGGAAAGGCATTAAAGGTTTAAACTATGAAGATTTGTGTATTCAGCCAGATGTAGAACTTCCGGAATGTTACAAACCTCCCAAGTTCAAGATGGTCTATGGCACTGGTGATCCGAAGGTGCATCTGAGAAACTACTGCAACAAGCTCGTATGAGTGGGTAAGAATGAACAAATCCGCATGAAACTGTTCATGTGAAGCCTTACAGGAGACGATTCATCTTGGTATATCAGTCAAAACCCAAAGAAGTGGGAAAATTGGGTAAGTATGTCATCAGATTTTATGGACAGATTCAGGTTCAATACACAGAATGCGCCAGATATTTTCTATATTCAAAACCTCAAGAAGAAGCTGACAGAAACCTTCCGCGAGTATGCTACTTGTTGGAGATCAGAGGCCAAAAAGGTAAAGCCAGCACTTGAAGAAGAACAAATGAACAAGTTCTTTGTTAGAGCTCAAGATCCGCGGTATTATGAAAGGTTGATGGTCATCGAGAATCACAAGTTCTCAAACATCATCAAGCTAGGGTAAAGAATAGAAGAAGGAATCAAGAATAAGATGGTGACTAATTTCGAGGCGCTACAAGCCACAAATAAAGCCTTGCAATCAGGAGGAATTTCAAAGAAGAAAGAAGTGGGTGTTGTGATAGTAGCCCAAGGTCCTAAGTCTCCCCTCACATACCAAACACCTCCAACCACATACGAATAACCTGCCACCACCTACCATACCTATAACACTCAACTTGCATACTACCATTCACCTCCACCCACCCACCAAAACTACCCAAAGCCACGCCCAAACTTCGATCGCAGAATCCCTAGACAATACACCCCAATTGCTGAACCCATAGCCCAACTGTATGAGAGACTGAAGGCTGTTGGTTACGTCACCCCTATTCTTGCTGTTGATATTCAAGAACCCTTCCTAGTGGATCAATCCCAACAAAACTTGAGCCTATCATTCAGGCATGAAGGGTCATACTATTGAGGGGTGCCGCATGTTAAAATACAAGATTCAGACACTGATTGACACTAAGGCTATACAAGCAAAGGAAGCTGCACAAAATATCTGCAATAACCCTATCACAAATCATAGGTGTGAGGGAGTGAACATAATAGAAACTGATGAGGAATGGGATCAAAAAGGATCCATCGGACTCATTCGAGAGGGAGATACTTCTAAAACATCTTCAGTCTCCCTCATGCCAGTTGTGGTACAAACCCAGGCACTATTTGAGGTTGAGGTAGGTACACCTTTCACTGTCATGGTAGCTCCCACACCATCTTACAAGTCTGATGTCATCCCATGGGATTGTGTTGTGGAAGCGAGAAGAAAGGTAAAAGCCAAGATGGAAGAGACAGGTGTCGCGCAAGGTATGACTAGAACTGGCAGAGTTTACACACCTGAGAATCTGGGAGGAATGAGCAAAGAAGCTGCATCTAAGCTGCATGTTGTTGAGACAGACACTGACGATCTTTGGAGGAAGATACAAGTAAGGTAATACTCTGTTGTTGACTACCTAAACAAGACTCTCACCCAGATATCCATTTTATCACTGTTGCAAAATTCAGACGCACACAAGAATGCCTTGATGAAAGTGTTAAGTGAAGCTTATGTATCCGCCGGCATCACTAGTGGAGAGATGGCTAACATGGTCGGACATGTACTGGAGAGACACAAATTACTTTCCACGGGGATGAGTTACCACCATAAAGGTTGAGTCACAACAAAGATGGGTCCGACTTGGTTTGATATTGAATTCCAAGTACTAGATATATCTGCTACTTACAACCTATTATTGGGATGACCATGGATACATGCAGCTAGGGCGGTGGCTTCTACTATGCACCAGACGGTGAAGTTCAAGTGGAATCATCAGGAGATGATCATTCATGGAGACGTAAGCAACCCTATCTACACCAACCAGACCATTCCAGTCATCAAAAATAGGAGAAAGTTGGGCGGGGAAACATATCACCGCATTGAGTGAGTTAACGCAATTGAAAAGCATCGATGGTGGAGAAACAAGATAGAAATCATATTGATGTGGACGGTGGACGGGATATGAACCAGGCAAGGGTCTTGGCCGAAAGCTTCAAGAGAACACAAAACCCATACAACCACAGTATCATGGAACGACCTTTGGACTCGGATATGAATATACCGTGCAAGAGTATCAGGATTGGATACCGTCATGGTGCGCCAATTACTATTCGTTGGAACAACACATACCACCTTTGCACCAGGCATTCCGTCAAGATGACATGATGTGGGGATCCGAAGAAGATGAGATTTTGGCTAGTATGAGGAAGTTGTTTCTGGATGACAAAGACATGGACTGCAGTGTAATTGTGGAAGAGGAAGATGAGGAAGACCTTACTATTTAGACAGTAGGAGAAGGAGTTATTCTCAAAAACTGGACCGTTGCACCATCCCGGGCTTGCCGAGTACCTAAGACATTTTCAGAATTTTGTTTCGAAATAATTACTCGAGCCATTGAGTTGTACTTGTTGACAATTTTAAGCTTTATTAATGCATTGATGCTTTTCGTATTTATTATTATCTTTCTACATTCTTTTAAGCATAATTATTACATATCATGATGAACCCATGAATGTGACATGTAAGGAGACAACGCAACATAAGGATAGTGGTTCAGAAGATCTGGAAGATGATATAATACCTGAGGAAATTGTCAAAGAAGTAGAGGATTTTGGAAACTAAGGCCATTAACTTACGGGATTCTGAAACATACAAGGAAACTCGTATAAGCATTCATCTATCGCCGTCAGAGAAGGAAGAGTATATCATGTTTCTAAAGGAATATAAAGATATTTTTGCATGGTCCTACGACGATATGACTCGGTTAAATACATCCATAGTGGCTCACAAGCTACCTACCAATCCCATGTGTCCATCCGTAAAGCAGAAGCTCAGAAAGTTCATTCCAGATATGAGTCTGAAGATAAAAGAGGAGGTCACCAAGAAAATCAAAGTCAAGGTTCTTCAAGTGGTCGAATACCCGACCTGGTTAGCCAATATTAAGCTGGTTCCGAAGAAAGATGGGAAAGTTGGAGTATGTGTCGATTACCGTGATTTGAATAGAGCAAGTCCTAAGGATGATTTTTAATTGCCTAACATACACATATTGATTGATAACTGCACCAAGCATGAAATCCAATCCTTTGTGGATTGCTTTGCAGGATATCACCAGATCTAGATAGATGAACAGGATGCCGAAAAGACAACCTTTATCACACCATGGGGAATATATTATTACAAAATGATGTTGTTTGGTTTGAAGAATGCTGGGGCCACCTACATGAGGGCCATGATGACTATCTTCCACGACATGATACACAAGGAAATAGAGGTGTACGTGGATGATGTTATCATCAAATCCAAAAAGAGTTCGGATCACATAGCAGACCTGAAAATGTTTTTCGACCGACTTCGAAAATACAATTCAAAATTGAACCCCACAAAATGTGCCTACGGAGTCCCTACTGGAAAGCTGCTAGGTTTCATCGCCAGCCGCCAAGGTATTGAGTTAGACCCATCAAAAATCAAAGTTATCCAGGACTTGCCACCGCCAAAGAACAAGAAGGATGTGATGAGTTTTCTAGGATGCCTCAATTATATTAGTCGCTTTATAGCACAATCAACGGTGATATGTGATCTGATCTTCAAGAAGATAAGGAAAGATGCTGCAACAAGCTGGACTAAAGAATGCCATAAAGCTTCGACAAAATCAAGGAGTATATATCTAAACTGCTCGTGCTGGTCCCGCCAAAACCAAGAAGACCTTTGCTGCTTTACCTGTCCATGTTGGATGGAGCCTTTGGCTGTGTTCTGGGACAACATGATGATATTGGGAGGAAAGAGCAAGTGATATATTATCTGAGCAAGAAGTTCACTACTTACGAGGCCCCGTATTCTTTGTTGGAACGTACCTACTGTGCTTTGACATGGATAACCCAGAAGTTAAGACATTATTTCTGTGCGTACACTACATATCTCATATCAACAATGGACCCACTAAAATACATCTTTCAGAAACCTATGCTTACGGGTAAGTTAGCAAAGTGGCAGACATTGCTAAGTGAATTCGACATCATCTATGTGACTCAGAAGGCAATCAAGGGGCAACCATTGGCTGATCACTTGGCGGAGAATCTCGTAGGCGAAGAATACGAACCATTGAAGACGTATTTTTCCGACGAGGAAATGTCATTTGTAGGAGAAAATATTATCGAAGCATACGACGGTTGGAGGATGTTCTTCGACGGAGCAGCAAACTTCAAGGGAGTAGGTATCGTGGTTGTTTTAGTGTCAGAAACCGGTCAACATTACCTGGTATCCGTAAAACTTAGGTTCTCGTGCACCACATTATGGCGGAATATAAGGCCTGCATATTGGGACTCAGGTTGGCCATCGACATGAACGTTCAGGAGTTGTTGGTAATCAGAGATTCTGATCTGTTAGTACACCAGGTATTAGGAGAATGGGCTACCAAAAACACTAAACTATTGCCATACTTGCACTGTGTACAATAACTGATCAAGAGGTTCACAAAGAAAGAATTCAGACATGTTCCAAGGATTCAGAATGAGTTCGCAGATACATGAGCTACCTTGTCTTCCATTATACAACACCCAGACAAGAATTTCATCGATCCTCTCCCAATAGGAATTCATAAGCAGCCAGCTTATTGTACTCATGTTGAATAA
The DNA here is from genome assembly GCF_000390325.3 of Nicotiana tomentosiformis. NCBI lineage: Eukaryota > Viridiplantae > Streptophyta > Magnoliopsida > Solanales > Solanaceae > Nicotiana > Nicotiana tomentosiformis. The sequence goes on from NC_090817.1 coordinate 90,176,695, forward strand.
GAGTTTGATGGAAATCCATGGTTCCACGATATCAAGGAATACTTGGAAAAAGGAAAACACTCAGAAAATACTACACACACTCAGAAGCGCACGCTTCGAAGATTGGCCAACCATTTCTTTCAAAGCGGAGGAATTTTGTATAGATTGACTCCTGATTTGGGATTATTGCGATGTGTCGATGCCAAGGAAGCATCTAGATTGCTCGAAGAAATACATGCCGGAACTTACGGACCTCACATGAACAGTTTCGTTTTGGCCAAAAAGATATTAAGAGCGGGATATTTCTGGATGACTATGGAGACAGACTACATCAAATATGTTCAAAAGTGTCACCAATGCCAGATACATGCTGATATGATATGAGTGCCGCCCAACGAACTCAATGCAACGAGTTCACCCTGGCCTTTCTCTACTTGGGGCATGGATGTTATCGGACCAATTGAACTCGCTGCTTCAAACGGACACGGGTTCATTTTGGTGGCCATAGACTACTTCACAAAATGGGTTAAAGTCGCTTCCTATAAGGGTGTGACTAAGAAGGTCATAGCAGATTTAGTCCGGGATCGCATTGTTATCGGTTTGGAGTGCCTGAGTCAAGCATTACTGACAATGCCGCCAATCTCAACAGTGACCTGATGAAAGCTATGTGTCAAACATTCAAGATCAAGCATCGAAATTCTACAGCATACATGCCGCAAATAAATGGATTCGTAGAGGCCGCCAACAAGAACATCAAGAAGATATTGAGAAAAATGGTGGAAAACTACAAACAATGGTACGAGAAGCTACCGTTTGCTTTACTCAGATACCGCACCACAATTCGTACATCAACTAGGGAAACCCCCTATCTACTGATATATGGTATCGAAGTTGTTATCCCTATCGAAGTGGAGATTCCTTCCTTAAGGATCATACAAGAGGTCGAGCTTAGCGACACAGAATAGATACGAAACTGATACGAACAATTGGCTCTCATTTATGGTAGAAAAATGAACGCAGTGTGTCATGGATGTAAGGCCCCTAAAAGTTTTTCTAAAAACCCGGATTTCTGTGATGCCAAAGTAGATGTAGAGGTTAATAATAGTAGAAATTCTTCCCATTGAGCTTGCGAACCGCCGTTCGGACTTTTTGGATTGAGCAGTGCGCTGGGAGTTGAAGGAAAATATTAGGCAGAAGTACGCATTTCTGCGGACCGCAGACTGGTCGCAAAGTGGGGCAGACTTCTGGGGCATTTTTGATGCCCAATTTTGCGGCCACTATGCGACCGCATAACTGTTTCGCAGGCCGCATTCTTGTCGCATATCCTGCCTTGGGATTTTTCGGAGGGAGGTTCCGGTGCACTATGTGACCACATAACCATTCTGCAGTGCACTATGCGACCGCGGAACCATTCTGCGGTGCATTATGCGATCGCAGAACAGGTCTGCGGGCCGCATAGTGACCGCAAATCAGATCAGTTCTTTTTCCAGTTCTGGCATCCATTTTCGTAGCCGAGACCGCATAACCACTATGCGGTCGCATGTGCGACCACAGAACCCGTTCTAGAGCCTCAATTTTGGGATTTTTAAACCCGACCCTATTTCGTTAAAACACATCCCATGGACCATTTTGATCATATTTTCTGATACTTTTAGAGTGAGAGAGAGGATCCTAGAGGGAGAAGTGATCTTCATCACATTGTTCTTCAATTCTCACTTAAAATCTTGAAGATTATCAAGAGAGGCACCTAGGTCTTCTTCCTAAGAGGTAAGATTCTATCACCCAAACTCGTAATTTCCAAATGTAACTAGAATGGACCATTAGTAGGGTAATTCATGGGGATGGGAGTGCTTACCTAGCATGCATGCATCCTTGTAGTATGTGGGAATATTGTGAGCTAAAGATGATAGAGAATGGGTTGGGGAATGATGGAATCTTCCACAAAAAGGGCCTTAAAACATTGATGCACACCTAGTGTTTGATAATATGCTCAAATGAGCTAAAACCATGTTCATCTTCCTAATTTTGGTCCAACTTGTTATATTTCTAAAATAGATTGAAGTTGCTAATAATTTCAGATCATTTTAGAGTTTGAGAAGCTCAATTGAGGTATGTTGGCTAAACCCTCTTCTTCTTAGAATCGAAACCCACGGTGATCATGTAATTGGAGTAAGCCCTTGATCATTATAGAATTGGCGATTTCTAATGTGTTTGTGTTGAAGGATGTAAGTTCAATATTTATTCTAAATGCTTCATCATGTTATCTTGTTATTTTAGGATGCGTTCCAAATGTGGAATATGTGCTAGCAATGTTAAGACTTCATGTCAAAATAGAAATAAAGGTTGTTATGCTGAATTGTATGAAAAGCCTTTATGTGTCTAAGACTCCCAAATTGCTCATATGAGAATTTAACGTCTTGAATGGGAAGCATTATTGTTGTTGATAATAATAATGTTGGAATGTGGAAAAGAACTTGAATTATGAAATACGTCCTAGCGCCAAGAATAACTTTATAATTGGGGCCACTTGTGCCATTGTTTTGAAAGTATGGGAAAGCAATATGAATTAAGATGATAGATTGAATATGGGTGATGTCTAAAATGAGATGCAATATCTGATCGGTCCGAGATCGGACTCCGTGTAAGAACAAGGTTGTGTTGTTAATGAAATTATGAAAAGGGTTGATGTCTCAAATGATATAGCCTAGTCGATCGGGTTGTGATCGGACGCCATGCCGCATATATGGTGGCAATGTGCTGGAAATTATGATGAAATTATGGTAATGTCTCGAATGAGATGGCCAAAACGATTGGGCCGAGATTGGACTCTGTGTAATAATACGAAGGTATTGTGAATTATGTAATATCGGTACTAAAGGTCACCCAACATAATAATATAGAAATTGACTTGAAAACGTATATGATCCTTAACTTGTTGTTTTAATATTATTTGAACCCCTTATTGAATTTTTTACTATTCCTCTTGTATTATTATTCATTCTATTGAGTTGGTGTTTAGCTTTACATACTAGTGTTATTCGTCGGTACTAACATCCTTTTTGCCGGGGGTGCTGCGTCTATAAATGGATGCAGGTGGTTACATAGCAGATAGTGTTGATCACATATAGTGTTGCATTCTCTTCTCAGCGGACTCGGTGAGCCCCATTTCATTCTGGGGTCATGTATTGTACCTTTGCTTATATTATGGTCACTTTTTGAGGTATAGCCTGGGCCTTGTTGTCGGTACCATCTTTACTCTCTTTTGTATCTTTAAAGTCTCCGTAGACACTATGTGGGTTGTATATGGGTGTTGGGAATGCTAAACAAGTAATGTTGTGTTTGATCACTTGTTCCACTCGAACTATAAGAAATGTGTATTTTGAGACTTAAAGGTGCAATGTCTAATGAAATGATTTAGGATTGTATGAATGAGTTTCCTAATGTTAATTAATGAAATCATGTCTTGTATTGATCATTGATGAATTGGCTAGAAAGTATCTAACATGCTTGCTCGGTCGGGTTCACTCAGTTGAGCGTCGGTCGCACTTCCCGAGGTTGGGGCATGACAGGTCAACTCTACCAGAATAGAATGGCAAGGACTTTCAACAAAAAAGGTTAGATTAAGGCAATTCACACCAAGGCAATTGGTGCTGAAACGAATCTTCCCACATCAGGATGAAGCAAAGGGGAAATTTTTACCCAATTGGCAAGGCCCTTACATGGTTCACCGAGTACTGACAGGAGGAGCACTTATACTTGCAGAAATTGATAGAGAGATATGGCCAAAACCTATCAACTCAGACGCAATCAAGAGATATTATGTCTAAAATTATGTTTGCACCTTCTATTTAATGTAACCTGAACTACGCTTGACTTGATTATCATTTAAGAAAGGATACGTAGGCAGCCCTATGGGTTCAATCACATCATAATAAGATATTCATTCCCCCTATGGTCAGAAACTGGGGCAAGATTCTGAGTTTGTCTATGTCATCATGCCAAGGATCGCCAAGGAATGTATCGCCAGTAATATGCATTTAAACTGGGGAAGCATTTTGAGGAGGGTCCTCAAAATTCCAAGTCAAGGAGGTTGTAATGTCTCAAAACGTATCAAAGTCTCTAATCCGAACATTATTTGCTTTCATGCATTATCACATATTTTGAACAACTACATTTTTTAATATAAGCGATTTATCACAAATGCATATTTTTCGAACATTTCATTTTCTATACTAGCCAGACGTTACCCAGGGTGACTCAAACAAGACCTCAAGATGAGGAGCAAAGACAAAAACGAAGAATCAAAGGCATGAACCAACCCCCCCTCCACAACTCACGATTTTTCTTTGGATGCAGGAAGAATGGAAATAACAAGCACGTACGCAAATACATACATACAATAAGATCACTATCTTCACACCGACAGAAGTCGCCAAGCACAAACGCGTCAAGTTAAGGACCACTCTTCCTCTCACATTTAATCGTTGTTTTCCTACATAGGGCTAAGCACTTCCCTCATTACATTACATAGGGCTAAGCACTTCCCTCATCATTGCATAAGGCTAAACGATGTCTTTCTCTGCATGAGACTAAACGTTATCTCCATTACATTGCATAGGGCTAAGCACTGCCCTCATCATTGCATAAGGCTAAATGCTGCCTTTTCTCTGCATGAGACTAAATATTGTCTCCATTACATTGCATGAGGCTAAGCATTGGATCCATTATTGCATAAGGCTAAACGTTGCCTTTCTCTACATGAGACTAAACATTGTCTCCATTACATTGCATGAGTCTAAGCACTGCCTTCATTATTGCATAAGGCTAAACGTTGCCTTCCTTTGTATGAGACTAAGCACTGTCTCCATTATATTTCATGAGGCTAAGCATTGCCTCCATAATTGCATAAGGCTAAACGTTCCCTTCCTCTGAATGAGACTAATCATTATCTCCACTCCTTGCATAAGGCTAAACGTTGCCCTCACCATTGCATAAGGTTAAGCAATGTCTTTCCTTGCGTGAGACTAAGCACTGTCTCATTTCCTTGCATGAGACGAATCATTGTCCCCACTCCTTGCATAGGGCTAAATACTGCCCTTATCATTGCATAAGGGTAAGCATTGTCTTTCCTTGCATGAGACTAAGCATTGTCTCCACTCTTTGCATCGGGCTAAGCACTGCCCTCATCTCATACAAGATTAATCCTTGTCGCATATCATTCTCGCATATGATTAAGCATTACTTGTTTCCTCTATCAAACGATCGATATCACTATATCTTTGCATTTCATGGGCTGAAACATTGATGTATTGTCTGAAGGCGTCATAGTTTGAGGGCATCATCCTCATAGCCCGAAGATATCATGCCATGGCCGAAGGATCTCTCAAAATTGCATATCGTTATTCAAACGCATCATAGTCTAGAGGCACCATCCTCATGGCCCGAGGATACCATTTCATGGCCTGCGAATCCCTTATCATACGCTTCATGGCCCAGGACATCATGGTATAAGGACATCATCCTCATCGTCCAAAGATAACTCTCATGGTCCGGAGGTAATTTGCATCATGTTTAAATTTTGGCAATAAACCCATATATATATTCGTGTGCATCGTATTTTAAGTTTTTGCAGGTAACCGTTATACAAACAGGAGCAATTCTTGCTCCCGTTTCCGTTCACATCTTTCAATCATCTCAAACATAACCGATGATCAGCAATTGATTACTCTGTCCCGTAAACCGCTTACATACTTGCCTTATACATCCGTAACATTCAAATTTGCATTCATAGCTCCACCTGAAATTATCCGTTACTCACGACACTATCACATCCAAGAGATCTTCTTCGAAATACACGACCACACTAATAACAACTTCATCGATTTCGTTCGCTGTTAGATCTAGAACTACACACTGCCTGATTCCCATAACACCAGGGATAAGTAGGCAACTCAAGAACCAGGGTTCGGCCCCCATTTTTCAAAATGCATCAGCTCCACTTATTTCAGACAAAATTGGTCATCACTTTCTTTACCTGACAACTCTTTCATCTTTTTCGAGTAAAGATGGGAAGTTGTTGATACCCAATTTTACTCTCATATTTTACAATATATTTCGTATACTTTCAAAATATCATTTTGGAACTTACAAGGGTCATATAAGTATTTTCTATAATTTTTCATAATTTTTAAAATTGATTCTCTTGCACTCAAGTTGTTCAAATATTTATTAATTACTCCTTAAAATTATTTTGTGGTGACATAATCATCCGAATTTATTATTTATACATGTATATATGCCTTATAATATTTTACTTCATTTTATATAATTATATTTGCATTTTTATGCTAATTACGTAATTTTGCAATAATAGCCTATACTTTACAAATAATTGCATTTGTCATTTATTTAAGGTAAAAATAATTTTTACATTTTTTATTATTGTTTTAAGTATTAATTTTCATAAATAGAATTTTTATATTTTTATTTAACTATTTTATTAAATTATTTTCAATTAATTCCTTGTATTTAAAATATAGCCCAAGTTATGCCAATTTTCGGATCACATTAGTGGCCAAAACACCCCAAATCCCTGGCCCAATTTCCCCATCCCAAACCAGACGATTCCTTTAATTTTAACTCGGTCGGGACCCGTTCTCCAATTCACCCCGCCTCTCGTTCAATCTTGGCCGTTGATCTCAAAGGATCAACGGCCCACAACCTCTCCCTCACTTTTAATTACTCCAACCCCTGAAACCCTAACCCATTTCCCCTCAAACGACTGCCCCAAAACACTCTCAACCCCTCCCCCCCCCAAAGAAACCCTAGCATCTGCCTCTCCTAATTCCCTCCCCAAATCCCGTTGATAATGGGATTCCACTATTATTTGCTTACCATATCTGTGTTTCTTCGTTACTGGTCACACGTTTATGGCATTACTTAGGTACTTGCCCAATTGTGGCAAGTACCATCTCTGTAGCATGTTGGAATTGACCTCAATCTTGGAGATTTGGAAAATATTTCGTCCATGTACATGAAGGAAGACATGATTCTTTATACCAGTTGGCCGATTTTTAGAGTATCGAACCCTAACTCGGGTTTGGAGTTTGATTTCTTTCCTTTCAGTTTACTCTACTGATTGCATGTGATATTTTATTCATTCTTGTTTTTGTTTGCTTGATTTCTTTCCTTGTTTACTCGCCTGATTCAACACTATATAAACCCTCTCCCCTGATTTCCTTGAGAGACTTTTACAATCATTGCATTATTTTTTCATTATCACTTATTATACTCTAAAACTTGAGACCTTGGCTGGCTGAAAGCCAAGGCCATTTGAATTCGATTATGTTCTTTCTCAGTGCGAGCACTGCCCGAGGTTCATTTGAAACCCTTAGGAACTCTGACGCACTGAGATTTTGGGGATTCTACTATTCTTTGCTATTGCTAATTGAATTGTTGCTGGAAACTGTTCTTCTCATTTGTTTGTTGGTTAATTTATAATTGGTAAGTGGATTTGACTCTCGCAATTTTATTTGCCTGTGCTTATGTTTATGCTCTGTATATTTGTCGCTTAAGCTTCGATGAAGCAATATGCGACTATATTGTCTCTGTTTGTAGTCCTCTTTGCTTTGAAGTTATCATGTAGCCTTGTGTTTCCTAGCATCAGAACTTGCCTAAAGCTCTAAAAAATTTATGCACGCCCATGACCTCTGACTGTCTTAAGACAGCTTAGCCTAATGTATTTATGTATGGCTGAATACTATCTTGTTGCTTGTCAGGAGTCCATCTCCCTGCTTGTTTCAGATTCTTGTGATAGATTAATTCACGCCCAGAATTTGTACTAATGCATTACTTCCTATTGAGTCATTCCTGCACAACTTGTTAACTTCTTTATGGTTGATCAATGCATGCAATTTCCAAATGCCATTGTTGCTTGAACTCTTAAACTAGCATGACATGTTTTCTTGTTACCTGTAAAGTATAATGTATGTTCCTAATTTGTTCAAGTCTGTGTTCCTCAAATATTGCCTAAGATTTCAGTACAAAGCCTTTTCTTCTATGTTTAATTGGTCTAAGTCTTGATGCCTGCCTATCATGTTAATCTTAATAATGTCCCTGAACTTTGGTATTATGACTGATGCTCAGCATGTTAAGTTTTTGCATGTTCAACTAGGTGATTGCTTGTCAACTATTATAAACTATGCCCACTAGCTTATTTGTCATGCTCGTATCATCACTAGGCTCCCATGTTAGAATTTCTATATGAAGATTGATATTTCATTTGTTCCTATCCTTGATTCTGCTAGACACTCATGTCAAAACTCTAATGTCTAATGTTCTTTATGCTATTTCTGGATCATGCTTACTTTTCAACTCTCTTTGGAATGGTTCATTATCTTATAGTGGTCAATCATGTCGCTGTTAAACTTTCTTTATGGAATTACAAGCCTCAACCTGCCTCATATGTATCTTGTATGCCTTAACTAGAGATGTTGTTAGCTATAGCTTTAAGAATTAAGTGTTTAAGATGTCTAGTTAAATTCTATAAATAGTTTGTCACTTGTATGGCTAAATTTGGCATCCATTTGGGTAAGTAAGTCATTTGTTTGGGCCTGGTATGTCGGATCTGTTGTGTTACTGGAAGACTGGAATGCACTGTCCGCCTTGGAGTTTGGGCCTGCGGTCCATATGAAGTTCTAAGCCTGTTTGAAGGCCCGCATGTGTTACTGGGTTATTCTGTATTCATATTTGGGCATGTAATCATTCAATATGGTCTGTGATAATTTGTAACAACGAATGATGGGGAGATTAATAAAAGGGGCTGGGGTATTATAATACTAGCTTGAAAGGGTAGAAAACATGCCTATAGGGTCTATGTGTTCTATTTGCTATTATGTCTAGCATGCCTTATTTGTTGTTCTATTTTGTCACGATCCAATTTCTCCTATAGGTCATGATGGCGCCCGGCGTCGCCGCTAGGCAAGCCAATGGTGAACTAACTATGTGATTACTCTTTTTTAATAAGTTTCCAAGTAATGAAATTTTATTTATTAAGAGTTTTAAGAAGTAAAAGATTTAAATAAATAAAACGAAAGAAACTAAGTGCAATCATAGTGATATAAATACTCTAAAACCATAAAGTCTACTAGAATGTGTGCCAAGACCTGGTGTCACAAGTATACGAATACTAGTAGAATATATAAACCTCGTACATACATAGCCCCCACAATTAGAAGCAAATATTAATTTAAACCACTTATGGGGTAAATTCCCTCTTACAAGGTTAGACAAGAGACTTACCTTGTCTCAAAGCTCGCTTTCCGACCTCAAATTAACTCTAAAGCCTCAACTCGGTTCCGAAAAATCCAAAACTAGTCAAATGTTATATAAATTAATCAATACATGTTCGAAAGTTCGTATTCTAACTATTAGAGTCATTACCCAACCCCTATTGGAAGATTCCTAAAATTCACCCCCTAGGCCCACGTACCCGAATTCCGAAAATATTTGAAGAAATTTGTTACCCAAAACCTCACGAACTCAAATATATAATTTTTACTCAATCCCATAACCAATTTCGTGGTTAAATCCCATTTTTATCAAAACCTAAGTTTTTCATCTAAACCTAAGATTTTCACAATTTTTCATGTTACAATCTACCCATAATCTATGTATTTAACTTACATTGGTTAAAAATTACTTACCTCCAATAGCTAGGTGAAGTTCCCTCTCTAAGAGCTCCAAATAGCCCAAGGAATGCAATAAATGAACTCAAGAATGGCCTAAGTTCCGTATTAAAAGGACCTCACTGCCTCCAGCATTTCCGCTTCTGCAGACCTGGGGCCGCATATGCGGCGTCGCACCAGCGGAAACATCATCGCAGGTGTGGTCCTAGCCTAGGCTGGATGGCTCTACTTCTACAGACGGGTTCCCGCTTCTGCGGAGAGTGCAGCGCATCTGCGGCCTCCTCGCATATGCGGCCCTTTTATCGCAGAAGCGAGGCCGCTTCTGTGCATGCTTCTCCGCTTCTGCGGACCACTGGACAAATGCCCAAAGCCGCTTCTGCGGCCAAGAGCTCGCATCTGCAGGCTCGCACCTGCGGCCAAAAGCTCGCAAGTGTGGGTACACCAGAACTGGTGCACCAGTAGCCCCCCTTTTGAGTTCTAACTCGATCTGTGCAACGTCCGAGTAGCACCCGAGGCCCTCGAGGCCTCGTCCAAACATACCAACAAGTTTGTAAATGTAAAAAAGACTCGCTCGCACCCTCGGAACATGGAAAACAACATTAAAACTAAGAATCGCAACCCAAAACCAATAGAATCAACTTATGAACTTCAAATTTTTCCAACTTACTCCGAACGCGTTGATTCATACCTAAACTACTCGGAATGACACTAAATTTTACGTGCAATTTTTAAATCACCATACGGAACTATTCCCAAGCTCGGAATCCTAAACATACCTCAATAACATCAAAATCTACTCCAAACCAAATTTAAAGAACTTTAAAACCTTCATTAACCCAACTTTTAACTTTATGCGCCAAATCGCTCCCGGGTCATCTGAAACCCCATCCGAACATACGCCCAAGTCCAAAATCATCATGCGAACCTATTGGGACCATCAAATCCTAGTTCTAAGGTCATTTACTAGAAATATTGACCCAAGTCAAACTTACCCCTTTAAAGCCAATATTAAGGAACTAAGTATTCCGATTTCAACCCGTACCCTTCCTAATCCCGAACTAACCATCCCCGCAAGTCATAAAATAGTAAAAGCACATACAAAGAGTCTTATTTAAGAGAACGGGGATCTAAAAATTAAAATGATCGGTCGGGTCGTTACATGTTTAGTGTGTGTTGAAAACTAAAAGGAACCATGCCTATAGGAATCACGCACACACTTCACTTAACCTGTCAAAATATGTCGACTCAAGTAATTGCTACATTGTTTCTTGGTCTACTACTCAACACTTTTGGATAATATGCCTATATGATACAATAATGCCATGTTTTTGCTAATCTAGATAACATGACTATAAGGTTTTAATGATTGATCAACTACTTTCTGTTACTTTGTACTGCTTCACTTAGATGACATGCCTATAGGGATAAAGTTTTATAAAATCAAGTCTAATTGTCAATTGTTAGAAATCCTGCCTATGGGATGTTTATCAACGTTGCGAATCCTGTGTTTTCAAGCAACTTCACTGCCTTATTATGCAACTATTAGAAATCATGCCTATAGAATATTGTCACTTGCCTAAGACGCATATCTATAAAAATCAGTACTGGTAATTCAGAGTTCAGGGATTGTTTTCACTACCTTATCATGCAAACAAATTGGAAATCATTCCTATAGGACTTGTAACTCTTTAATCCACCCATACGTTAGTCTAGAAATAGCAGCACTGCAAGTATAATATTGGAATCATATATATATCATGCCTATAGGACTTAATGATTCTAATATGCCTTAATTCTGTCTACCGCATAACCAGAAATTTGATCGTGTGCTTTTGTGCTTATGTGTGGAGGTCAACTTGAGCCTTTCATTGCTATTATGTGCAGTCCTACCTATTTTGAATATCGCCTAGATTTATCATTCTGAGCAACCTAAGTAAATTCTAGAACCACTTAATAGTAGGTCCAAAACCTCCTAGACCATAGGCATAGGAAGGGTAGTGCACGCATAGGATACGGTTTAGAATTGAATTAGAGGGCCTTTAAGTAATAACTTCAACATAGTAATTGGGTAGCAGGAGATGATAGTTTGTATCCGCTGAATAATATGAGCAACCCCTACCCTAAGGGAGTTGCGAAGTATTATTTATATTGCATGGGGTTATCATTTAGGCTAAAAAACTTAGGTCCCCCATCCTTTTATATACTTGTTCACACTTAGTCATAGATCAACGCAATTTTATTTCTTGTGATTTTTTAAGACTTGTATCAATTAGTCATATAGTTAATTCTTATGTTAAAATAGAGTTTTCAACTCCTACATCTTTCTTTGTTTATTTGATCACCTGACTTAATTCTCTAATCCACATAGTTTAAATTTCGATCGGGAACCACAGTTGTGGATCTCGAAGAGTTCCTAATACCTTCTCTTTGAGATAATTTGAGCCCTTACCCGATCTTTGGTGGTGTTGACTAGTCAAATAAAGTTATTTGCAAATAGGTGCCCTAACGCACCTTAAAACCCGTTAGGTGATGACTCTTCTCTTTTAATATCCATTTAAAAAAGTTGTCACACGTCAAAACCAGCTTTCACGGGAAAAAGGGGCGCGACAATGCCAGAATTGAATTCAGAAGTCCATAACTTGTTTTGACATGATTTTTTGAAAACTAGTAATTTGAAAGTTTAAGGAATTCCGAAGTTTGACCGTAGGTTGACTTTATTGCTACCAGATTCGGATTTTGATTTCGCAACTTGATATAGGTTCATTTTACTATGAAAGACTTGTCTGAAAATGTTTTTGCAAAACGGAGTTGATTTGATAGTATTTGGATGTTCGGTTATGAATTTGAAAGTTCTTGAGTTTCTTTGAAAATTTCATGCATTTTGATGTCTGATTCGTAGTTCTATGTATTATTTTGGTATTTTGATCGCACGAGCGAGTTCATATGATGTTATTACACTTATGTGCATGTTTGGTTTAGAGCTCGAGGGACTCGGGTGAGTTTCGGATAGGCTACAGATCATTTTTGGACTTAACGAATCTGCTAGTTTCTTATGTTGCTGGTGTCTGACTCTTTGTGCTTCGCGACCACGAAGGTACTCCCCCGGTAGCGAAGGGGAACTTATTGGCTGGGGTGGATTTTTTCATTGCGAACACGATGGCATGGTCACTAATGTGAAGCATTGGAGGGCTTACCCTTCGCGAACATGACCATCCTCTCGCAAACGCGAAGGTTTATGGGATTCTAGGGAGAGGTAGTCAGGTACACTACGCGAATGAGAAGGCCAGTGGGACAGGACATCGCGGACGCGTAATGTTTCTCGTAAACGCGAAGGTCACTCGGGTTGATGTTCTTCGCGATCGCGTCAGGCCTTTCGCGAACGCGAAGAAAGCCTGACGCCTAGTGATTTAAATAACCCAAAGTCAGGATTTATCCTATTTTTCACCATTTTTAAGTTTGAGCTCGGCCTAGAGGCGATTTTGAAGAGGTTTTTCATCCCAACTTCATAGGTTAGTAGATTTTAACTTGTTTCCTTACATTTTCATAAATACCCATTGATTTTAACCTTTAATCTATGCTTTTTCGTGGTAGAGATTGGGGATTTTGAGAAAATGAGATTTAGACCTCAAATTGAAGTCGGATTTTGAAACTAATCACATAACCGGGCTCGGGGGTAAATAAGTAATTGTATTTTGGTCCGAATCTCGGATTTTGACCAAGAGAACCTGGAGTTGACTTTTGTTGACTTTTTTTCAAAAATACTAAAGATTGAATCTTTTTCACTTGTGGGTAGTTTCTAAAGATTATTTTGAAATATTTGAACTATATTTGGTCAGATTTGATTGGTTTGGAGGCTAATTCTCGAGGAAAAGTCACGGTTGAGCATTGATTTGGTTGCGGAGTAAGGTAATGTCGTGGTTAACCTTGACTTGAGGGATTAGGACTTGTTGGTCTAGTTGTTATGTGTTTTATGTGTGCGGTGCAGTGTCATTGGGTTAAAGCATGTGGGTGGAAATTATTTATTTACATTATATTGTTCCGTTAATTATGATATATATGCTTAGGTTAGATTATTACTTCTTTGATTATTCATTTCGTATTTATTTCTTATTTCAAAGTTGTTGAATATTTTTGGAAGTTGAAGTTTGATATCATGGCACTATATTTGAAGTTAAATTATTCTCCACATTATTTATTATTCAAATTCATATTATTATTATTACATGGTGAGGAAGAGAGTAAAGGAACAAAGAGTGATGTCGTGCCATTTTATTCACATTATCATTATTACATGGTGAGGAAGAGAGTAAAGGCACGAAGGGTAATGTTGTGCCATTTCATTCGTATTATCATTATTACATGGTGAGGAAAGAGTAAAAGCACGAAGGGTGATCCAGTGCCATTTTATTCATATTATTATTACATGGTGAGGACGAGAGTAAAAGCACGAAGGGTGATGTCATGCCATTATATTCATATTATTGCATGGTGAGGACAATGGTAAAGGTACGGAGAGTGATGTCGTGCCATTTTCATATTATTAATTTGACTGATTTTCGGTTTTGGTGATTTACTTGGTTATTTCGTGATTTCATACTTTCCATATTATATTATATCTTCCCATTTTCACATGTCCCTCCCAGTTAGTACATTATCATTCTTTGTTATTATTGTTGCTTTATATACACTTGTACAAGTTTATTTAAGTAGGTATCTTGTCATAGCCTCGTCACTACCTCGTCGAGGTTAGACTTGACACTTACGGAGTACATTGGGTTGGTTGTACTCATACTACACTTCTACACTTCTTGTGCAGATACTGGTATTGGTCCCAGCGGTACGTGAGGTGCGTCAGCTCGGATCATTTTATATGCAGACTCGAGGTAGTTCCGTAATGACCTGATCGGTCGTTTTACTTTCTATGTCCCCGTTTCCCTAATTAAGACTCTCGTTATGTTCTCTTACTATTTTATAACTTTCGGGGATGGTTGGTTTGGGTTTGAAGAGTTCGGGTTGAAATCACAACACTTAGTTCCTTAATAGTGGCCTAAGATGGCCAAGTTTGACTTGAGTTAACATTTTGAGTAAACGACCTCGGAAATGGGATTTGATGGTTCCAATAGGTTCGTATGATGATTTTGTACTTGGACGTGTGTTCGGATCGGATTTCGGGTGACCCGGCAGTTTCGGCACTTAATGTTGAAAGTTGGTTCATTGAAGGTTTCCTAGTTCTTTAAATTTGGTTTAGAGTAGACTTTGGTGTTATCGAGGTCCGTTTGGGATTCTTAGCCTGGGAATAGAGTTATATGGTGATTTATGACTTATACGCAAAATTTGGTGTCAATCCGAGTTGTCTAAGAATAATTCAACGCGTTCGGAGTAAGTTAAAAAGCTTGAAGTTCATAAGTTGATTCAATTTGGTTTCGGGGTGAGATTCTTAGTTTTGATGTTGTTTTACACATTTCGAGGGTTCAATCAGGTCCGTATTATGTTTATGGACTTGTTGGTATAGTTGGACGGGGTCTCTGGTGGCTCGGGTGTGTTTCGGATCGCCCCAAGTTAATTCCAAAACTGCTGGTGCGCTGGTTCTGGTTTCCTTCTTCGCGTACGCGGGGGTTGTGTCGCATTTGCGTAGAAGGAATTGGGAGCTGGGCAATTTTACCCTACGCGTTCGCGAAGCTTCAGGACATGTGGCCTTCGAGTTCGCGGTGGCCATATCGTGTTCACCTAGAAGGGTTAGGGGGCCAAGGGTCTGTGGGTCACTGCCCTTCGCGTTCGCGAAGGGCGGGTCGCGTTCGCAATGCTTGGGATGGTCTAGGCTTCGCGATCTCAAGGACCGTGTTGCGTTCGCAATAAAGGTTTTCTGGGCCTGGGCAGGCCTTGCCTTTGCGATCGCGAGGCCCTTTTCGCGATCGTGAAGAAGGGTCAACTGGGCAGTAACTTTATTAAAATCGAGAATTTGGTCATTTTATTTATTTCTCACATTTGTTGGCCGATTCTAGAGCTTCTTGGAGAGGTATTTTCACCTATCTATTGAAGCTAAGTGATTTCTATACAATTTAAGTTAAATATATAGATTATGGGTAGATTTTAATGTGTAAAATATGGAAATTTTAGGAGTTTGTTGAAAAACCTAGATTTTGATAAAAATGGTATTAGACCATGGAAATGGTTATGGAATTGAGTAGAAATCATATATTTAGGTTCGTGAGGTTATGGGTAACAATTATTTACAAATATTTTCGGAATCCGGGCACGTGGGCCCTGGGGTAAATTTTAGGAACCTTCGAAATTGGGTTGGGTAATTACTCTAATAGTTAAATTATGAACCTTTGGGCAATTATTAATTAGTTTGTACAACCTCTGACTAGTTTCGGATTGTTCGGCACCGACTTGAGGCTTTTAGAGTGATGTGTGGGCCGAAAAATGGACTTGAAAATGAGGTAAGTCTCTTGCCTAACCTTATAAGAGGGAATTAACCCTATAGGTGTTTAAATTGTTATTTGCTACTAATTGTGGGTGTTACGTACACACGAAGAGATGAGAGTGAGTGCGTAACAAAAATTCATGTTATGTCCCTGTAGACATAGGCCTTTATTATGCTATTACTTGCACTATTTGAACTCAACTTGCTAGTTTAATTGCTTGTATTAATAAGTAAAATTTGGCTAAAGATTATATTAAATTGAGCTTCATTACTTAAAGATTTGGCAGAATGTTTAATTATTAATGGAAATTTATATTCTTTTATGGGTTTTCCTTGGAGTTGTAAATACATAATTATTAATCCGAAGAGTTTCCCTATTTATGGGGATCAGGCCGAACACCTCGGCAATATTTATATATATTATGGGATGCATCAATAAATCAGGCCGTACGACCTCGGTAGTGTATGTACACGATTATTATGGATCAAGTCGTACGACCTCGGCATAACTCGTGCGTGTTGTCATTAGGAGTCCGATTATACTTGATATATCTTTCATGACTTAGGAATTTATAAATATAGTTTGGCCCTTACTTGTTGAGATTAGCATGTGATATTCGGGGACTTTTAATTGTTATTTGTTTAAGGGTCATTTAATTAAAGCCTATTATTACATTATTGATGTTGTATTTCATGCCTATTTAATATTCTTGTACATTATGTATATTGCTCGCTAGTAAGTGTCGATGTCGATCCCTCGTCACTACTTCTTTGAGGTTAGACTAGATACTTACTGGGTACATGTTATTTACGTACTCACGCTATACTTCTGCACATATTGTGCAGGTTCTGAGGCAGGTACATCTGGAGTTCGTCCAGGCGTGCATCCGCATTACCCGGAGGCCTAGTGGTGAGCTGCTTCTCATGCTCCGTTCTGCAGCACCCGGGGCCTTCTCTTTTTGTGTTTATCATTTCTGTCTATTCTGTTTCATACAGTAATTCTTAGGGAGTTTTGTATATTCTACTAGATGCTCGTACACTTGTGACACTGAATTTTGGGATGTTCTAGTAGATACTAATGGTTTTGATTATTAAATTCACTATCTTACTCCCATGTTTAGTTTATGCTTTATAAATAAAAATCAAAGACTTTTAAAAAATATTAAAATGAGTAATTAAATGGGTAGTTCACCGTTGACTTTTCTAGCAGCGACGTTGGGGACCATCACGGCCTATAGTGGAAATTGGGTCGTGACAAGATCTGCTAATATCCACAGACCTTGAAGTCCCCTTCCATTTCCCGCTTTACTGTTTTTTTCTTTCGAAACAATTGTATTAATTTCAGACCTTATTTGTAGACATCTAGTTGCTCGTGTACTCGTGACTCCGGATTTCTAGGAGTAGATATTATCACGTGGTTTTATATCAGTACTGTGTTAGACTTGGCTTTTATTTCTCGTTTAATATCATTATTGTGTGTAGACACTGAAATTTTAACAGATCAAGATAAATCCTAAATTTAAGACAACTCTTGAAATATTAGGAGTCTATTAGGGTTATTTGATGGCTACTCCACCCAAACCCTAATTCATGCCTATAAATAAGGCTACATATGTTCTTCAAAGACGGTCTCAGCAATTCCATAAACTCCCAAAATATTCACAAAGAGATCAAATATATGATCTCCCAAATTCCATAAAACTCTTGGAATATTCATTAAGAAATCAAAAACATGTCAAATATGTCTTGCTCAAACTTCTAGCAACATTCAAGATCTAAATGGAATGATGCTACATGATTCTTGATCATCAAATACATTAAGGAGATGCATATCATCCTACGTTCGAGAAATATGTTGCTATGGCCCTTGAATTACGGGTAATAAATCGGAGGGAAGAATCAAGGGATAAACAAAGTTGTAACCCGCAATGTTTATCAACAAAATCCTTTTTTATTTATAGTTGTTTGTGATTGCAGTTTTATTTTTCTGCACAAATTTATTGCAAACATTGTGATTTTAACTGTTAAAATTGGTTAATTAATTATTTCAAGCCAGCTTGCCTAGCAAGTGGATGTTAGGCACCATCACGACCCCGAGGTTGGGATTCCGGGTCGTGACAATTCAAGCCTAATGAACTAGTGAACTTCCAACTTCTAAAACCAAATGCCGAACTATATCAAATCAACTTCGAATTACCTAAAATTTTGCTCACTAGTCCCAAATGACACAACGGACCTATCCCAACTCCCAAAATTGAAATCCGGACCCGATAACAATAAAGTCAAATCTCGGTCAAACCTCTCAACCTTCCAAACCTTCAACTTTCCAACTTTCGCTAATTCAAGCCAAAATGACCTACATACCTCCAAATCAACATATGGACATACGCCTAAGTCCAAAATCACCATACGAAACTATCAGAACCATCAAAACTCTATTCCGGAGTCATCTACACAAAAGTCAAACTTCAGTCAACTCTTTCAACTTAAGCTTCCAACTTTGGGACTAAGTGTCCTAATTCACTCTCAAACTCACCCGTAACCATACCAACTACCCCGGCAAGTCACAGAACCATAATTGAACATTGAGGAGGCAATAAATAGGGAAACATGGCTAAATACTCAAAATAACTGTCCGAGTTGTTATATGTAATAACGGAATGATACAGGACATATATAAAAAGATATGTATTGCATTTGATCTCATTATTATCATGAAAGGCGTCATGTGTGATTTTAATTGAAAATTATTTCATCATTTAACTTGAAAATATATATAATTTTCAACGAGATTTCGCAGTTAAATTGATTTTCATGCATATTGTTTGGGTGCATCATATGATTTGATTCGTTCAGGTCGGGTAGTGTGTCGGGTGTTGGTCATGTAGTTTTAGATTGTGACATAAATATATCCTTTAAAAGCTTTTATTCTATCACGACCCAAAATTTCAAGTGTCGTGATGGCGCCTATAATGATACTAGGCAAGCCGACAACTCACACACACCAACATATTGAAATTTAAATTATACGAAAATAAGCCTAAGTAAGTAAAAGTCTCATAAAACTGAATGAAAACGTCGTTGTTCAATACAGAGTTTTCCAAACCCCGGGTGACATTGAGTACATGAGCATCTACACAAATACATAGGCTGATACATTGTCTAAGAAAGTAGAACTAAATAAGTAAAAATGAGATATAGGGGAGGAGAGTCGAGGTCTGCAGATGCCAAGGCAGCTACCTCGATAATGTTCGAACGGCTGAAACTCTGAGATTAACAACCACCGTGCCCGGAAACACCTGGATCTGCACACGAAGTGCAGGGTGTAGCATGAGTATAACCAACTCAATAAGTAACAAATCTAAACCTTTGGACTGAAAGCAGTAACGAGTCCAAAAAATACGGTCCAAATACATAATTAAACAGTATGAAAATTTACAAGACATATGACACTAATATCTCAAAGAAACTCATAATTTGCAGGTACCAGTACAAGAATGTAAACATGCTTTTAGGTTTAACAATTAAACTCAGGGAAGATAAAATATGTTAAGTCTGAATGATATGAGGAATATGACATCTTTATATCTACATAACAATATGCATATCGTATGTGATGCAACACAATGAAAGCCTCGCGTACTCACACTCTCTGAGTACTCAACTTGAATGTCTCAATTCTCACTCAGCACTATACAGGGGAGATCCAGCCTAAATGCCAATAAATCCTGGTGCGGCGCGTAGCCCAATCCCATTGTGAATCAATAGCAACTACTCTCACTGTAGGTGTGCAGACTCCGGATGTAACGACCCGGCCGGTTATTTCGAGATTTATAGCCCCATTTTTCCCATTTCTACTTATTTTTGTGTTATTCAGCTATATTATGTTATATCGGATTAGTTGGTTCGGGACCGGAGTGGTTTCAGAGTGAATTGAGACACTTAGTCTCTTAAGTAGAAACTTAAGTTCGAAAAGTCAACTAGATCTTGACATATGTGTAAATGATCTTGGATTTGAATTATTATGGTTCCGTTAGCTCCGTTAGGTGATTTTTGACTTAGGAGTATGTCTGGAATGTGATTTGGAGGTCCGTGGTAGAATTAGGCTTGAATTGGCGAAATTAAAAATTTGGCGATTTCGGTCGGCAGTCGAAAATTTGATATCGGGGTCGAAATGGAATTCCGGAAGTTGTAGTAGGTTCGTAGTGTCATTTGTGATGTGTGTGCAAACTTTGATGTCATTCAGACTTAGTTTGGTTGGTTTCGGCATCGGTTGCTGAATTTGGAAATTTAGAAATTCTTAGGCTAGAATCCAAGGGTAATTTGATGATTTGATATTGTTTTGAGTGATTCGAAGGTTTGACTAAGTTGGTATGTTGATATATGACTTGTTTTTATTTTTTGTTGAGGTCTCGAGGGCCTCGGGGTGATTCCGGGTGGTTAACGGATTTGTCGAAGTTGGAAAATGCAGCAGAAGATGTTGCTACTGCTATTTTTGCACCTGCTAAAGAAAGAGTAGCAGGTGCGAGGCCGCTGGTACGCGTGGGGAGTTCGCAGATGCGGGCAATTCTGGGCTAGGCAGGTTATGCAGGTGCAAGTTGGAGGTCGCATCTGTGAGCCCGCAGGTGCGAAACCTGGGGCGCAGATGCGGAAAGAGGGATGCTGGGCAGGCTTCGCAGAAGTGAAGGAAACGCACAGGTGTGCCTTAGCAGGCGCGGGTTTTTGCACCGCAGATGTAAAGGCTGGGCTCCTAAGTGAGTTCCGCACCTGCGATGGATTTTTCCGCAGGTGCGGTGGCGCAGAAGCGTGAAATTTTAGGCAGGTGCAAAAAACCTAGGCAGAAACCATAAATAGAACCCTTCGTGAATTTGGTTCATTTCCACCTTTTTCAAGTCGGTTTTTGGAGATTTAGAGTGATTTTGAAGGGTGATTCAAGGGATATTAGTGAGGTAAGTTGCTTGAGCCCTAATACTCGTATATATGGTAATTTCTTATTTTTAATCATGTAATTAGTGAAAATGAGGGATTAGGGCTTGGAATTTTTGGAGAGTAATTTAAGAATTTGAAGGACCAAACGATGTCAGATTTTGATGAATTTGGTATGGTTAGATTTGTGAGTGAATGAGCTTTCTCATTTTTTGAATTATTTCAGATTTCGAGACGTGGGCCCGGGGGGCGGGTTTGAGCCAATTTCGGGTTTTGGTCTAATTTTGTAGCTTTTCTTGTGGAATTCATTACATTAGCGCGTATTGATGGTATTGTACTGTGAATAGATTCGGAGCATTTGGAGGCCGAGTCCAGAGGCAAGAGAATTACGAGGTAGAGATTTGACCGGTTCGAGGTAAGTAATGATTTTAAATCTAGTCCTGAACGTATGAAACCCCGGATTTCGTATCATTCTACTATTTTGAGGTGACGCACATGCTAGGTGACGGGCGTGTGGGCGTGCACCGTTGGGTATTTGTGACTTGGTCCGTCCCATAGCAACTGTAAAGTTGCATATTTTGTTGAAACTATATGATACTTATATGTTTTAGAAACTGTTTCTGTAAATTGGGCTGAATGCCATGTTTGGGCCTTGTGACAGTGTTGTTTGGACCCTTAAGGGCCTTTTCTTTCTATCCTCTCATTGTTTTCGATTGAAAATCTATACTCAGTCATGGTTATACTTATTTACTGCATAACTCAGTTTTATGACTCTATTTTGATGCATATAAATGTTGTTTTGGGCCGAATGGCCTGTTTTTACTGAAATGCCCGAGTGGCTTGAGAGGTTTATGACTCAGTAAGGCCGAGGGACTGATTTTTGAGGATATTTATAGGATCGGGTTGCACGCCGCAGCATATTGCATATTTATGGGATCGGGCTGCATGCTGCAGCTTGTTTGATATCGGCCGAGGGCCTGATTTATGCCATGATTTGGCTTGATATAGCGCTTAGGCTGAAAGAGCCTCTTCGGAGTTTGTACACACCCCTAGTGAGCGTAGGTACCTACTGAGTGCGAGTGGTGAGTGCCGAGTACTGAGTGACTGGGAGGCATGAGTGATTGTGAGGTATGCCTGAGTGGCAAGAGTGATTGTGAGGTATGCCCGAGTGGCAAGATTGATTGTGAGGTTTGCCCGAGGGGCTGTTTATGATTTCTTCATTTTTGCTCACCTTTGCATTTTTCCTCTGTTTAAAAAAACTGTTGAGAAATATCTTTAAATGATTTTTACTGGAACCGGGTTTAAACGAGATGATTTGATTCAAACATTGATTTTTTTAAAGCATGTTTTACTTACTGAATTTTTGTGATATGAACTTGATATGCTTATTGCTCGTCACTACTACTCAGTCTTTATTTATTGTTGTTACTTACTGAGTTGACATACTCACGTTACTCCATGCACCTTGTGTGCAGATTTAGATGTAGCTGGACACGGTAGCGGTTATTGATTGTTTTGCTTGTAGATTTTTCTTGGAAATAGAAAGGTAGTTGTTTGGCTATCGCAGCCCCTGCTCTTCTCCCTTTTATCTTTTTCTAGGTGTATTTAGCTATTTTCCAGGCTGAGTTAGCCTTGATATTGTTAGACAGATTGTAGTAGATGCTCATGACTAGTGACACCCCGATGTCGGGCTTTTCCTTCCGCATTTTTATTTTGATTCGAACTCTTTTACGAAGTTTTTTTATGTTAAATAACATTGAAATTATCTTTGAAATGAAAATATCGGTTTATTTTGGAAATGAGTCGGCTTATCTAGTTCCACGATAGGCGCCATCACGATAGGGGTTAGTTTGGGTCGTGACAGATTGGTATCAGATCCTAGGTTACATAGGTCTCACGAGTCATGAGTGGGTTTAGTAGAGTCTTGCGTATCGGTATAGAGACATATGTACTTATCTTCGAGAGGCTGCAGAACCTTTAGGAAACTCCACATTCTTGAATTCTTGTGGTGCGAATCTATTAATTCTAGTAACTAAACATATGTTGTTTCATTCTCTCATAGATGGTGAGTACTCGTGCTACCGGTCAGGAGGGCCATCCACTAGTACCACCAGCCAGGGCCGCGAGAGGCCGAGGTCGTGGTAGGGGCAGAGGTGCAGCCCATACAACAGTTGGGGCAGTACCTGCAGATCCACCGGTTGTCCCAGATCAGGACCAGGTTTCAGTTGTTGATGCACCAGCTCAGGCACCACCTGTGCCTATTGTGATTCCAAGCCTTTAGGAGGCCCTAGCTCAGATTCTGAGAGCATGTACCGGCCTTGCTCAGGCGGTCTCTATCTCGACGGCAGCAGCCACTTCTCAGGCCAGGGGAGGCACTCAGACTCCAGTCGCTCGCATACCCGAGCAGGTTATACAGGGACTTCAGACACCGGAGGCACCACCAGCCCAGCCGGTTGTAGTTGCTTAGGATTATGTGGTTCTTGATATGCTTGAGGATGATCAGCGTAGGTTGGAGAGGTTTGGGAGACTCCAGCCACCACCTTTTAGTGGCACAGAGAGAGAGGATGCTTAGGACTTTTTGCATAGGTGTCAGAGGATACTCCGTACTGCTGGTATTCTGGAGACTTGTGAGGTATCATTCACTACCTTTCAGTTTTTTGGGGCTACACTCAGATGGTGGGAGACTTACGAGAGGCGTAGGCGTGTTGGCACAGCACCCCTTACTTGGCAGCAGTTCTCTGTGGTCTTTTTGGAGAAGTTCGTGCCTCGATCCCGCAGAGAGGAGCTGCGCAGACAGTTTGAGCGGCTTCGCCAGGGTGATATGTCTGTGACACAGTATGAGATGCGGTTCTCTGAGTCGGCCCGTCATGCTATCTAGTTGGTTACCACAGACAGGGAGAGGATCATGAGATTTATTGATGGTATCACTTATAAGCTACAGTTGCTCATGACCAGAGAGAGGGTTTCGGGTGCTACTTTTGATGATTTTATCTACATTACTTGGCAGATTGAGATGGTTCACAGTCAGGAGAGGGTTGAGAGGGAGTCCAAGAGGCCTCGCGGTCAGGGTGGATTCAGCGGTGCTCCTTTTGGGGGTCACTTCCAGCAAGGTAGAGGTCGTCATTTCAAACAGGCTCAGTCAGCTCGGCGATTTCATTGGGGTGCATCATCTGGCCATGGTTATCACAGTTCTCATCAGGGCCACTCAGCACTTAGTGCCCTTCCAGATCAAAGTTTGTCCCGTGCTCCCCCTGTTCAGGGCTCGTCCATGCTAGGTTCTTCTACGAGTCATCTCGGTGCTAGGGGTTCCCTTCAGTTTCCGCCACCAGCACCAAGGAGTTGTTTTGAGTGTGGGGAGGTGGGGCATATGTGGAGACATTGTCCTCATTTTCATGGAGGTATATCTCAGCAGAGGAGTCAACCTTCGACTTCAACACCAGTTACCTCACCACTCGCCCAGTCAGCACGGGGTGGAGGTCAGTCAGCTAGGGGTCGCCCTAGAGGGGGAGGTAGATCAGGGGGTGGACAAGCCCGTTTCTATGCCCTCCCTGCCAGACCAGACGCTATTGCTTCAGATGTTGTGATTACAAGTATTGTCTCAATTTGTAACCGATATGCCTCAGTATTATTTGACCTTGGTTCCACGTATTCATATGTTTTCTCGTATTTCGCCCATTTTCTGGATATGCCACGTGAGTCTCTAGTTTCTTCTGTTCATGTATCTACTCTTGTGGGCAATACTATTATTGTGGACCGCGTATATCGATCATGTGTGGTGACTATTGGGGGTCTGGAGACCCAAGTGGACCTTTTGCTGCTCAGTATGGTCGACTTTGATATGATATTGGGTATGGATTGGTTATCTCCATGTCACGTTGTTCTATATTATCACGCTAAGATGGTGACGTTGGTTATGCTGGGAATTTCGAGGGTTGAGTGGAGCGGTTCTATAGATTATGTACCAAGTAGGGTGATATAATATTTGAAGGCTCAGCGCATGGTTGAGAAGGGTTGCTTATCTTATTTGGCTTTTGTGAGGGATGTTAGTGCAGATACTCCTGTCATTGATTCTGTTCCGGTGGTACGTGATTTTCCGGATGTGTTTCCTACAGACCTGTCGGGCATGCCGCCTGATAGGGATATTGACTTTGGTATTTATTTGGTGCCGGGAACTCAACCCATTTCTATTCCACCGTATCGTATGGCATCGACAGTGTTGAAGGAATTGAAAGAACAGCTTCAGGAACTCCTTGATAAGGGGTTTATTCGGCCTAGTGTATCACCTTGTGGTGCACCGGTTCTATTTGTGAAGAAGAAGGATGGTTCCTTGAGGATGTGTATTGATTACAGGCAGTTGAACAAGGTCACAGTCAAGAACAAGTATCCTTTGCCTCGTATTGATGATTTATTCAACCAGCTTCAGGGAGCGAGGGTGTTCTCCAAATTTGATTTGAGGTCCAGTTATCACCAGCTGAAGATTCGGGATTCAGATATTCTTAAGACAGCTTTCAGGACCCGATATGGCCATTATGAGTTTTTGGTGATGTCTTTTGGGCTGACCAATGCCCCAGCAACGTTTATGCATTTGATGAACAGTGTATTCCAGTCCTATTTGGACTCATTCATTGTTGTATTCATTGATGGCATCTTGGTGTACTCTCGTAGCCAGGAGGAGCACGCTCAGCATTTGAGGATTGTATTACAGAGATTGAGGGAGGAGAAGCTTTATGCAAAGCTCTCCAAGTGTGAGTTTTGGCTTAGTTCAGTAGCATTCTTAGGACACGTGGTGTCCAGTGAGGGTATTCAGGTGGATCCGAAAAAGATAGAGGCGGTGCAGAGTTGGCCTAGATCGTCGTCAGCCACGGAGATTAGGAGCTTCCTTGGTTTGGCGGGGTATTACCGTCGCTTTGTGGAGGGAGTTTCATCTATTGCATCACCCTTGACCAAATTGACCCAAAAGGGTGCTCCATTCAGGTGGTCGGATTAATGTGAGGAGAGCTTTCAGAAGCTCAAAACTGTTTTGACCACAGCTCCAGTGTTAGTTCTGCCATTACCTTCAGGTTCTTACACCGTGTATTGTGATTCCTCGAGGATAGGCATTGGTTGTGTTTTGATGCAGGAGGGTAGGGTGATTGCCTATGCCTCGCGCCAGTTGAAGACCCATGAGAAGAACTATCTTGTCCATGATCTTGAGTTAGCAGCCATTGTTCACGCCTTGAAGATTTGGCGTCATTATTTGTATGGGGTTCATTGTGAGATCTATACTAATCACCGGAGTCTGCAGCATCTGTTCAAGAAGAAGGATCTTAATTTGCGTCAGCGGAGATGGTTGGAGCTTCTTAAGGACTATGATATCACTATCCCGTACCATCTGGGGAAGGCCAATGTAGTGGCCGACGCTTTGAGTCGCCGGGCAGAGAGTTTGGGGAGTTTAGCATATCTTCCAGCAGTAGAGAGAACTTTGGCATTGGATGTTCGGGCCTTAGCGGGCCAGCTTGTCAAATTGGATATTTCGGAGCCTAGTCGGGTATTGGCTTGTGTGGTCTCCAGGTCTTCTCTTTATGACCGTATCAGGGAGCGTCAGTATGTTGACCCCCACTTGCTCGTTCTTCAGGACAGGGTTCTGAGAGGTGCTGCTAGGGATGTGACTATTGGTGATGACGGCATGCTGATAATGCAGGGCCGGATATGTGTGCCTAATGTAGATGGGCTTCGAGAGTTGATTCTTAAGGAGGCTCACAGCTCGCGGTATTCCATCCATCCGGGTGCCGCGAAGATGTACCAGGAGTTGAGGCAGCACTATTGGTGGAGGCGGATGAAGAAGGATATAGTTGGGTTTGTGGCTCGGTGTCTCAACTGTCAGCAGGTTAAGTATGAGCATCAGAGACCAGTGTCTTGCTTCAGAGATTAGAGATCCCAGAGTGAAAGTGGGAGCGGATCACCATGGACTTTGTAGTTGGGCTCCCACAGACTTCGAGGAAGTTTGATGCTATTTGGGTTATTATGGATTGGCTGACTAAGTCTGCACACTTCATTCCAGTTGGTACTACTTACTCTTCAGAGCGGTTGGCTGAGATTTACATCTGAGAGATCGTTCGCCTGCATGGTGTCCCAGTTTCCATCATTTCAGATAGGGGTACTCAGTTCACATCGCAATTTTGGAGGGCCGTACAGTGAGAGTAAGGTACTTAGGTTGAGTTGAGCATAGCTTTTCACCCTCAGACGGACGGGTATTTCGAGCGCACTATTCAGATATTGGAGGACATGTTACGTGCTTGTGTTATTGACTTTGGGGGTTCATGGGACCGGTTTCTACCACTCGCGGAGTTTGCATAAAACAACAGTTATCAGTCGAGTATTCAGATGGTTCCGTACGAGGCTTTATATGGGTGGAGGTGTAGATCTCCGGTTAGATGGTTTGAGTCGGGTGAGGCTAGGCTCTTAGGTACAAACTTGGTCCAGGACGCATTAGATAAGGTGAAATTGACTCAGAAGTGGCTTCGCACGGCACAGTCTAGGCAGAAGAGCTACGCGGATAGGAAGGTCTGTGATATGTCTTTTATGGTTGGGGAGAAGGTTTTGCTTAAGGTATCACCCATGAAGGGTGTTATGAGGTTTGGGAAGAGGGGTAAGTTGAGCCCCCGGTTCATTGGGCCTTTTGAGGTGCTTCAAAGGATAGAGGAGGTGGCTTATAAGCTTGACTTTCCACCCAGCTTGTCGAGTGTGCATCCAGTGTTTCATGTTTTCACGCTCTGGAAGTATATTGGAGATCCATCCCATATTTTGGATTTCAGCACGGTTCAGTTGGAGGGTGATATGACTTATGATGTGGAGGCAGTGGCTATTTGGGATCGGAAGGTTCGAAGGTTGAGGTCAAAGGATATAGCTTCAGTGAAGGTGCAATGGTGAGGTCAGCTTGTGGAGGAGGCCACCTAGGAGACTGAGCGGGAGATGTGGAGCAGATATCCACGCCTATTCGAGACTCCAGGTATGTTTCTGGATGTTTAAGAGGGGGAGGATGTAACGACCTGGCCGGTTGTTTTGAGAGTTATAGCCCCGTTTTTCCCATTTCTATTTCTTTTTGTGTTATTCAGCTATATTATGTTATATCAGGTTAGTTGGTTCGGGACCGGAGTGGTTTCAGAGTGAATTGAGACACTTAGTCTCTTAAGCAGAAACTTAAGATAGAAAAGTCAACTAGATATTGACCTATGTGTAAACGATCTCGGATTTGAATTCGGATGGTTCCGTTAGGTGATTTTGGACTTAGGAGTGCGTCCAGAATATGATTTGGAGGTCTGTGGTAGAATTAGGCTTGAATTGACGAAATTGGAAATTTGGCGATTTCGGTCGGCAGTGAAATATCTGATATTATGGTTGGAATGGAATTCCGGAAGCTGGAGTAGGTTTGTAGTGTCATTTGTGATGTGTGTACAAAATTTGAGGTCATTCGGACGTGGTTTGGTTGGTTTCGGCATCGGCTGCCAAATTTGGAAATTTAGAAGTTCTTAGGCTTGAATCCGAGGGTAATTTGATGATTTGATGTTGTTTTGAGTGATTCTAAGGTTCGACTAAGTTGGTATGTTGATATATGACTTGTTGGTATTTTTGGTTGAGGGCCTCGGGGTGATTCCGGGTGGTTAACGGATTTGTCGAAGTTGGAAAATGCAGCTGAAGTTGCTGCTACTACTATTTTCGCACCTGCGGAAGAAAGAGTCGCAGGTGCGAGGCCGCTGGTACGCGTGGGGAGTTCACAGGTGCGGGCAATGCTAGGCTAGGCAGGTTGCGCAGGTGCGAGTTGGAGGTCGCATCTGCGAGCCCGCAGGTGCGAAACCGGGGGCGCAGATGCGGAAAGGGGGATGTTGGGCAGGCTTCGCAGAAGCGGAGGAAACGCGCAGGTGCACCTTCGCAAGCGCGGGGTTTTGGGCCACAGATGCGGAAGCTGGGATCCTAAGTGAGTTCCGCACCTTCAATGGATTTTTCTGCATGTGCGGTGGGGCAGAAGCGTGAAATTTTCCGCATGTGCGAAAAACCTGGGCAGAAACCATAAATAGAACCCTTTGCGAATTTGGTTCAATTCCAGCATTTTCAAGTCGGTGTTTGGAGCTTTTTGAGTGATGTTTGAAGGGTGATTCAAGGGATATCAGTGAGGTAAGTTTCTTGAGCCCTAATACTCGTATATATGGTGATTTCTCATTGTTTAATCATGTAATTAGTGAAAATGAGGGGTTAGGGGTTGGAATATTTGGAGAGTAATTTAAGGATTTGAAGGACCAAACGATGTCGGATTTTGATGAATTTTATATGGTTAGATTCGTGAGTGAATGAGCTTTCTAGTTTTGTAAATTTTGTTGGATTTCAAGACGTGGGCCCGGGGGCCGGGTTTGAGCCAATTTCGGGTTTTGGCCTAATTTTGTAGCTTTTCTTGTGAAATTTATTCCATTAGCGCGTATTGATGGTATTGTACTGATTGTGAATAGATTCGGAGCATTTGGAGGCCGATTCCAGAGATAAGAGAATTTTGGGGTAGAGATTTGACCGGTTCGAGGTAAGTAACGATTGTAAATCTAGTCCTGAGGGCATGAAACCCTGGATTTCGTATCATTCTACTATTTTGAGGTGACGGGCACGTGGGTGTGCACCGTTGGGGATTTGTGACTTGGTCCATCCCGTAGCAACTATAAAATTGCATATTTTGTTGAAACTATATGATACTTATATGTTTTAGAAAGAGTTTATGTAAATTGGGTTGAATGCCATGTTTGGGCCTTGTGTCAGTGCTGTTTGGACCCTTAGGGGCCTTTTCTTACTATCCTCTCATTGTTTTCGATTGAAAATATATACTCAGTCATGGTTATACTTGTTTACTGCATAACTCAGTTTTATGACTCTATTTTGATGCATATAAATGTTGTTTTGGGCCGCATGCCCTGTTTTTACTGAAATGCCCGAGTGGCTTGAGAGGTTTATGACTCAGTGAGGCCGAGGGCCTGATTTGTGAGGATATTTATAGGATCAGGTTGCACGCCACTGCATGTTGTATATTTATGGGATCGGGTTGCACGTTGCAGCATGTTTGATATCGGCCGAGGGCCTGAGTGATTTATGCCATGATTTGGCTTGATATAGCGCTTAGGCTGAAGGAGCCCCTTCGGAGTTTGTACACACCCCCAGTGAGCGTAGGTACCTACTGAGTGCGAGTGGTGAGTGCCGAGTGCTGAGTGACTGGGAGGCATGAGTGATTGTGAGGTATGCCTGAGTGGCAAGAGTGATTGTGAGGTATGCCCGAGTGGCAAGATTGATTGTGAGGTTTGCCCGAGGGGCTGTTTATGATTTCTTCATTTTTGCTCACCTTTGCATTTTTCCTCTATTTGAAAAAAACTGTTGAAAAATATCTTTAAATGATTTTTACTGGAACCGGGTTTAAATGAAATGATTTGATTCAAACACTAATTTTTTTAAAGCATGTTGTACTTACTGAATTTTTGTGATATGAACTTGATATGCTTTATTGCTCATCACTACTGCTCAGTCTTTATTTATTGTTGTTACTTACTGAGTTGGCATACTCACGTTACTCCATGCACCTTGTGTGCAGATTTAGATGTAGCTAGACATGGTAGCGGTTATTGATTGTTCTGGTTGTAGATTTTTCTTGGAGATAGCAAGGTAGTTGTTTGGCGATCGCAGCCCCTGCTCTTCTCTCTCTTTTCTTCCTCTAGTTGTATTTAGCTATTTTTCAGGCTGAGTTAGCCTTGATATTGTTAGACAGATTGTAGTAGATGTTCATGACTAGTGACACCCTGATGTCAGACTTTTCCTTCCGCACTTTTATTTTGATTGAAACTCCTTTACGAAGGTTTTTATGTTAAATAATATTGAAATTATCTTTGAAATGAAAATATCGGTTTGTTTTGAAAATGAGTTGGCTTGCCTAGTTTCACGATAGGCACCATCACGATAGGGGTTAGTTTCGGTCGTGACACCGGAGGGGAAGATCCAGCCCAAGCGCTATAATAAGACAATCATGGCATGAATCAATAAAGTCTGTTGTGGCGTGCAGCTCGATCCCATAAATATCACTCACAAACAGGCCCTCAGACTCACTCAGTCATCAAACTTTCCAGTCTCTCGGGCTCACAACACTCATGCTAAGCAGCCCAAATCAATGATACATGATGTGACAATATATGATAACAGAGACTGAGATATGATATGCAATGATGGATGCGACTGGGTATATAACTGCAATTAAGCAAATAACTCAACAGCAAAGAACGACCATTGTGGGTCCCAATAGTACCAGCACATAGCCTAAGTATGATTTCTAACATAAATCACAGCTCAATTGCTCTAACTCATAGAGTACAGTAATAATATTCAGAAAGATGGCTACACAGTTCCATGGAATCAACTAAATCACAATTTCTACGGTGCACACCCACATGCTCGCCTCCTAGCATGCACGTCACCTCAACACCAATCACATAGCACGTAATTTCAGGGATTCTTACCCTCAGAGTCAAGTTTAGAAGTGTTACTTACCTCAAACCGTGCAAATCTCTTATACAACAAGCCCTTGCCTTGCGAATCGGCCTCCGAATGCCTCAAATCTAGCCACAAAGAATTCGATACAATCAACTCAAGCTATAGGAATCAATTCCATATGAAAATACTTAGTTCTTAATCAAAAGTCAAAAAGTCAACTCAAAAGACAACCCCCGAGTCCGCGTCTCGAAATCCAATAAAAATTCAAAATCCGAAAGCCCGTTCAACCACAAGTCCAACCATACCAAATTTATCAAATTCCGACACCAAATCGTCACTCAAATCCTCAAATTTAACTTTCCAATCCCTAGCCTAAAACTCCCAAAATTACACCTAAAAAACACACAAACTAGGTGGAAAATTCAATGGGGAAACAATATTATTGAATAAAAATGATCACAAGTGAATTACCTCAAGAAATCCCTCTCAAAAATCGTCTTAGTCCGAGCTTGAAATGTCCAAAATAATTAAAAATCATGAAACCCTCGAATTAATATTATATTCAGAGGTCTTCGCTTCTGTGGACCATTTACCCGCACCTGCGGTCCCGCGGGCGTGGCAAAAACTTTGCTTCTGTGATGCCCACTCAACCCCCGATCATGCGCACCTGCAGCCAGTTCCCCGCATCTGCGGGTGCGCTTTTGCGAGGTCTCGTTCGCTTCTGCGAAGACTATTATCACATGCCTCCCTTCGCACCTGCGACCTATTTCTGCATCTGCGATCTCGCAGGTGCGGACCAAATCATCGCACCTGTGATCACTGCCCAGCTTCCTTCCAGGACGCTTCTGCGCTCATGATGTCGCTTTTGCGGTCACACGCCTATGACCAATTCCATCGCAGGTGCAATCTCACCAAAACTGAATCTCCAGCATTCCCTCAAGTCCAAACTTCGATCTGTTAACCATCTGAACTCCACCCGAGGCCTCCGGGACCTTAATCAAGCATACTAACAAATCTTAAAATATGATACGAACTTAGTCGAGGCCTCAAATCACATCAAGCAACATCAAAAACACGGATCGCACCTCAATTCAAGCCTAACAAAAACTAAGAAATTCCAACTTCTACAATCGATGCCGAAACCTATCAAATCACGTCCGATTGACCTCAAATTTTGCACACCAGTCGTAAATGATACAACGGACCTATTCCAACTCCGGGAACTAAAATCTGAGTCTGATAACCACAAAGTCAACTCTTGGTCAAACTTCTCAATTTTCCAAACTTTTAATTTTCCAACTTTTGCCATATCAAGCCTAAATCAACTACGGATCTCCAAATTACTATCCGGATACACTCTTAATTCCAAAATCACCCAACGGAACTATCGGAACCATCAAAACTCCATTCTGGAGCCATTTACATATAAGTCAACATCCGGTCAACCTTTTCAACTTAAGCTTCCAATCTTGAGACTAAGTGTCTCAACTCATTCCGGAATATCCCCGGAACCGAACCAACTACCCCGCCAAGTTACATAACGACAATTGCACATAAAATAAGCAGTAAATGGGGGAACGGAGTTATAACACTCAAAACGATCGGTCCGGTCGTTACATATTCTCTTTCATTCTCAATTGTGTAAATACATTTGAGTTTTTATTGTTATTATCAAAATTATTAAACGATTAAAATTTTCTATCTAAAATTTTTACTATGCTCAATTATTTATTCATCAATTTTAAATGCTTAAACTCTTATCTTATAACTCAAACATATTTTTAATATAATATTTATATAATTTAAAAAAATATTACTCATCGAAATAAGGTACACGCACAACACGCATACTTAAGACTAGTTAGTAGTAGTTTAAATAGAGGTGTGAAGGGATTGCATTAGCTTCAGTAACATTCGATAGATTTGTGCCAAATTTACAATAAAATTATCGACTCAATTATAATTTATCCGATATAAAGTCTGATATCATCACATCACAGAAAATATTCTCCTACAATTTATAGTTTATGACTGCAAACTACATTTATATATTTTGTTTTATTTTAAATTTCTAGGTAATTACAATTAAAAAAAATTGTTTTGTTTTTTTAAGTTGCTGAGTAGTCGCGACTACTCAGCAATTTATTAAAAAGGCATAAAATATAGTTTGCAGTCGAGAATATTTTTTTAGGATTTATATAGCGTCATTTAATCTTTTCGACTGGTAAATTGATATTAGCCTGTTGATTTTATGCTGAATTTGATTCTGCCAAATGCTATTGTAACTAACCCAATCATTTTACTCCTCTATTTAAGTCATTATGTAACTAGCCTTAACGTACGTGTGTTGGGTGCGTACTTTATTTTGATGAGTAATATTTTTTATATCATATGAATATTATATTAAAACTTATGTGTGAGTTACAAAATAAGAGTTGAGTACCTGAAATTGATTAATAAATAATTGATCGCACTAAAAATTTTATTAGAATAATTTGTTTGTATAAAAAAATTAATAATAATAACAAAAACTCAAAAACTTATTTACACAATTGAGTATTAAAGAGAATAAAAGCTTTTAAAGGATGTATTCCGTAAATGTAATAGAAAAATAATTATTAAAATAGATGTATATTTATAATATACATTATATATGCTTGAAACTTTTGCGTAATTATTTTTTTCCAACATTATATGTGCTTGAAAGTTATTTTTTCATTTTTGTACTTTTTAAATTTTATTTATTCTATAGGTAAGTCCATGATATGGAGTAAAAAAAAATCTTAATATTAAAAAATATTTAAAAAATAAAGGTTCATAATATAGAGGAAAAATAGGTATTTCACCACTAAAAGTCTAAAAATCTAGTTTAATAACTTTTTGAGTGCTATAAAAATAGTTAAGTATTTTTTTATTCCAAGTAAAATAAACATAACTTTACTAGGTAATTTTAAATAATTGAGTGACAATATGAATAATTTAGTGGGTAATTTCACACGCTTCTAACATTTGAAAATACATTATCTATATAAATAAATGAAAATCACTAGTGGCAACATTGATTATCATATTTCCAAGCGGCTCAGCGGAGTCGGGGTCTAAAGTTAAATCTTTTAGAGACCTTAAAATATTTAATAAAATTTATAGACATATTTTATTTTATTTTTATTCTTCTAGCCCTTATTTGTAAAGATGCTAATTACTTTTTACGACAAACTCTTCTAATATTCTCTTCTAATCTATTTAAACCTTCTTGAGATATTTAAAATATAGCTGATAATTTCGCTTTGAAAAAATATCTGTCAGCTAAGGGAACTCTCAGTTATCTTAATTTTTCTATGAGCAATTAGACATGTGAAAAACAATCAAATCTTTTTATTTGAATTTAATATACTAATTATATAATACGATCTTTTTTAATACTTTTATTTCAAGTAAAATTTTAAAATATTAATATGGAGCTAATTAGCTCAAAGTGTGTGCAGAACCATTATAAAAGTGAAAATTAATTCAAGTTGGACTAAATAAGAGAAATGCAACAAGAAGTAGTTAATTTATTTAAGTAAGAACTAGTATATCATATGGAGTAGTACATAATATGAGTACAAGGAGGGTAATTGTTTCTATATTTTGAGGCCTAATTCCTAAAGCAATTGTTTTAATTGCCTTGGGGGTTGAGCCACCCCGGTTTCCAAGGACACTATCGAAGAACTTGGATGTCACTGACTCACTATAACAACTAGCGAATATGAGTGATGGATGGATGCAGGAGAAATTCATACTGTATTAATATTTTTTAAATGGGAAAATACATAGAGATTTTTTAATTTTTTTTGGTAACAGGGAAAATACGCGGCTGCTACAATCTATGTCCTTCGAGTGAGCACTCTGTGGTGAACACTTTGTGCGCACTGGGTAAACCTCTCATGTGTAATAGTCTGTAAACTACACAGAAGATGTAAACCGCACTAGGCAAGCCCTATGCGACATGCTCAACTCAGAAGGCATTGAGAGGTGATTCGATCTCACGTTATCAATATGGATGACCACCCTCCAAACCAACTATGCAACCCGAATGATTTACATAGAGAAGTTGCCCCTTAAATTTGTTTGAAAACGTTATTTAGTAACAATAATTTCACGAGCGGCCTATTATCGATCATTGTTTGGAGTGTAACAAATACTACCATATTAAGGATGATGTAGCAGAAGAAATAAACTCGCCTTCTTAAAAGTGCACGAAAGCAAAAACAGAATAAATTAAAAAAGGAATAAATTTTACTCGTGAATTTGTAATAAATACTCCCTTATGTCTACAATAAGTGATCATTTTCTCTTTTTTATTTTGGTCCAAAATAAATATTCATTTAGATAATCAAGAAGTAATTAATTTTATTTTTTTAAAATTTGCCCTTATTTACATATTTCAATGTATTAAAGTAACAATTAATTAAGGTTAATTCAGTAAATACATCTTTTTTTTTTAGGAGTTTGTATTTTCTTAATGGATGTGCCAAAAATAAAATTATCATTTATTGTTGACCGGATAGAGTATTGAATACGTGTGATAGATGGATGCACGAGAAATGCACGCTGTATTAACATTTTTTATGGGAAAATACATATATAAGTTGCCCCTTAAATTTGTTTGAATAAGTAATTTACAAACATTAATTTCACTGACGACCTATTATCTATTATTGTTTGAAGCGTAACAAATACCACCATAAAAGATGATGTGGGAGAAGAAGTGAACTCACCTTCTTACAAGTGTGTGAAGGAAAAACAAAATTAAAAAATGGATTAAATTTCAGTCGTGCCATTTTTTCATTTGAACATTATACAATTAACTCCTCTTAATTATTGTTTTAATCTGCAGTTCCCAAATCTGAGAACCCCACCCATTTAATATAAGCCATCACAAGATCGAAAATCTTGGTGATAATTTGGCAGAGATGATGATTTGTTTGTGAAAATTCAATATCAAAAACCATTATTGTTAAATCATCAATTGGATAGAAACTCCAGCTTCTTGTACTTAGTTGAAATATTTGTAGGGGATGGTAGTAGCTCAGACTTGAAAAGATGATAGTATATTGAAAGATACCTTAACTATGTATATTTTATATAGTATTTAAAGAAAAAACTTGATTTTTAAATTCATATTAAAAATTGGGTGTAATCGTACTCCTAACATTATTAAGTATTATTATTTTCGTGACAAGTATTTTATATAAAATTCTTTTCCTTTTAAAACTATTTTATAAGTCCATTATTCGTATCAAAATTATTTCTTTCTTAAAATCAAGATCTAGTTAAATATAGCGTATTATAAAATGGAAAATTAGTTTCCATAAGAAACAATTAAATATCCCGCCACCCAAGTGATATATTCTCGTGGCATTTTCCCCTTATTAGGAATCTGCTCGCGATCCCCACTTATAGTCTTGACTCTTGCTCTCTCGTTTTATTTTAGAGTTAATAGCCTAAAAATCCCTTAAACTATTATATTTTTGTTAATTTTTTACTTAAATTATTCGGTGTTCCCAAAATCACATGTACTATATTGTTCTCATATTAAAACTCACTCGTTGCTGACCTGGCATAACATGTGTAAACACTCGTTTGGGAGCGCGTGATAGCTAAAAGAAGCCATCAAAATGGCTCATATGACAGAAAATAGTTGATAATTAGCCTAACCCTCTTTCACATTTATTTTTTAAATAAATATTCTCCTTATTTCAGTTATATCCACCTTTCTTCCTCCGTTTTTCATCATTCTTCCTTCTTTTTTTTTACCTTTCTTCTTCATTTTTAAACCTTTTTTCTTCAGTTTTCTATATTCGTTTCCTCTGGAAAAAATTTCTCCCTCTCTTATTTCCTCTGGAACGATTTATTCTCTTTCTTGTTTTAGTCTTCTTTCATGTCTTACACATATTGTTGAATGAATACCAATTCAAATCTTCTTATTAAACTCAATAACTTGTAGAGAATAAAGTTGAATATCTTGAACCTTATTTATGTAATCTAGAATTAGAGAATGTAATTGTTGGCCAACTAATTTTTTATTTGCGAAATTTTATTTTGTGTAATCTTTCTTATGTAATATAAGATAATTTTTATGAAATGCAACACTATATGCCTTTATTTATATTTTTATTATGCTAAAAAGTGAATATAAATAAGGACTTATTCAATTGGAGTTTAGAATAAAGTGCAATCACAATTAAATCTAAAATTAACACTACATTAAGTATTATTTTGTCCAAAACTTCTAAAATTAATCAATCATCCGAGAGTAATAAATCATGACTAAACTATATAAAAACTTTTTATAAATTATAAGTTAATATAATTAGACAGACGCACATTTAAAAGTCAAACATGGGGTATATACAGGAAAATATAGTTCAGAGGGTTTTGGAGACACCAGATAAGTTAAGTAGGTAACTGATAAAAAATTGATAGTTTAGATAGGTTTTAAGTTGAGTTATATAGTCACATGTAGTGTTATATGACATATTTTTTAAATAATTAGGAGTGTGTACTACACACCTCCAAGAATACAATTAGGATTTTTAATACAAATGGCAACATAATTAAGAGGTATTTTGGGGACACCAAACATGGAAACTAACAAAAACACGACAGGTTTGGGGATTTTAGGATATTAGACCTTTATTTTACTATTAAAAAGTTTCAATTAGTGATCTTTCCCATATGCTTGTTGGATCATAAAAACGCTTTAGCCCACCAACATGAATATATTAATCATTTAATTTATTTTCTTCTTCTTCAAATCATACTAACTCTGATCCAGCACCAACCTAAACACACTGCCATTTCTGATGAGTGAAAGTGCATTTAATGTCATCTGGGTTTGATTTGAAAGCTACCTGAAGGGACCGTTGACTTTGGATTCAGTGTGGCCTTAAGTGATTGAACCATTGTTTTTTTTTTTTTTTTTTGTGGGAATTCTGGTGTTATGGAGGCTTATAAGAAATGGATTAGGAGGAATAAAGATTTTGTGCGTCAATTCGATTCTCTTGTCAATGTAAGCCCCCTCTTAGTTACCAATGTTTTCTTTTTCTGTATATATTTGGGTTATTTTTGCGATTATAATGATTTATGGTGCTTTGGGATTTTGTTAAAGTAGCTTCTACTTGTTTAAGGTGTAAAAGAATGTACTTTGACCGGCAACAAGAGTGATAATTGGAATTAATTTTGATATGGTGGATGAGTGGAGATGATGAATTCAACTTTTGTTCTAAGCCAAAAGGTTTCTTTTGCTCATTTCCTGTTTTTTATTTAAGTTAATGGTACTGTACTCAATCACCACAAATTTTTAATTTTTCTTGAATCACCACAAAATTTTAACGCTTGGCACCCTGCACCAGGATAAGGGGGTACTTGAATATTAATCACAATTCATTTGCGTTGTAGCTCTTATGAGTATGAATCACAATTTAGTGAAAGACGGATAGAGAGGAATGGCCGTACAAGCACAGAACAATCTTCCCAGTGTGCTTGCAATGCCCGCTTCTGCTTCATCCTCTCTCTTTTTTCCTTGTTACTCTAAGGAGTTCCTTGTTTGCTCAGGGCAAACATTTGCCAATGATATTGTCTTCATGCCGCTACTTTTGCATTCAATTTGGATGTAAGGTGACACTAGTTCAGATGTTACATTGCCAAATTTACAAGAGATATCATAGTTTCGTCGTTCTCCCTTATATAGTCGATGGATTTTCCATATTTGTTTATATCATTTCATTGTTAAAATTATTTATATTACTTTTTCCTTCAAATACTGGACCTACCGGCTGTTGCCTGCATAGCTTCCATCATACTTGACCGAGATAATATATGGTTATCAACAGGATGAGTATATATAATAACTGTTTCCTCATCTTGTTTTGAATGTTCAGAATTTGACATGGTTCCTCCCAGATGAGTTTGCTGAATCAGAAATCGGGCCAGAAGCAGGTTTTGTGAAATTTTGGTAACAGTATTCTTCTGCTTTTAGAACAGTCA
The DNA here is from genome assembly GCF_000390325.3 of Nicotiana tomentosiformis. NCBI lineage: Eukaryota > Viridiplantae > Streptophyta > Magnoliopsida > Solanales > Solanaceae > Nicotiana > Nicotiana tomentosiformis. The sequence continues at coordinate 90,216,232 of NC_090817.1, forward strand.
ATATCTTTCTAAACTCTCTTCTTCTATGTTGAATTTAGGATCACCCTTTTCCATGTTGGTTTCGTTATGTCAAAAATTGCTACTTTAAAATTGAAGTAATGGCTTTATTACAAAAGTTTTCCTTGCTTAATATCTCATTTTCCTTTGGGGTATACCTAATGAGAAAAATGAATACGAATTTACTTGAAAGGAAAAAAAGACTTTCATTTAGCAGTTTTACTTTGCTACCAATGTTTTCTATCCTGAACTGTGTGTTCTTTGCAGTATCATCCACCGTAGGAATGATTACTACCATGAATGAATACATAATAGAGACAAGTCCAACCGATGACCATACGAGATGTGCAGAGTCTTCTTTTGTTCCTTTATCATTGTGTCTTACTTTGCTGAAAGACTTGGAGACAACGATTGAGGTTGTGGCTGAGCAACTCTATGGTGAAAAGAACAAATGGAATTTGATTTCTGTTACTGAGGCTGTCAAGTAAGTGTCTCAACTACTTATTCATACTCTCTAAAAGATTCATTTGGTATTTTATGACTAAATATTTGCACTATTATTTTGCCTTTTCAGGGCTTGCATTAGGCTGGTTATTTTCAGGAAGACTGGGTACAAAATGCTTTTGCAAGGAGGGGAGACTGAAATTGCAGAAAATGATTCTGATTCTTTAAGTCCCCAAGAAACGAAGAGGCGACTTGATAAGCCTAGAGGGAATGGAGAGTCTGGTATCTCAAATGGGCAGAACCCTGGGAATCTTCAAGGTAGGGCAATATCCGCTTTGAGCAGCTTTGGCAAGAATGCGATAATGCAGCACCCTCAGGCAATAATGGAACCTCCAAGTAATTGTTGTTAGCTTTCAGCTAAATTCAGGTGATCTGATTGTATATTCTCACTTTTCTGTTAGTAATATTTTCTGAAATATTTTTATAGGTAAAGTAGTTGAGAAACCTAGTCTACAGACTTTCTTATCTGAGAAAGGTATTCCTGGAGGCTTCTTTGTGACGGGGGAGATTTTCTTCATCATAAGGCCTCTTATTTATGTACTATTGATGAAGAAATATGGGACACGGTCGTGGTTTCCCTGGTGCATTTCACTGGCTTTAGACCTAATTGGGAATAGCATTCTCTCAGTTACATTGATGTCTCAAAATAGCGGGAACAACCATCACCTTCAGTTTTCTGACTCTGAGAAAGATGAGGTTAGGATACTTCAGAATTTCAACAATCTTTTTTTCTCCTCTTATGGAATCTAAGTTCACTTTACTGACCCTTACATTTCATCTCTGGCCATACCCTTCTCACATATAAGCTAACGTGGCACTTGATGCCTCCTTGAATTAACAGCATTTGTTCTTGAACGTTTTCCTCATCTTTTTCCCCTGTTGGATCTAATTCTATAGTCTGGTTGTGTGCCTTGAATGTAGTTCCTTCTTGAACTTGACTGTGCCTTATTTCTATCTTAATTATATCAGTGTCTTATATGTCTCCTTCTCTGGCTTATATAATACACTCCACCCCCATCGCACACTTTTTTTTGCGTGAAATCCAGTAATTTACCAACTATGGTAATGAATCCTGTTAAATTCTTTTCTATTTTTCTGAAAGAAAATGATTTTGTTAAACATTCTATGCAGTTAAAAAGGCGAAGAATGTTATGGGCATTGTACCTCATGCGAGATCCATTTTTTACCAAGTATACCAGGTAATTGTGTTCTTTGTTATTACATATGCTTCATATAGTTATGGTATTACTAACTAATCCCTTCAGATAAAATTTGGAATAAAGTGGAATGATGCTAATGCTATCAGTTATTACTGCAGGCAAAGACTTGAAAGCACTCAAAGGCTAGTGCAACCTATTCCCATTCTTGGATTTGTTGCAGGTATGTTTGAAGATATTCGTGAGTTCAATTTTTGCCTTCTATTTTCACTATATTTTGACATTGACTGCTCTTGAAATGCAGAAAAATTAATTGAAATTCTTATTGGAGTCCAGACGCGTTACACATACATATCTGGTTCATAACAGGGAAGCTATGAGGAGAAACTTGTGTAATTTGTAGGCTCATCTACATTAATATTTGCAATCAATCTCTTTATTCCTTTTCTTGATGATTTGGACTATCTAATACTGAAGCTTGATCTAAATGCTCGAACTGAAATACTCACATAATTGGGACAGTACTCTTTTTTAGAGGTCAGGCCAATAAATATAGATTCTAACAAGTAGCATGTATGATGTGTTGGAATTCAAATACAGTGGAGACCCAATATGCTACTAATCATTTAGGACATGAGAAACTAGCAGTGGGATTTCGTAGAAAGCTTCTGGGGGAATTTGAGACTTGTCCTTCCTTTTTTTGGTTAAAGAAACACAGAAATGTTGCTTTTATATCAAATCAAAACATCTAGAAAACACATACACAATCAAAATGTATTTATTGTTTCGAATCAAACAAAATCAAATCATAAATTCAAAATTGCCGGCTAACATTTGAATATTACCGTTTCGACTTTCTTTTATTCATAGTGTGGTTTTTGAGAGATATACTAACCGTCGTTAATATGTTCAACTTTTTTCTATAATCAGTTTCAGCTTTTGCCATTTTCAAAAGGTAAAATTATCATTTAACTGTTCAACTTTTTACCTACTAGGTTGGATTTAACTATCTTAAGTCTCATTTAAAGTTATACTCCCTCCGTTCCAGTTTATTTAAACCTATTTTCTTTTTTGTTCGTTCCAAAAAAAATTACCCCTTTCTCAGGGGCGTATCTAGGGGGTTCCATGGGGCACGTGAACCCATGCTCCCCTCCCTAAATCATGTATAGTAATGTTATATTTTTGCAAAAATACTAAATATATGTGTGTGCACCCAAGTTCAAAATATCATATGATGCTTATTAGATGCACCTCTCTGAGTGGATTATGAATTCAAATCTCATGTCAATCTTATATTTTTTTTAGAACTAGGCGCCCACAGGAGATGGATATGTCAGGTGTCACTTTTTGCATATTAATTAAATACTTTTTCTTTCTTTCTCTATTTGATTTATTCTTTTAAAATTTCACCCATTGAAATTCCTATTATTCTTTTGTTACCATAAAATTTTATATGATTAAACGAAATGTGCATATTAAAACTAGTATTGAATGATATAACATATAGTCAATGGATTCAACTGATCCCAATATTTTCGATAGGGAGTAAAGAATATAGATATAGATATAAGAAAATTACTATATAAATATTAAATTTGAACTTATAATTCCAAAAGTTTAATGAATGCAATAGTAGAACTAAAGGTTGAATCCCTAAAATTTATATTCTAGATCCACCGCTTCGTAATAGTTCACTTATCCTCCAAAATTCCTGAATCCACCTCTGTCCACTTTTATAACCACAAATAATCTGGACCCCTTTTTGACTTGTTTAGGACCACAAATTTTAAAAGTTTTTATTTTTTTCTTAAACTGGTTCACATAAATTGGAACAGAGGGAGTATAAACTACGCTAATAGGTTACAAAATTAGATTCTACGCACAACGGTACAAGTGAAATAATTTTCCCCTGCGCACCCAAGTACTCGCAAAAGTTCAGATCACAATGATGTAGGTTGAGAACTAAAACTAGTATCAGCTGGAGGCCAAACCAGGTTGCCCTCTTATCACCTTTTGCAAGGATTCTGAGAAAATTCAGTCCCCTATCTGCTACAGGGATTTCTCATTAGCAATATTACAACACACCAAGACTGAGCTCCATACTCTCAACATAACAATCCAGAATTCCAGGCCTCCTACTAAGATTCGGGCACTATCACAAAAAATTCAACTCACAACATAACGTATAATGAGAATGCCGTGGTATTTTTCAATGACATAAGATCAAAATAGCTATATTGAACAAAGCTGAATATTTGAAACAAACACTATAATTTTCACTGTCTGCCTCAGCAACGTTTACCAAGAAACTTAGGTTCTAACAAAATCTGTAAGTAGACAAGAAACTTCCTAAAATACGCTCAAGGAAACAGCTGGAAAATGAAAACTCCGGGCTCTGAATTCTTTGGATTCTTCTAATCGAAAAGACTGAAGCCCATGTCCTGTAAAAGAAATTCCAGGAAAACACATAAGCAGATGAGAGGAAATAAAGGTAAAAGGAAGCAGTGATCAACTTAAAAACAACAAGTTCTTAATATTAGGAGGGTATTCATACATCATCTGACTCCTCTTTCTCTACAACTTTCTTTTCTTCCTTCTTCTCCTCGGCAGCAGGTGCAGCAGCAGCGCCGCCTGTAGGTGCAGCGACTGCAACAGCACCACCACCGGCTGGTACTGAAGCCAACTTTTCTCTGCCAGCAGCAATCAGCTCAGTGATATCCTTGCCCTCAACTTGGGAGAGGAGCAGTTCAATTCTATCATCATCAGCCTCAGCTCCAACTGCAGCACACATGACACATGTATTCCAAATATGAATTCGAATTGAACCACCACACACCAACAGAAGCATACGACAGTAAATCACAGTTACGCATAACAAGACTACAATTTATTATGTTGCATCAACTAAATTACACATTATCCGTATTAACTGCTCAAGACATTTCAAAAAACCAATGCAATCTGAATTCACTTGTTACGTACCATCAACTACTTTAGAAAACATCAATTTAAGACACTTAATATAGAACAAAATCTAGAACAATATTCAGCAGTATCAACTGAATTAGATAGCATCCATTTAAGACAGTTGAACAAAAACTTGATAGCAAAATCAATTATTGCATTGTTTCTTATGCAAGAAAAATAACAATTATAGTACTGCTGCCTCTGGACACCTCAGGCAGGTACGACAACAGGATAAAAATTAATTCTCATTGTTATAGGTTAATAGCAGTAAATAGGCATCATCCTTGCTCCATTTCGTTTGAAGACCATGGAAACAAAAGGCAAAAACAACAAAAGGTAATGAAACCATGATTTTACCCCATTTATTCACAATTCTAATAGCCACTTGAATTTTTTCATTAAACCTGATAGCTTGAAACAGTAAGCAAAGAAAGTGTTTTAACTTCATAAAATTCCCCAACCTCTTCTCCAAAGGGGACAGATAATACATCCATCCCAATTTATGTGACTCTTTACATCCTAGCACGTAAATCCCAAAATATTTAACACTAGTTCACTAATAAAATATTCTACTAAGTGATATATATAACTTTCAAATATTTCAACATTTCAAATAATCCAGCTATTCAAGCTTTGGAAATTTTCTCTATCAAAATATTTTTCACCATTACTCTAATATTTTCTTCCGCTACTCCTAATAATATAAATAAGTCGAATTAACATAATAAACTCAACCTCCAATCAAATTCATTGAGGAAGTTACAAACTAGTACTTCTCAGAAAAGCTCGAGATATTTTTTGCGTTTAAGCTAAATTGGCGAAATGCAAAATAAAATGTGTTACTTCGGGATACCCACCCGCAGATGTATTTAGTTATGTAAATACTTGAACCAATTGCATACATTTATACTTATAAATAACTATACGGATCAAATGCTATAAAAGTAATAAAAAATGCAACATATTCAGGATCGGTATGCAAAAAAATCAATGACACGGAAAATATGTACAAGAAAGAAATGGCATTCTTAAGGAGTTATAGGGCGTACCAGATCCAAGGATGTTCTTCAAATCTTTAGCCTTAGGGCAGGAGTTGCCACCCAATACGGCCAACAAGTAAGCTGCGATTACCTTCATTTCTCTTCTCTGTTAAAAAATTAACACAAAACAAACAACATTTTCAGATACAAATCATTGGAATTAACAAAACAAACAAACAACAGACAACAGAAATAAGAGAAAGAGTACCTAGGAGATCTCGAAGCGACGAAAACCTTCAATGGCGGTTCTTAGCTGCTGCTCTTAGGGTTTTGAAGAAAGGGGGAAGCATAAGAATATATAGTTAGGGTTTTTCAGCATTCTATGTGGAGTGGATTATTCTATTTTACTTTAATACCCTTGGTTTTTGCTTAGATTTTCTTAATTGGTCAGGAAACTATTCTTTTTTTTTCTTTTCCCATCCAGAAGAGAAGGGAAAAGGGGCAATGCTAATCTAGTCCATTGACAGACTTTGATACTACTAAACTACTGTATAAGTTTTGATGTGGTGCTAGAAAAATATTGATTCTGTTGTAAATATATTATATTATGTATGTTTATTTAGTAATCCGTTGAAAATAAGTTTTCTCAAGAAGCTTATCTATATGAGACTCCGCCGTAAATATATTTATCTATTTAGTACTCTATTGGAAATAAGTTTCTTGAAGAAACTTATCCTTTCAGTACCTCGTTATGGATAAACATCACAGCCGATAGAAGATTATCTATATCTGGTACAATGAGCTTATCCTTTCAGTAATCCGTTATGGGCAAACATCATACCCCGGTAGAAGATTATCTATATCTGGTATAATGAGCTTATCCTTTCGGTACTCTGTTATGAATAAACATTACCCCGGTAGAAGATTATCTATATCTAGTATAATGACCTTATCCTTTCGGTACTCCGTTATGGATAAACATTACCACAGGTAGAAGATTATCTATATCTGGTATAATGAGATTATCCTTTCGGTACTCCGTTATGAATAAACATTACCTCCGGTAGAAAATTATCTATATCTGGTACAATATCACCTTACACAGCAGCTTGCAGAAGCAGCTTGCTTTCTTTCTATAAATAGAGGAATTTTCAGTTAATTATGTACATAAGTTTAAAGTTTGAATAATATATTAGTTTCTCTCTATACTCGTCTTTACTTTATTATCTTTATTTTATAACCGATTCTTCAATTTTGTGAAATTTCCATAAAGATATTGTTTTCTTTTCCTCATTTTTCCCTCGTGACTTCCCGGACCAACCTACTTGAATTTACCCTTACAAGTTTCTCGACTTTTACATTTTTAAAAGTAGAGTGTATACCTAATTCAACTTAGACATTTTATAAAAATGATATGATCTTTACTTAAAATATGAATGTTATGTTTATGGCCTTTGCAAGTCAGTTGCATCTAATGTAAATTTCATATTCACTTGTAGTTGTTGATTTGTAAGAATGATATCCGTCAAACCACATAAACATGTAATTCTCAGTTAGACAGTTACTATTATTCATTAACCACAATTGAATGCATTTTTTTAAAGTTTGAGATGGGTAGTAATGTTATCATAAATTGTTAATGAGTAACTGATTCAACACGAACAATTCAGACAGAAATAAGTAATCCTCCTTAGCAATAAGGTAAATTTAAAGCACGTATAAATATTTCTTGAAAATGATAAAGAAAATAACTATTGTCTTTACGAAAAATCTGGTGGTGCATGCAATTGTGTCTGCTAGCTTCTCAAGAGTTATAGGAGCAATAGACAGAGGAAATTCTTGTTTGAGCGATTGAGCTTGAGCCATTACAGATCTGGCACTAAGGGGCCGTTGATGCACACAATGCAATCAAAGAGAAAATAGATCTTAGGAAATGCAAAGATTTCGAAGAATAATGAACTAAAGTCAGGGTAATTCCGAGAATTTAGTTTGAGAAGAGTTTAAGAGTAAGAGTAGAATGATATTTTCATGAAGGAATCCAATGTACATATTACACTCTATATATTGAAGATCTCATCCCAATACTCTAATTAACTGTAACAAACTTCCTAACTAACTTTGGGACTTCAACTAACTTCCGGAAGCTTCTACAGTGTAACTAACTGCTTGGCTGGTGCAACTAACTCTCATATTCTCAGCTAAGTACTAATAGCAGCAGCTAAGTATCATCACTAATAATTGCAATAATACCCCCTACAGAAGAATTGTCTTGTCCTCAAGACCGAAATGAAGGAAATATGTGTTGAAGTTCTGAAAGATATTCCCAGGTAGCTTGAGCACGATCAATATCTGTCCATTTCACCATCACTTGCACGTCAACTTTGTTACCCTTCTTCACCATTCTTTTTGCTAGGAGTTCTTCAAGTAATGGACAGTAGGGACTAGAAAGGTGAAATACAGGAGGATGATTGATGACAACATGAACTTCATGGTATTTTTTTAGTTGAGATACATGGAAGGTATGATGGATCAAGACATCAGCAGGTAGCAGGAGCTTGTAGGCAACAACTTCAACCTTAGCATCAATAGGATAGGGGCCATAGTACTTAGCAACTAACTTGTTGAATGGCATACTGGTTGCTGAAACTTGTCTGTATGGTTGCAATTTGAGATACACCCAATCCCCTACTTCAAAACTTCTATAAGACCTATGTTTGTTGGTTAAGTCCTTCATTCTCTGTTGTGCTCTCAAAATGTGGAACTTCAATAGATGTACAATAGCTTATTTAGCAGTTAATGATCTATCAACCATCTCGGATGCAGCTTCTCCAACTAGATAAGGGAGATGGAGTGGTGACTTTTGACCATATAATATCTCATAAGGACTGCATTTAATAACAATGTGATATGTGGTGTTATACCACCATTCAACTAATGGTAAGTACTTAGGCCAATCATGAGGACTATCAGAACAAAAGCACCTGAGATAGATCTCTAATATTCTGTTTAAAACTTCAGTTTACCCATCAGTCTAAGGGTGATATGAGGTAGATCTCTGCAGCTGAACCCCTTGTAAAACAAATAATTCCTGCCAAAAATTGCTGAGAAACACTAGATCCCTATCACTGGTGATTGTAATAGGCCATCCATATAGTTTGTAAACATTATCTAGGAAGGATTGGGCTATTGTCTTAGCAGTGTATCGATGTTGCAGACTCATGAAATGCCCATACTTACTGAGTCTATCCACAACAACCAAAATAACATCCTTGCCATGAGATTTAGGCAAGCTTTCAATAAAATCTAAGCAGATGTCAGTCTATACTCCATCAGGAATAGGGAGTGGTCGTAGCAAACCAGGATAAGCAGCAACATCATACTTCTGCCTTTGACATATATTACACTTGTTAATGAAGTCCCTTATATCTGCAGCCATTGATTTCTAGTAGAAAAGAGCTTGCAACCTCTTTAATGTAGCATCCATACCAGAGTGTCCAACATGTGTAGTGGAATGCCATAAACCAATGATGGTTGTTCTGAGTTGCTGGTCAGCACCTACCACCAATCTACCCTTCCACCTTAATTGCTCATTGCACCAGGTGAATGTTTTATAAGGTTGGTTCCGTAACTTAGCAATCAACTCCTGCAGATGATCATCAGAAGTCCAAGTTGCTTTTATCTAATCATATAGTGAATCATTAGGAGATAATAAAGAGATGGCTAATAATTCAGAATTTGGCTTCCTTGACAAGGCATCAACAGCTTTATTTTCAGCCCCCTTCTTGTACCCAATCGAGAAATCAAAAGCCATCAAATTTTGAAATGCCAGCTATTTGAAAGTCAGTATAGATATGTTGCTCCAATAAGTGTTTTAAGGCTTTCTGATCAGTCTTGACTATAAATGGTCTTCCCAAGAGATAATGTAACTACTTAGTGACAGTAAATATAAGAGCTAATAGTTCCCTATCATAAACAGACATTGCTTGATGTCTAGGTGCCAATGATTTGCTGATGTAAGTTATAGGATGTCCTTGTTGCATGAATACAACTCTTATGTCGTTACCACTCGCATCAGTCTCCACCAATAAAGGCTTTGAGAAGTCAGGCATTGCCAACACAGGGGTAGAGATCAATGCTTGTTTCAGCTTACCAAAAGCTGCAGTGGCTTCAGAATTTTATGTATAACCATCCTTCTTGAGTAGGTCATGCAAGGGTCTGCAGATGGCTCCATAGCCTTGTATAAACCTCCTATAATACCCAGCAATAGAAACCTCTCAACTGTTTGACATTAGTAGGAATAAGCCACTGTTCTACTGCTGCAATTTTCTTAGGATATGTAGAGACCCCTTCTTGACTGATAAAATGGCCTAGATATTCCACCTTAGAAACTCCAAATGCACACTTAGACATCTTAGCATACAATTGGAATTTGTGAATTAGTTCAAAGACAGATTTCGCATGTGCAATATGGTTAGACATACACTTGCTATATATTATAATATCATCAAAGAAAACTAATATTGTCTTCCTGAGCAATGGTCTGAAAACTGAATTCATGAGATTTTGAAAAGAAGATTGAGTATTAGTTAGGCCAAATGGCATAACCAAAAATTTATAATGACCCTCATGAGTTTTAAAAGTTGTTTTATGAGCATTACCTTCAGCCATTCTTAACTGATGATATCCTGCTCTAAGATCAATCTTAAAAAATACCACAACCCATCCCAGTTCATCTAATAAGTTTTCTATAATGGGTATAGAAAACTTATCTTTAATAGTCAGTCAATTCAATTCCCTGTGATCAGTACATAACCTCCAGCTTCCATCTTTTATCCCAACCAACACAACTGGAGATGCATATGGACTTGTACTATGTTGTATGACTCCTTGATCTAACATCTCTTGTACTAACTTCTCTATGATATCCTTCTTGACCCCATGATACCTATAAGGTCTTTTGTTGACTGGATTGGCCCTTCAACCAATGGTATTCTATGATCAAAATCACCCATGTGAGGTGGAAGAGTGCTAGGCACTGCAAAGAAGCTGGCATACTGCTCAATCAACTCAGATAGCTCATGGGCAATTACTTTTCCTTGTGGAGCCTGAATGTTATGGCAAGAAGTACCTTCCTCTTCACCAGTTGTTACAATTAGCTAAAGAATTGAGTACTTCTTTCTTTAGTTTTATTAACAGTCTTAGCTTTAGTTGACTTCAGTTGATTAGTTTCCCTTCTTAGAACATGATTTTTCCCTTGATACATGAACTCAATGGTCCTATTTCTGAAGTCAAATAGGATTCTACCCAAGGTATTTAGCCATTGTACTCCTTAAAAAATATCTACATTTCCCAATGGTAATACCAGAAAATTAGAACTAAAAGTGGTACCTTGTAAGAGCCATTGGAGATTTCTGCAGACTGAGGTTGTCTGCACTTTCCTTCCATCAGCTACACTTACTGACTGGGCCATAATGTTGCTTGCTTGACACCCCAATTTCTTGGCTATGTCTTGATCAATGAAGTTGCGTGTACTTCCAATGTCAATAAGAACTTGCAAAGGTCTCTTTTCATGATATACAATAACTCTAATGGTCCGATAGCATGTTACACCAGTAAAGGCTTGCAGTGATATAATCATGAGTTCATATGTCCCCTCCAAAATCTCCTGTAGAGAACCTTCTTCTGCCCCATTTATAACTATCTCTTCATCAACAACCTCCACCATATAGATCTGCCTATTTGAGTTACATTTTATATCCTTAGACATACTTCTCATCACAAAAAAAAAAGCCCCTTAGTCCTCTTTTCATCCATTTCTGTTGTAGTTAACCTTCTCCATATAATTTTATTAGGTCTATTATGTTGTGATTCAATTGGCTTATTGAATATAGGTTGAGGAGTAGTAGGTTTTTGGAAATTTTGTGGCCTAGAGTGAATTGGGGTAGGTAGCAAACCACCTTGAGCTGACTTGCTCACAGGTTTCAGACCCCAAATCTTTGTTTGAGCTTCAAACACTTCCTTTTGTAGTCCTGCAGTCTTGTAGGCCTGCATTAGTGTTCTTGGGGCTTAAACCTTTACTTCTTTATTAAGATCATGTTTCAAACCTCCTAAGAAACAACTAATAGTATTCTCATTGGAATGATTCACCCTAGTCAATAACCTATCAAACTCAGCTTGATATTCTCTCACACTGCCAGTTTGCACCACATTCTTAAGAGATTATATGTGATCTTCAAATTCTTCTCCAAACCTCTCATTCAAAGCTATTACATACTTAGTCCAAGTAGGATCGATCATTGACTTTCTAGCTTTGATATATGCCCTATGCCAAGCAATAGCCTTTCCTTCCAAATGGATTGAAGTAACTTTAACCCTCTAATCAAATAGAACTTCACCCATAGCAAAAAACCGATCTGTCTTATACAACCAAGTCTTCAAATCGTGGCCAGAGAATTTAGGAAATTCTAACCTCGAGTATCTAGTGAAGAAATTACCAGCAGCTGTTTGATTTCCTTGATTGTCTCCCATCCTTCTTTCAAGTACAACCTCCACAGAACCACCTCTGTCTTCTGATGAAGATTCAGTTCTTCGAGCTTCAATTCTATTGCCTTTTCTGCTGAGATTGTTAATGGTTGATCGCATCTCCCAAATATCCTTGTCCGCCATTAAATTGCGCTTATTCATGCTTGGCATTCCCTTCATGAGCTTTTGTAACTGCAACTGGATCTGTACAAATTATTCTCCCCTATATTCTGATTGCTGCTCTTGGCTCTTATTTCTAGTCACGATTTTACTATTTTTAGTCATAATGTGAAACCGAGAATCGTGTTGCTCTTATACCAATAGATGCACATAGTGCAATCAAAGAGAAAATTGATCTAGAAATGCAAGGATTTCGAAGAACAATAAACTAAAGTTAGGGTAATTCCGAGAATGTAGCTTTGAGAAGAGTTTAAGAGTAAGAGTAGAATAATATTTTCATGAATGAATCCAATGTACATCACTCTATATATTGAAGATCTCAGTCCAATACTTTAACTAACTGTAACAAACTTCCTAACTAACTTTGGGACTTCAACTAACTCAACTAATTTTCGAAAGTTTCTATGGTGTAACTAACTCTAATATTCTCAGCTAAGTACTAAAAACAGCAACTAAGTATCATCACTAATAATTGCAACAATCGTATGGTACACGGATTAAATTATTCCGAAATTATAATTTGTGGACTAATTTATTCCACCTGGAAGGTGGGATAATATAATCCCTAGTTTGATGGGATAAGGTGGGATATGGTGAGATATCTTGTATTAAGATTGGGATTAAATTTATATCATATTTGGTTGATGGTATAAATTTTGGTATGAATTTTATCCCACACCGCATCTCACGTACCAAACGATCCCTAATTGCTTTCGTATTGATGAATTTGACAGACTTCTTTAATAGCCTACTAATTTTGTCTTTTCAATAGAACAATTAAATAAACACTGATAATTAAGGACATCAGACAAACCACATTAAACAAAGGAGATAAAGATCATTTGAAATGGAAAAAAATATGAACAAGAGAAATATCATCATTGTTTCTGACAAAGGATATTGCTAGGTTCTTTCCTTCTTGTTTATTTCACTATCTCATACTACTGTATATTCAGGGGCGGATCCAACCCTCTAGCATCGGGTTCAACTGAACCCAGTGTTTTATTGCAGAGTATAAATTTATGTGTAAAAATTTATTAAAATTACAATAAATAATAAATATGAACTCATAACTTTAAAAATATAATGAAGTAACGCTAAAATCTTAATGGTTGAACCCATAGAATTTAAATCTTGGATCCGCCTCTGTATATATTAATTTATAATAGAGAATTCTGTTAAGAAGTGTCTTGGGTACACCAAGTGCAACATAATGCCTCATGAATTAACTGTTCTCTTCTAATTAGTACTTATTTATACCGCCACCACTCTTACATACAGTGTCACAACACAAGAACAAACTTCCAAACTAGCATTTATATGCTATATATATAATCCATGGCAAGAATTATGAATATCATGGCAATACTGCATAAACTTAGCACCGTAAAAAATGGCAGCCTAGTGTACTAAGCTCCCAATATGCATAAATTTACCGTTGTATGATTTATATATGTTCGTGGTGACGATATAAAATCTCCAATGCTCCTCTAATAAGTTGCTACCCTCTTAGTTTCTTTTCTCATTTTCTATATGTTTTTTCTTGTTAATTTGTGCCCGTATGAATTACTAAAGAACCTGGTTCTTTACCGTAATCCTTAAGCGTAAAGTAAAGAAGCAATAAAATGAACACAATAATTTTTACGTGAAAAATCACCCGGCTCAAAAGGTGCAAAAACCACAACCTACCACGTAGGATTTTCAGCTCCAACTCTACTAGAATACTGAGCCAAAGTGTATCAATTACAAAACTGTAATTAAATACTCTCCAGTACTCCTACTACTCCTATTTGATTCACAAGTTACTCTAACTTGTAAAGCAAAATACTCATTCCAACTCAATTACCTAAAACACATTCAGTAAAATAACTCGAGAAGAATACAATGCAAGTACTCAACGTAAGTAAACAACTTATGACTCTTTAGTTGATGTGCAAAAGGATAGTTTAGAAGTCCAAAATCAATCATATTTAAATACGATTTGAGATCTTCTAGAAGTCCTATTTAAAGTCAGCTTCCTCTTTGATAGGACTCTTACTGTTCCAAGGATTCCACACGTTTTGGGACTTTAGTCTCTGACTGAATTGTCCATATTTTTTTGACAACGACCCTTATCACTTATAGTAGCCATCGTCTACCAAACTCAGACCTGATTAACTTTGAGATAAAGTACTGTCTTGTACAGACGTACAACTATCATTTAGGAAGAGCTGATTCTTTCTCCTGAGGAGCAGGTTCTTCAGAAAAGTTAAGAAGCTACGTTGAGGGCCTAGTTCTTTGAACATTTAGTCATACTTTGTTAATCATCAAAACTTCAATATTTAACAAATTCTCCCTTTTTGATAATGACAAAATTTGTGCATAACAGAACTACAACATAACCAGATAATCACCTCAAAGAACCAGATAATCACAACAAGCACTATTGATAGACATGTATGTCCACAACAACTTCCAACCTTATCTCCCCCATTTTGGCATCATCGAAAACACACACAAAAAAAAAGTTAGACACTAAGTATAGATAATGAAAGATTCAAAGACAATCAGGCGACAACACAAGCATAAGAAAGGGAAAATAAACTAGGTTGATGATCCAATAGAGTACAAAGCAGTAAAGCAGAGCAATAAGATACATTAAGTAGTGCCAAAAGAAGCCTAGGACTTTGTCTTCATCATTAGTGTCACGACTCAAACCGATGGGCCGCGACGAGTGCCCGAGTTCTACCTGTCGAACACCCTTAAGCATTCATCTAAGATATAAACATGAAATAAGTGTAGGCCATGCATAACGTCTGAAAATAAACTACTGATTCATATGAACAACATACGTGGGAAAACATGCCTAGAAGATATATATATATATATATATATATATAACTATACATGACTGTCTACAGACCTCTAATAGAGTGTACAACTGTATAAAGGATGGGACTGGGCCCCGTCATACCTATATGTATACAAAAGTATCGTACCAAAACTCAATAGCAGCTCTAGATCAAATGGAGCACGCCAACTCTCGCTGAGCAAGTATCCTCAGATGGGGGACCGTCAACCTGTCTACATGCACCTGCGAGCATGAAACGCAGGCCCCCAGGCAATAGGGGCATCAGTAAGAATAATATACCGAGTATGTAAGGCATAAAAATTAGTATATAATAGACATGAAAGAAACATAGAGTAAAGGACTCAACCTGTAAGTCTGCATAGATCTGTGAATCATGAAATATTTATAAGTCATGCATATGCGTATAAATGTCATATCATGCATAGGTATATGCGTACATAACATCATCAATCCTCTGAGGGCATCCCATCATATCATCTCAGCCTTTGTGGGCGAAATCATAAATGTATACCAGTTGATCAGGTGGTGGTGTGTATAAAACGCCATAACCTTTCCCCATACCCCATATATATATACTATACGCGTATATAACGTGATCTGGTCATGGGTCAGTATACATGTATAAATGAATGTAATGCATAATGAAGTAGGTCAATAAGATCTCTCTGAATGTCATGAGACCCATGAAAATACGATATGATAGTAGTACATATGGGGAATCAAGAACATAGGCAACCCTAGTACTTCTAGGAATAGAATTATTTGTGAAAGTTGCGTACTTGCTCATTTCTTGCATCATATGGATCATGCCAAAAAGGAAAGACGGGATAGCCTTAACATACCTTTTCACAATATTTCCAATCAACAAGTTGAACTCGCCTCTTCGTACCTTAATCTACAATAACAATAATAATACTAGCATTAAGTTACGAAAGGTACAACTATCACACAACGAACGACAAGCTTATTTTGTATTAAAATGGGCAGCATCTCCCCTATAATCCTTACTTCCTTCAAATTCAATATAACACCAAACACAACAATATCAAAATGTATACATTATTTTCCAACCTTATATACACCACAAAATATTACAAAATATCCCAACACACCCCAATCGCTTCATACACAAAATGACTACCGTAGTAGTGTCAAGCGGCCCGAAAATATTATGACGAACAACCATCACATCACCCTGCATTTATATGGTGTTTATACACAACATTACTCCTCCAAAACTCCACAAAACATCAGTAAAATATGCAGCCCAACAGCAACACAAAACAATCAACAAAACAGTCCGCTACAAGTGAATAACTCGAACTCACGGCTTCCGATCACCGTCCCATGAGCTCTAACTATTAGGAAACGAATTTATCAACCTTCTTTGATATTTAAACACTTAAATACAGAAATTAAACGTCTTCCTAACTATGAAGTACCTTCCAAAAGTCAAACTACAAAGAAAAAGAGAGGCGATATAGCGATACTTACGTCGTAGGGATCATTTTAATGTTATCGTATCTTGATTCCGTGCCCGAGATGATAATCTTGTTTGAAGCTCTTAAAGAGAGATTAAGAGTAAAGTTAGGAGTCTTATTTGGTTGTGTGTTCTGAAAAATTGAAGAAAGAAACGAGATAAGGATATAAATATCCATTTTGTTTGAAAAGTCAAAAGGTGCTACTTGGCACCCTAGCATTGGTCCTTCTTCCAACGCTTATAACTTTTTATCCGGGTGTCGTATGAACAAATGGTTAAGTGCGTTGGAAACTAAATTCCAATACCTTCAATTTGGTATATAATATATCCCAAAATATCTCATATAGGACACGAAATTTATTTCTCAAAAAGCTCTGTTACAAGGCAAATCCTTAGTCGGTTTTTCTGCAACTTTAATCCGATTTTTCCCATACTTCATATTTTCTATCAAAACATCATATATACCCATATTATGACTTTAAAATCATTTAAATCATGATTAAAAAGTCTTATATTCATTACACCACCTTGGAACGCACAGGGTGTAACAATCTTCCCCCCTTAGAAACATTCGTCCTCGAATATTAAACTCCCAGAAATCTATAGAAATTTTGGTAGAGTCTCCTCTGTAATGGTACTACTACCAACCTGTCACACAAAAAACCCAACAATACAAATCCACACAGGTCCACAATCATCAATAACACCAATGGCCTCACACGACCAATAACAATAACTAACATAAGAATCAAGTACCATATACGTACCTAAAGGTTGTGATGTCTCAGTCTGATCTTCCTCCGAAAGTGGAAAAAAGTGAGGATACCTAGTCTTCATTTCTTCTTCAGCTTCCCAAGTCATCTCCTCCATACTATTGTTAATCCAAAATACTTTAATCGAAGCTACATCCTTAATTCTTAATCTCCGAACTTGTCTATCTAGTATAGCAATGGGAGCTTCCTCATATGATAGCTTCTCTGTAACCTGAACATCGTCAACTGGAATGACTTTAGAGGGATCTCCAATACACCTACGGAGCATAGACACATGAAATACTGATGTACAGACTCCAATTTGGAAGGCAAGTCTAACTTATATGCTACTTTGCCTACTCAGCATATAATCTTATAAGGTCCAATGTACCGAGGGATAAGCTTTCCGTTCTTACCGAATCTCATACGCCTTTCATCAGTGATACCTTTAGGAATATCCAGTCATTTACTTGAAACTCCAAGTCTCATCGTCGATTATCTGTATAGGACTTCTGACGACTCTGAGCTACTAATAGACTTTCCCGTATAAGCTTAATCTTCTCAACTTCCTGTTGTACCAACTCTGGTCCTACTAACTTAGTTCCCCCAACCTCGAACCATCCGATAGGTGACCTACACTTTTGTCTATAAAGAGCTTCGTATGGAGCCATCTGAATGCTGGAATGATAACTATTATTATATGCGAACTCAATAAGTGGA
Organism: Nicotiana tomentosiformis; assembly: GCF_000390325.3. NCBI lineage: Eukaryota > Viridiplantae > Streptophyta > Magnoliopsida > Solanales > Solanaceae > Nicotiana > Nicotiana tomentosiformis. Next base: position 90,234,342 of record NC_090817.1, read on the forward strand.
AGATAATCATCCCAGCTACCCCTAAAGTCCATCACACAAGCCCGTAGCATATCCTCCAATGTCTGAATAGTACGCTTAGCCTGACCATCTGTATGGAGATGAAATGATGTACTAAGACTTACCCGAGTCCCCAATCCTTTTTGGAAGGACATCCAGAAATTAGCTGTAAACTGAGCACCTCTATCTGAGACAATAGATATAGGGACACCATGAAGTCGTATTATCTCTTTAATGTAAATCCTTGCATAATCCTCTGTTGAATACGTAGTCCTGACATGCAAAATATGGGCTGATTTTGTAAGTCTATCAATAATAACCCATATAGAATCGAACTTACGCTGGGTACGAGGTAAGACTATGATGAAATCCATGTTAATCACTTCCCATTTCCAAGTTGGAATCTCTATAGCCTACAATAATCCACCGAGTTTCTGATGCTCAATCTTAACCTGCTGACAATTAGGGCACTCAGCAACAAACTCTTCTATATCCTTCTTCATTCTGTCCCACCAGTATATTCCCATAATATTATGATACATCTTCGTTGCTCTTGGATGAATAGAATAACGAGAATAATGAGCTTCTCCCATAACCTGCTAGCGCAACCCTGCCACATTAGGAACACATAATCGATCTCGATATCTGAGGACTCCATCTCCTGTAATCTCCAATGGTGTATTCTCCTTTTGAGGGGTTGTATCTCTGTAGTGAGCTAGCACATGATCATCATACTGGCGTTCCTTCACTTCAGTTACTAGAGAGGATGTTGTCGTGTCCTGAATAGTAACTCTGGTACCACCTGAATCTAGTAGTCGAACTCTAAGATTAGCTAGCTGATGAATCTCACGAGTATCTCACTCTTCTCTGGCTATAAATATGATAAGCTACCCATAGATCTACTGCTGAGGGCATCGTCTACTACAGTCGCCTTTCCTAGATGGTATAAAATATCAACATCATAGTCTTTTAGTAGCTCCAACCATCGCCTCTGACGTAAATTCAATTCCTTTTGCTTGAATAAATACTGGCCACATACTATATAACTATAAATGACTGTCTACAGACCTCTATAAAATAAATTCCAAGACCTTCAATTTGGTATATAATATGTCCCAAAAGACCTCATATAGGACACAAAATTTATTTCTCAAAAAGCTCTGTTACAAGGCAAATCCTTAGTCGGTTTTTCTACAACTTTAATCCGATTTTTTCCAAACTTTATATTTTCTATCCAAACATCATATATAGACATATTATGACTTTAAATCATTTAAATCATGATTAACAAGTCTCATATTCATTACGTTTCCTTGGAATGCACAAGGTGTAACAATTAGAACAAAATAAACTAAGCATACTGCAAATTACTCAGACTAAGACAAAAGGAACAAAAGATAAGGCATCACTAGTATAGCAAAAGAACTAAGGACACTGGGAAGGAACATGTTCAAGGGTGAGAAGCAGAGGGGGTTGAAGCTTTCACAAGGGTAGCAATCTGTTGAGCATGTGCCCCCTATCTCTTTTGAGCTCTTCCCTGAGTTGCTTTGTTTCCTTTCTCAGCTCATTATTATCTTCACGAAGCTTGGAATTCTCTTCAACAGCCAACTCCAACCTCTTGCTGAGTTCTGCAACCCTACTACTCCTAGGAAGAATGGCAGATCTTGTGGGTCCTCTAGCCTTGATCTCCTCATAGCCACACTGCTTGAGGGTAACAACATCCAAAACATCATTGTGATTTCCAAATTTAAGCTCAGGTAAGGCAATATTGAGCTTTTCAAATAACTCAGTCAACATGAAACCATATGGCATATTATGCTTTGGTTTGGAAGTATCTGCAACTCTTGCCATGTGCTAAATCATCAGGCTAGGAAGATTGATAGGTCGACCAGTGTCAAGCAGTTCCATCACAGCCATGTCTAGTAGAGTAGCTTCATGCCTTCTCTCAGATATCTAAAGAATGCAAGAGTTGACAAACTGAAATAATTGCTTGTGAAAGGGAGTCATATCAGTCTTGTACACTTTCTCGGGACCATCTAATTCAAACTTTTGGGAGAACTTCCTGGTGACCACAATGCCAGTGTCAACATCATTGTCTATGGTTGGCCACTTCTTATTTAAGTAATTGTCAAATCCCAAAGAAGGGATATTCAGAAGCAGCCCCGACTCCTCAGCATCAAACTCCATGTCAAAGCCCCCTACCTTACTCTTGAATACCTTCCCATAAAATGAGAAATTTGTATAGAACTCCACCACAACAGGAACACATACTCGGGGGAAAGCTTTGACAAACATGTGCTTCCACCCCCGTAGCTCAAGTTTCTCAACTAGTTGAGCCATCCCCTTCTCATCAGTGTTCGCAAGAATCTTCCCATTTGGCACTGTTCTGTTTCTGAACTCTGTGAATCGATCATCTGCAACAAGCACATTCTTTCTTGTTTTACCCCTACTGGCCCTTGCAGAAGAGGTAGCAGGTTTGGTGGCTTTGGCACCCTTTTTCTTTGGTGTAGCAGACTTTGCTGGCAAGGCAGAGTCAGATTCATGTTCTTCATCCACCTTAACAATAGGTTCCACAATTGAAACCTTTTTCTTTGGAGTTTTTGCACTTCTAGACTCCTTCATGATTTGTGCATCAACAACCTTTCTTTTACTCCTTGTGAGGGGAGTTCTAGCAGGAAGAACCACTCATTTTCTTGTTGAGACTAATGACTTTGTAGCTTTCACAGTGATCTTCCTGGCCTTCTTCCCTACCTCAGATAGTGGCATATCATCACTGCTAACTTCTTCATCACTTCTAACTTCTTCATCTCTAGTGAAAGGAGTTAACAAAGACCCAAGTTCTTGAGCCCTTGTCTCTTTACCAATTTCTTCTGAAGGGGCTATGACATCATTTCCAATTGTCATGGAACCTTCAGATTCCTCACTCACATTCCCCTCTTCTTCCTCACTCTCGTCATCACCTCCTTCACTCCCACTTACCTTTTCTTGATCCTCGCCCTCACTTTCAGAAACCCCCTCTTCTTCACTTTGATTTTCTTCTTCTGTAGAATCATTACCCTTTTCACTTGTCTTATCCTCTATATCACTCTTCTTATCATCTCCAGATACTCCCTCATTCTCACTCTTTTCTTCTTCATTGGCTATGTTTTGAGCATCATGTTCCTCATGACTGTTCATAACTTCTTCTTCTATTTCACCTTCATCATCTTCCTAATCCTCAGTACAACTAAAATCAAGGCCATCAGAAGCCTCCTTTTGCATCGATTATTTATGTCCTTCCCCCTCAACCATAGTCTCCACAGCTGTTAGATCTATCTCATTTCCCATATCCCCTACAGCCTTTTCTACAGGGAATTTCTCCATTGGTAGCTTCTCACTCGTGGGTGGGAGAGTATCTAGGGGTGCATCATCTATAGAAGACACCAAAAAATCTAACTTGGAAGTAGGATGAGGTACCTGATCAATAGTGACTGCATTGATTCCCCCTGAATCACAGATCCCTTGGCTACAGTGTCATCCTGCATAGCAGCCTCAGACAATTTCTTGACAGATTTTCTTGGAGTTGATTTGACCTTTGTTGACTTAGAGGTATTTTTCGCAGGAAGCTCAGGTGCATGGGTAGTTGTTTTTTAAGGAGGGGGTACAATGGAGGTAGGAATGATAGGAACAGTATAAACAGTAGAAATATGGGAGGATGAGGTAGGTATAGTAGAGGATATCGAAGAAGAAGGAGCAGGTGTGGGTGTGGGTTCTCTTGAAGGCTTGGCATTTTTCTTCGATTTGGGCTTCAAGATTTTGGGGTTTGCTTCAGCCTTGGTTGATGATTTAGCTTTAGAGGGTGTTTGACTAGCTTTAGGCATGGTGATCAGATGAGAGACTCGAAGAAGAGAAAGAAAAGGGTTAGTTCTTGATAATTGCTTTCGATTCTTGCTTAGGGTTTGAGAGAAATAGTGAGGTTAAAGAAGCTGATCATAAGGGTCTTTTAAAGGCAATACTCCTGATTTGACTGGAAGAGAAAAGGTGACCGAATTTGAGTTTTAACGGAACTTTTATAACCGTTACTTTGACTGTAAGGTTTTCAGGAGTAATTGATCTCTAATTGCACAAGGATTCTCCCTTACTCTTTGACGAGAAGACGATTAGAAGTGACACCAATGGAATTAAAAGTCTGAGTATAGCAGTAATTTTAGAATATAAAGTCCTAGTGACTTAAGACAGTATGGCACATACCTGAGTCAAAGAACTAACTTCTTAGCAACTCCTTATTCGTTTCTGCAATAAAGGTTCATCACTTTTATATTAGTATCATGCAACACAGTTATTAGCCAGATTTTCTAAGCAAGTGTGTGAGCTTAATACAAGCACAAAGCTGAATCAAAACACATTGTACTTAATTATCTACATCTGGTTATGCCTTTTTTAACCAATCACCGGGAGTCAACTTAGTGGGAGGAGTTGATTAGACCTAGTTCTAGTCTATTCCTTTCAAATTGATCCATACTCAGAGCTTTAGTAAAAATATCAGCAATTTGATTTTCAGTTTTACAAAAGTTAATTGAGATATTCCCCTTTTCAACATTGTCTTTGAGAAAGTGATGTCTAATGTCAATGTGCTTGGTTCTCTTGTGCTAACATGGATTTTTAGCCATGTTTATAGCACTTGTGTTATCACAGAAAATGGGAACACAATCCACAAATATACCATAGTCCCTTAACTGTTGTCTTATCCATAGTAACTGAGCACAGCAGGATGTTGCTGCCACATATTCATCCTCAGATGTAGATAAGGCCACTGAGTTTTGCTTCTTGGTTCCCCAAGACACCATATAAGAACCTAGTAAATGAGTTGTTCCTATAGTGCTTGTCCCGTCAACATGAAAACCTGCATAGTCAGCATCAGCATACCCGAGTAGATCAAAGATGCACCCTATGGTATACCATAGACAGAGGTCATGGGTTCCCTTGAGATATCTTAGTATCCTTTTGACAGCTTTCAGGTGAGATTCCTTGGGATTTGCCTGAAACCTTGCACATAATCCCACGCTAAACACTATATCAGACATGTTTGCTGTGAGGTACAATATTGACCCAATCATTCCTCTATATAGTTTCTATTCCACGCGTTTCCCTTCTTCATCAAGGTCTAGCTTTATTACAATGGCAATGGGGGTATCAATAGACTTAGATAAGTCCATGTTGAACTTCTTCAATAATTATTTGATATATTTCTACTGATGTATCATGGTTCCAGTAGGTGTTTGCTTGATTTGCAGCCCTAGAAAGAAGTTCAATTCACCTATCATGCTCATTTTGAACTCATTTCCCATCATCTCAGCAAATTCGTTACACTTTGCTTCATTGTGGCCCAAAAGATAATGTCATCCACATACACTTGTACTATCAAAATATTCTTCCCTCTGCTCCTTAGAAATAGAGTGTTGTCCACCTTTCCTCTTACAAAGTTATTGGCTAAAAGGAATTTTGAGAGCCTTTCATACCAAGCTCTTGGAGCCTGTTTCAGTCCATAAAGAGTTTTATCTAGTTTGAACACATAGTCAGGAAATTCTTCACTTTCAAATCGAGGAAGTTGTTTGACAAACACCTCCTCCTTCAGGTAACCATTCAAAAAGGCACTCTTTACATCCATCTGGTATAAAGTGAACTCCATGTGGGGAAAAAGGCTATCAACATTATTATAGCATCCATTCTAGCTACAGGTGCAAATGTCTCATCATAATCAATGCCCTCCTCTTGATTGTATCCCTCAACCACCAGTCTGGCCTTGTTCCTTGTGATATTTTCTTGTTCATCCAACTTGTTTCTGAACAGCCATCTGGTACCTATTACATTTCTATTCTTGGGTTTTTGTACCAGGTGCCAGACCTTGCTTCTTTCAAACTGATTTAGCTCCTATTGCATGGCTATGATCCAGTCTGGATCCTTTAGAGGTTCTTTGATGGTCTTAGGTACAACCTGTGAGAGGAAAGTTGTGAGTGCACATAGATTTCTTAGAGAAGACCTGGTTTGCACCCCTGTATTTGGGTCAGAGATGATATTCTCTAGAGGAAGTGAGCTTTGATGCTTCCATGGTCTGATCTGTATACCCAGAGAAGATTCAATCGAGGAGTGGCCCAAAGGAGTAGGTTCAGTAGGTGTGGTTTCATTAGTCTGGTCAGCAGTTAGAGTAGTTATTTCTTCTTCTTGTTCCTCATGATCACCGTCAGTTTCCTTGTTGTTTTCAGATCCATCTTCATCAGATTCCCTTGTATCTCCATCACTAGTGAACCCTATGTCATAATCTTCATCTTGTAGACCTTTCTCAACCAAGTTGTTAGATTCATCTAAAATAACATGAATATTTTCTTCCACACACATAGTTCTTTTATTAAAAACCTTATAGGCCTTACTATGCTGAGAGTAACCCAAGAAAATTCTCTCATCACTTCTGTCATCAAACTTACCTAGAGCATCTTTCCCATTATTATGTACAAAACATTTGCACTCAAAGGCTCTCAGGTGAGTGATGTTGGATTTCCTTCCTCGAAGTAACTCATAGGGAGTTTTCTCAAGAATGGGTCTGACCATACATCTATTTAGTAGGTAGCAACCAATATTGATTGGCTCAGCCCAAATATTCTTAGGCAGTCCACTGACAATCAACATGGTCCTCCCCATGTCTTCTAAGGATCTATTCTTTCTTTCTACAACCTCATTTTATTGTGGAGTTCTAGGTGTAGAGAGATTATGGCCAATGTCATGTGAGCCGCAAAATTCAAGAAATTTTGAATTTTCAAATTCAGTTCCATGGCCAGTTCTAATACTTAAAACATTACATCCTAGCTTTTGTTGAATCATTATGACAAACACACAGAAAATATCAAAGGTTTCATCTTTGGATCCCAAAAACAAAGTCCAGGTATACCTGAAGAAGTCATCAACAATCACAAACACATACCTGTTACCTCCTATGCTCCTTATTCTCATTGGTCCACATAGGTCCATGTGAAGGAGTTCCAGAGGTTTAGAAGTACTTACAAACTTTTTAGATTTAAAGGATGACCTAACATGTTTCCCTCTAACATAGGCATCACACACCTTGTTAGAAGTGAACTCAACTTTAGGTATCCCAAGGACCAAGTCCTTTAGTGCCAATTTGTTGAGTTGACAAAGACTGGCGTGTCCCAGTCTTCTATGCCATAGTAGTGGATCATCTTCTACTACACTCAAGCATGTGTTCTCACTCTAGGGAAGTGACATAATCGATATCTTGTATACATCGTTATGTCTCGTACCCTTTAAAACAATTTCATCAGTATCAAGCTTTGTGATAGTGCAAATTTTGGAATTGAATTTTACCTCATTTCCTTTGTCGCACATTTGAGAGATGCTAAAAAGATTGTGCTTAAGACCTACCACATAATACACATCTTCTATAGCATGAGAGAGTGACTTGCCAACCTTGCCAATACCTGTTATCTGACCCTTTTTTCTATTTCCAAATGACACACTCCCTCCTTGGAAAGCTGTTAGTGAGAGGAAGTTTTTCTTTTCTCCAGTCATATGTCTTGAGCATACTATCTAGATACCGGTTATGATTGTTTCCTTTCACCTTAGCCTGCACCAAAGTTCACAAGTTAGTTTTGGGAACCCAGACAAACTTGGGTCCCTTTTTGTTTGAGAAAGGATGAATCATATCCCTTCTTGCCTAGAAGGGGAGAGGATTAGAAGCTATTTTCTTATTAACCTTAATCCATTTAGTATGAACACGAGGATTAAACTTTGGCTCCTCTTTCTTCTTCACATTTTTAGCAATACCAAAGGTGTTTCTAAACTGAGCATGAATTAAGGCAGGACAAGTGTCTCTAAAGTGTCCTACTCTTCCACAATGAGTGCACATGTTATTATCAGAAATTCCTACATACTTTGGGTCAAACTTAGGGACATGTTTTCTGTAGCCAATTCCAGATTTGTTAGAGCTACAATTTTTATTTAGCCAATTCAAGGCATCAGAAGATCTATGCCATTTGCGTAATCTAGAGAGTTCATAATTGGTCTTTTCTAGTTTTTCATATAGGACTTTATTTCTACATTCAGCATCACTAAGATTATCATTAGCAATTTTAAATTCCTTTTCAATCTTATCCTACAGATCACTCATTTTTTCTTTTCCATGTATATCAAGATACTTCTCATTCTTATAAGTAAGCACAAGAACCTGGTTCTTAAGGTCTTTGACCTGTTTCTCTAAACTAGCTTTGTCAGATTCAAGTTCTTTGATATCAAGTTTGACACAAGAAAGGTTGCTTATTAGCTGGTCATTTCCAGTACTCATTTTATCTATTTCATTCATTAAGGTTACAATTATGGCCATCAGTTGTTTTTTGGACATAGAGGAATATTTTGTTTCAAGTCTGATATACTTACCTGGTTTGCTTCTTCTTCAGTTTCTGAGTCACTCATGGCCATCATTCCTATCACTTCTTCCTCTGTTTTGGAATCTTCAATCGCCATCAAAGCCACTTCGATGTTTTCATTTCCAAAGTCAATTTCCAAGGTCCTCCATATATCATGAGCAGAGATGCAAAAGGACACTCTGAGGAGAGTGTTTCTAGAAAGGCTCCTGTAGAGCAAGTCCTTTGCTTTAGAATTTTTCTGAACTAGCTGACGATCTTCCTCATCGTATTCCTCTTCTCTTTTGTTGCACCTGTTACCTTCACTGTCCAATTTGGTTGGGAGTGTTGGTCCATGATTGACAATTACCCATAAGTCAAATTCAGTAGCCTGAAGAAATATTTTCATACATAGCTTCCATTCATCATAGTGGTATTCATCAAACAAAGGAGGTCTTCCAATGTGCATTCCAAGCCGTACTGGGGGTTCTATCTTCACGGCTTAGTGTTCATCAATCACACATTTATAGCCTCATCCTTCTTTTCTTCTTCTTGATCACTTCCACTGTCCTCATATGCTGCCAAGAATGCCTGCTTCATTGCTTCAGTAAATACTTTGCCTAGGATTTTTCCTTTATTAGAACCCTTTTCTCTTATCTTCTCCCGTTTCTCTTTATCAACTCGTTCTTTCCTCCACTCAATTTCCCACATTGGGCAGTCCTTGACCATGTGATCTAGATTGCTACACTTATAGCACCCATCATAATTAGCTTTGTCGATCTGCTTGGGCTTATTACTGGTCTCTCTCTTAGATGCACTTTTGGAATTATTCATGAACTTCTTGAACTTGGCAAACATTGCTAGATTATGATCACCATAGTCAGATTCATCATCCTCAGACGCTTTAAGAACCGAGGCCTTATCCTTATATGGTTCTTCCTTGCGCAGTTCCATCTTTCTCAGTTCATGAGTTTTTAAGTTTCCAACCAACTTATCAAGTGAGATTTTGTCCAATTCCTTGGCTTTCCTGTATTGCAATGACTTTTGATTCCCATAAAGCAGGAAGGATTCTTAGAACTTTGCTAACCAACTCTTCTGAGCTAAATACCTTTCCAAGTGATTTCAGTTCATTGGTTATTATAGTGAACCTAGTCATCATATCTTGGATGGGGTCAGACTCCTTCATGGAGAAAAGCTCATAGTTTCTCATGAGTAACTCAATTCTTCATCTCTTTACTTGGTTTGTTCCTTGAGAAGTTTGGAGAGCATCCCATAGCTTCTTCGCATTAGAGCACACAAAATTTCTATTGTACTCATCAGAACCAAGTCCACGGATAAGGATTTTCTTAGCTTTTGCATTCTTCTCCATCATTCTAAAATCTGCTCCCACAAATTCGGAGGGGTCCTTAGGAACTGTTTCATTTTGTGCATTTTGTTTAGTAGGAATTAAAGGACCTTGGTTCACTATGGTCCATAGTTCATAGTCTTCAGCTGTCACGAAGTCTTCCATTCTTGCTTTCAACCAACTGTAATATTTTTCATTGAACAGGGGTGGCCTGGTAGTTGATTGTCCTTCATTAGTTCCGGGTGGAGCAGTCATCTTGCTTCCAAGATATCTCTAGGTGTTAGCCATGTAAATGAAAGAACATGCTCTGATATCAATTGTTAATTTGAGTGCTCGTATAAATTACTAAAGAACTTGGTTCTTTACCGTATTCCTTAAATATAAAGTAAACAAGTAATAAAATGAGCACATCAATTTTTACGTAAAAAATCATCCGACTCAAAAGGTACAAAAAACACGACCTACCACGTAGGATTTTTCAGCTCCAACTCCACTAGAACACTTGGCCAAAATGTATCAATTACAAGACTGTAACTAAATACTCTCCAGTACTCCTACTACTCCTATTTGATTCACAAGTTACTCTAACTTGTAAAGCAAAATACTCACTCCAACTCACTGATTGTTTATGACACTTGATTACAACTCAATTACCTAAAACACATTCACTAGACTGACTCGAGAAGAATACCATGTAAGTACTCAACACAAGTAACCAACTTAATGACTCTTTAGTTGATGTGCAAAAGGATAGTTTAGAAGTCCAAAGTCAATCTTATTTAAATACGACTTGAGATCTTCTAGGAGTCTTTCAAAGTCAGCTTCTTCTTTGATAGGACTCCTATTATTCCAAGGATTCTACACGCTTTGGGACTTTAGTCTCTAACTGAATTATCCATATTTTTTTAGCAATGACCCTTATCACTTATAGCATTCATCGTCCACCAAACTCGTACCTGAGTAACTTTGAGATAAAGTTACTGTCTTGTACAAACGTATAAGTATCACTCAGGAGGAGCTGATTCTTTCTCATGAGGAGCAGGTTCTTCAGAATAGTTAAGCAACTACGTTGAGGACCTGGTTCTTTGAACATTTAGTCATACTTTGTTAATCATCAAAACTTCAATATTTAACATTTCTTCTTGCTAGAAAATGTTGTATGCTTTCTCATTTGACCTTTTCTCTTTTATTTCTGCTTCAACAACAACATACCCAGTATAATCCCACATAGTGGGGTTTGGAGAGGATACACAGACCTTACCCCTACCTCGTGCAGATAGAGATTGTTTCCAATAGACCCTCAACTCAGAAAAGTATAAGCACCACATTAATGAAAAGAAAAACAAGAAGGGACAACATCGAGAACCCATGTAAAAGCAACATAAATAACAAGAATATATTAAGATGACCAAAAATTCAAGAAACGACAGGTAGTCATAGAAATCTAATACCAACAGAATGCAAGAATACGTATTAATTCTACCGGTATGAACAATTTAGATTATCTAACCTACTACCCTAATCCTCGACCTTCACACTTTAAACTTTAAAATTCAGTTTGTGTTACATATGCAGTACTGAAGATAAGTTGGATATTTACTTAGTATAGATTTTCTGCAACTATTTATGAGACTATGTCCTATCAGATTCATGGAAGCCTGTCATTAATTACTTTTATTGCTATCCAGATCATGCACTGGAAGAAATTATTAAAACTTGTTAGCGGAAGAGATGTCTCTCCTTAGGTGAAGTTCCATACTCTCTCTTTGTTTCTACATCCTAAATGCCATTTGCACGTAATAAAGCTACACATATAGTTTAGTCGAAACATATGTCTAATTTGAACATAATTTCACCTAGGTACCATAACTTCAATAATGAATAAACACAGATTAGTTATACTTTTTAGAGATTGATGACATTGTAGATTTGGTGCACAAAAGACGGTCGGCAGATGATGCACCTTCAACGAACCGGTGTCACGCTACACCGTTTCGTCAATTATTTTTACTAAATATATGTATTAATAATGTGAGAAAAAGAATAAGTATAAAAATAAGATCACTTGATAGAGATTATCTCTTGGCGTGTTGGTTATGTGTTAAACCTCAACTAACACATATTTTTGACAAATATTTGAGAGAGCCTCTATGATTAAAATTTGTGATTAAGTAGAATTGAACTAAGGATTTTTTCTAACTTAAGACTTATCAAAACCAATGGTCTAAGTTTATTTTCATGTCTAGTGTATACGGTCGAAATTAATTTCGGTCTTCGTACGATTGATCGATATTGGATCATAATGGACCAAAGGAAGACTTCGTAATATCGAGATGGATTCCGAAGATGGTACGAATGAGCTTCAGATTTTAGGTACCGGTCAAACACTGAGTTCGAAGTCATTATCGAGCTCGGGTCTGAATCGAACTATGATGAGATGTTATGGAATCAAGCTTAAGGGGAAAAAGCCAATCGATACCGAGCCCGAGTCATTACCATACCCCAAGTCAGCATCGAGTTCAAGTCCGCGTCGATCTCTAAAAACAATATCGACCAGCACCGAGTCCGATCAAGCTTGAGCTCACAGACAAGAGTCGTTGCAACCGCACTAAGGGAGAGAATCTCGACGGGAATTAGGGAAAAACTAATTTATGATGGGTTCCCCACTATGTATTTTTAATTATATCTAAAGTAGGATCCTTCACTATAAAGAGGATGGTTATATTTCTATAAAAGGAGAGTTTTTCTGCTTACATTGTAACAAAAAATACCATACACTCCTGTCACGCCCCAAAACCGTGGAGCGCGACCGGCGCTCAACCGAGTGAACCCCATCGAGCAAGGCTGTTAGATTTCTTCTACCCAAACTCATTCATGAATAACGAGAATATATGTTTTTCTTAATTAAACAATAAAGTGGTTATGTCTGCAATTACCAATTTCTTACCATAAGTTTCACCATTTTTAAAGTCTCAAATGGACAAGTAATACAACCACAACATAACATAGTTTGTCTTTGCCAGTATCAATACACAACTCACACTATGTCTACGAAGCCTCTATAGATAAAGAAGAGTACAATGATAATGCCGGCAACAAGGCCCCAGCTATACCTCAACCATAATACATAAAGTACAAAAGATACATGACCCCGGGATGAAGTGGGGTTCACCAAGTCAGCTGGGAAGAAGGTGTACTACTATCACTGATCAATGTCTCCTGTTGTGGAACCACCTGCATCCATTTAAAGATGCAGCGCCCCCGACAAAAGGGACGTAAGTGCCGTCGAATAGTACTAGTATGAAAACTAAACACCAATTTAAGAATTTAGATATACAAGATAATTATGATGAATCAGTGCGGCAATAGAATAATATAGATAACTGTCTCAACCATAGTAAGCTTATTAAAAGCTATCAACAACATTTATAGGATTTAAGATGAGATCCTCTATAACCATCTTCACACAAAGCGGCTCCGCCGCCTCACCCGTTGTATGCAGGTGGAGGTGTACGTACAATACCAGAACTCAAATCAAGAGGCCCTGTCGCCTCACCTCAATGTATGCGGGTGAATGTATAACCACAGTACCAAGAACCTACACAAAGCGGCTATGCCGCCTCACCCCAATATATGCGGGTGGAAATGCATCAACGATACCAATACCAACACAAAGCGGCTATGCCGCCTCACCCCAATATATGCGGGTGGTGGTTCCACAAAAATACCAAAATCATACACAAAGTGGTCGTACCGCCTCACCCCAATGTAAGCGGGTGGAGGTGCAGTCCCACAATATCTTAATCCCTACACAAAGCGGTCATACCGCCTCACCTCAATATATATATGCGGGTGGAGGTGTATCACAATCACAATCTCTATACCATAATCCCCACACAAAGCGGTCATGCCGCCTCACCCCAATGTTTGCGGGTGGAGGTGTATTACAATCACAATCATAATCTCTACACAACTTGGCATAATAACTTTCACATAAATCACGACTAGAAATTATAACATGTGGATACATAATCCATAGTTTGGGACACATCCTCAATTTATAATGCAATATGATAAGAGCATTTGAAACACGAATTGAACATATATCTTCACCACAAAATTTATCGGAATACTCCATTTATAATCAACATCTAGGAACTTACAAGAATATTGGGAATTCCAATTCTTAAAGAAGAGTTTAGCCAACATACCTCACTTGAGCTTCCTTACACTCTAAATGTTCCGAAATTCTTAGCAACTTCAATCTATTTTATAAATATAACAAATTGAATCAAAATTAGGAAGATGATTATGGTTCTAGCTCATTTGAGCATTTTATCAAACACTAGGTGTGCATTAAGGTTTCAAGGCCCTTTTTATGGAGACTTCCATCATCCCACAACTCAATATTTACCATGCCTAGTTCAACAATCTTCCTACACCCCTTGATATCACATGCATGTAAATAAACAACCATACTGCCCAGAAATTATCTTGCTAATTATCCAATTCTACACAAAATTTGAAAGTGAGGGTTAGGGTGTAGAATCTTACCTAAGGATGAAGACCTAGTGAGTTTTTTCTTCTTAATTGTCCAAAACTTGGGCAAGAATTGAAGGACAAATATTGGAGAATACCTTCTCACTCTAGGGTACCCTCTCTCACTCTAAATGTTAGATAATAGCTCAAAAATGACCCAAAGAGTGTATTTAATGAAATAGGGTCGGATTTTAAAAACCCAAAAATGGAGCTCCGGAACAAGGTATGCGATCGCATAACCGATATGCGGACCGCATATCGGTCGCATAGTTGGTTACAAAATAGCCAAAAGAAATATCTGTGTATGCGGTCACTATGCGGTCCGCATAACCGTTATGCGGTCGCATAATGCACCACATAACAGTTATGCGGTCGCATAGTCGACCGCATAATTGCTTCCAATTGGCCCAATTAACTGCCTCACTTTGCGGCCATTATGCGGTCCGCATAGTGATTCTGCAGTCGCATAATGAACCGCAAAAATGTACTTTTCCGCCAAAATTTTTTCTTTACTTTCCGGTGCATTGTTCAACCCAACCCATTGTTCAACACGTAAGCCTAGTCTGACACCATGAAATATTATTTTCTTTGCAAAAATTACCGGGCTTACCACTTAAGTACTTCTAATTTTTTTTTTCCGGGGTGTTACATTCTCCCCCGCTTAGGATCATTCATCCTCTAATGAGGGTAAAAATCCATCATTAGCATCTTATGCAACTTAGTTTGTTTTATACCACAAACTAGCAGCCCCAAATTTGACTAACTCCCTAAATTTCCAAAAATTTCGCTAGAGTTTCCCTTGTAATTAGGCCTATCCACCTGTCAGAGAGCCCCAGAAACACATCCTAACAACATATACATAATCCAACAACGTAACATAATACAAAACAACACCAACTGTGACCTCACAAGCAATTATATTACCAGAAAAGAACACCCTTAACACCAAATGTACAAGTCATACATATTTCATAGGAATATCCCTTAGCATTTTCATAAGGCACAACTCATAATTACATGGTTATTCAAATAAATAAGGATACTTTTTCTTCATTTCTTCTTCGGCCTTCCAAGTAGCCTCTTCAACCTGTTGGTTTTGCCATAGCACTTTCACGGATACAATTTCTTTGTTTCTCAACTTTCGGACTTGCCGATCAATAATAGAAACTGGAATCTCTTCATAAGTCAATTCTTCATTTACCTCAATAGTCTCAACCGGAACAATGAATGTCAGGTCTCCAACTACTTTCTTTAACATAGACACATGAAACACCTGGTATACTAATGACATCTCAGGTGGTAGCTCAAGCTTGCATGTTACCTCATCGATCCTCTGAATGATTTTGTACGGTCCTACATACCTCGGACTCAATTTCCCTTTCTTACCAAATCGCATTACACCCTTCATGGGGGAAACTTTCAAAAATACCCAATCATCTTCTTTGAATTCCAAATCTCTACGACGAACATCCGAATAGGATTTCTGATGACTCTGAGCAGTTTTCAACCGCTCCTTAATGATTTTAACTTTTTCCATAGCCTGATGCACGAGGTCTGGCCCTATCAACTCTGCTTCCCCAATTTCGAACCATCCAATAGGAGATCTACATCTCCTACCATATAAATCCTCGAATGGTGCCATTTGAATGCTAGCATGATAGCTATTGTTATATGCAAATTCTATTAGTGGTAAATGATCATCCCATCCACCTTTAAAGTCTATAACACAAGCGCGCAACATATCCTCAAACTTCTAAATAGTCCACTCTGCCTGCCCGTCAGTCTGCGGGTGAAAGACTATACTAAGATTCACCTGAGTACCCAAACCTTGGTAAAATTTCTTCCAAAAATTAGCAGTGAATTGTGCCCCTCGATCAGAAATGATGGAAATTGGGGTGCCATACAACCTGACTATTTTTTTGATATACAACTGAGCTTACTGCTCCACTGTGTTGATAGACTTAACCGGCAAAAAGTGTGCTGATTTTGTGAGTCGATCCACAATCACCTAAATTGAGTCAAACTTGCACGGAGTGCGTGGTAATCCTACCACAAAGTCCATATTAATCATTTCCCATTTTCATATTGGAATTTCTATGTTCTGTGCCAACCCACCGGTCCTTTGGTGTTCGGCCTTCACTTGCTGACAATTTGGATATCTTGCCACAAAATCCGCCACATTCCTCTTCATATCATTCCACCAATAGACTTCCTTAAGATCATGATACATTTTCGTAGAACCTGGGTGCACGGAATACCTAGAAGTGTGAGCTTCAGTCATAATTCTTTCCCAGAGACTATCCACATTTGGAACACAGAGTCGCCCTTGGTACCTTAGTGTACCATCATCCATTCTAAGAGAAAAGGCCATGATCTTATGTTTATGAATCCCCTCTTTCAACTGCACCAACAATGGATCGTTGTATTGCTTCTCTTTGACTTCCACAACAAGCGATGATTCAGCCTTATTTTGCACAATTACCCCTCCTTCACTAGAGTCCGCAAGACGAACTCCCAAACTAGACAATCGGTGAACTTCCTTGGCTAATAGCCTCTGATATGCCTCCAAGTGAGCCAAACTACCCATAGATTTCCGGCTAAGAGCATTATCCACAACATTGGCCTTTCCCGGATGATATAGAATATCAATGTCGTAGTCCTTGAGTAACTCAAGCCAACTTCTCTGCCTCAAATTCAATTCCTTCTTCTTGAAAATATATTGAAGGCTCTTATGATCCGTGAATATATCAACATGGACCCCATATAAATAATGACGTCAAATTTTCAATGCAAATACCACTGCCGCAAGTTCTAAATCATGTGTTGGATAGTTCTTCTCATGATTCTTTAGTTGACTAGAAGCATAAGCTATCACCTTCCCATGTTGTATTAATACACACCCAAGCCCGATTCTTGAAGCATAACAATATACCACAAATCCATCTATACCTTTTGGTAGAGTCAACACCGGCGTCGTAGTCAATCTTGCTTTCAATCCCAGGAAACTCTTTTCACAAGCATCTAACCATTGGAATTTAATTGCCTTCTGCATCAATTTAGTCAATAGAGAGGCAAGAGTAGAAAACCCCTCCACAAATTTTCTGTAATATCCAGCTAAGCCTAAGAAACTGCGAATCTCTATTGGAGTTGTAGGCCTCGGCCAATTCTTCACAGCCGCAATTTTCTGAGGATCAACCTTAATCCCCTCACTAGAGACAACATGACCCAAGAATGTGATAGACTCAAGCCAAAATTCACATTTCAAATTTTTTGCATACAACTGGTGTTGATACAGAGTCTGTAACACTGCCCTGAGGTGACCGACATGGTCCTCTCGATTTCGTGAATATACAAGAATATCGTCAATAAACACTATCACAAAAGAATCGAGGAATGGCTTGAAAACTCGATTCATAAGATCCATGAAGGTTGCTGGGGTATTTATTAGCCCAAAAGACATCACCATAAATTCAAAATGCCCGTACCGGGTTCTAAAAGCTATTTTCGGAATATCCCGCACCCTGATCTTCAATTGGTGATACCCGGATCTTAGATTAATCTTGGAAAAGTACCTGGCACCTTGCAATTGATCAAACAAATCATCTATCCTTGGCAGTGGGTACTTATTCTTGATTGTGACCTTATTAAGTTGCCGATAGTCAATACACATTCTCAGTGACCCATCTTTCTTTCTTACAAAAAGGACCGGTGCGCCCCAAGGCGACACACTTGGCCGGATAAAACCCTTTTCTAACAAATCTCTCAATTGTTCCTTTAGCTCCTTCAATTCTGTCGGCGCCATTGTGTATGGTGGAATGGATATAGGATGTATGTCTCGTATCACATCAATCCCAAAATCAATCTCCCTGTCTGGTAGGATCCCAGGGAGTTCATCCGGAAATACTCCTGGAAATTCATTCACAACAGGCACAGACTCAAGTGTAGGTACCTTAGCATCGGTGTCCGTAACCCGGACCAAATGGTAAATACATTCCTTGTTGATCATCTTTGTGGCCTTAAGGTAGGAAATAAACCTACCCTTTGGCACCACATAATCACCCTTCCACTCAATAACTGGCTTATTTGGAAATTCGAACCTAACAGTTCTGGTTCGGCAATCAAGCTTGGCAAAACATGAATAAAGCCAATCCGTCCCCATTATCACATCAAAATCGACCATTCTCAATTCAATAAGATAGGCCACGGTTTCTCGACCATGCAATGTGACAACACAATCCCTATAAACTCGCGCGGCCAAAATAGACTCACCAATTGGAGTAGATACAGAGAAAGGCTCATAAAGTTGTTCTGGTTCTATCCCAAATTCCATAGCAACATAAGGAGTGACATATGACAAAGTGGAACCGGGATCAATAAGAGCATATACATCATGAGATTGGACAGTCAATATACCTATGACAACATCTGGAGAAGCCTATGATTCCCGACGTCTCCGTATAGCATAAAATTTGTTGGGTCCTCCCAAATTTTTTGCACCACCTCTAGCTACACCACGCTCTACGGGCGCTGGGGTGCCTTGAGCTGGAGGTGTTGTGGATGTAGTAGCTGCAGAATTAGCTGGCTGTGCCGTGCCTCTGCCCATATTTCGGCAGGACGAGCGGCAATCTCTCTGAATATGACCCCGCAAACCACACCCATAGCATACTAGTAGGTCCATGAAACAGGACCTAAAGTACATCCTCCCACATTTAGGGCATGGAAGCCTCCGCTACTGAAACCTTCTGTCGGGCCGACCCTGCTGGTGGGGTCCCATGTTGCCATGACTGGGTCCAGATGATTGTGCACCCATCGAAGACTGGACGAATGATTGGGATGGGCGAATGATTGGGATGGTCCTGATGACGCTCCCCTGAATACCGACCTACCACCAATACCACCGGAAGAACCATCAAAGTTGCCCGCGGACCGGGCCTTGCTGCTACTCTGACGCTCCATTCTATTCCTTAATTTGCGAGTCTCTGTGGCTTGAGAAAATGCCACCATCTTACCATAGTTCATATCAGAATTTAAGTCAGCTGTAGAGGCCTCATTGATAACAAAAGGGCTAAGGCCCTGTACAAACCGGTGTACTCTAGCCTCCATAGTGGGCAACATGTGAATAGCATACTTGGACAGGCGCGCGAACTCCATATGGTACTCCCACACATTCATACTACCCTGCTTCAGGCTTTCATACTCAGTGGCACGAGCTGCCTTAGTTTCGGCAGCCAAGAAATGATCCATAAAGGCATATGTGAACTCACCCCACCTTGCCGGAGGGCTTCCCTCATCACGGGATTCCTCCCACAACTCAAACCAATAATAGGCCACCCCCTTTCAGGTGGTAAGAGGCCAACTCTACTCCCTCTATCTCTGTAGCATGCATAACCCAAAGAGTTTTGTGCATCTCATCAACGAAGTCCTGGGGTCCTCCTCGGGATCAGTACCCGTAAACACTAGAGGATCTAACTAAAGATCCCACTCTAGGGCACCCTCTCTCACTCTAAATATTAGATAATAGCTCAAAAATGACCCAAATAGTGTATTTAACGAAACAGGGTCGGGTTTTAAAAACCCAAAAATGGAGCTCCGGAACAAGGTATGTGATTGCATATGCGATCGCATAACTGATATGCGGACCGCATATCGGTCGCATAGTTGGTTACAAAATAGTCAAAAGAACTGTGTGTGTATGCGGTCACTATACGGTCCGTATAATCGTTATACGGTCGCATAATGCACCGCATAACAGTTATACGGTCGCATAATGCACCGCATAACAGTTATGCGGTCGTATAGTCGACCGCATAATTTCTTCCAATTGGCCTAATTAACTGCCTCACTCTGCGGCCATTATGCGGTCAGCAGAGTGATTCTGTGGTCGCATAATGGACCGCAGAAATGCACTTTTCCGCCAAAATATTTTCTTTACTTTCCGATGCATTGTTCCACCCAACCCATTGTTCAACACGTAAGCCTAGTTCGACACCATGAAATATTATTTTCTTTGCAAAAATTACCGGGCTTACCACTTAAGTACTTCGAATTGTTTTTCCGGGGTGTTACAACTCCTATATTGAAGGGTTATTCTTTTTGGCTTCACAGATTGATTCATCTGGCTTAGTCCTTAAATCATCTTCTTTCCAACCTTGTGTATTTTTCATTCTTCACAATCCGTATTTGATACTTTCTATTTATCATTACGATTTGTGTTAAGTTATACCACAGTGGGGCTAAGGATAACCGTGGTTATTTTATACGAATCTTCAAAAACACATAGTTTTGCGCTTGTTTCCGTAAGTGTCTTTGATTTCGGATTAGCAATGACTAACTATCAATTAAATGGCCTTATCTATCAACAATGAAGCTGTTCTTCAAGATGAGAACAACAACTTGACACCCAGTACCGAAAGACCGCTTGTCAACGCCTTTGGATCTCGAATCGAAGTGCCGATAGACATTAATTCGCATATGGCCATTGAGGCGAACCTACATTCCGAACCTGAAAATAGCATTCATGGTGGCACTCGATCCGCAGCTTGAGATATCCATAACGTCGAGGAAAACAACGTCATCTTGTGTATGATTTTAGAAATGTTGCAAGATCAACAAGCAGCAATAGCTCAGTTGTAGAGTCAAACCCAGATACCGAGCAGGCCGGAACCCAGTCAACCCCGAGAAATCGCCCATACAACGGAACCAACTATAGTGAGATCAAATGAGCAGGAGTCGAGGACTAACCCCAAAATTGCTAAGATGTTCGAAGAACTGACCAAACGAATAGAATATGGAGAAAGAAGGATCGAAGCGAACGACAAAAAGGTGGAAACATATAACTCCAGAGTTGATCAGATCCTGGGGGGAACCTCCGATATTTAAGGGCTTAGATTCCAAAAAATTCGTACAAAAGTCTTTCCCCCCAAGCGCGACTCCTAAACCGATCCCAAAGAAATTCCGCATGTCGAAGATTCCTAAATATAACGAAACTACCGACCCCAATGAACATGTTACCTCATACACATATGCCATTAAAGGGAACGACCTAAAGGATGATGAGATCGAATCCGTATTATTGAAGAAATTCGGTGAAGCCCTGTCAAAGGGAGCAATGATATGCTATCATAATTTACCATCTAATTCTATCAATTCTTTTGCTATGCTTGCAGATTCCTTCACAAAAGCACACGTCGAGAACATAAAAGTTGAGACTAGGAAGTGGGACCTGTTCAAAGTAAGACAAAAGGATAACGAGATGCTAAGGGAGTTCGTATCTCATTTTCAAATGGAACGAATAGATCTGTCCCCAGTCACATATGATTGGGCTGTTCAGGCTTTCACTCAAGGTTTGAACGAACAAAGTTTGACGGCTTCACGGTGGTTGAAGCATAACCTGATCGAGTACCCAGCTATTACTTGGGCCGACGTGCAAAATCGGTACCAATCAAAAATTAGAGTCGAAGACGATAAGTTGGGGTCTGAACCCGCTGCTCGAAGGGATATAAATCGAGAACAGGGTCCGATCAGGACCGGTACCGATCGTATAGTGGAAACCACATAATCAATGAATCGAGACATAACCCCGGACAAAGCAACAAAAGAAGTGATCGAGGTCAAGGGTCTCGGGGGCTGATGAACAAAAATGGGTTCGACAGGCCTACCAGATCTAAAGAAGCACCGCGGTTATCAGAGTATAACTTCAGCATTGATGCATCCGCCATCGTGTCGGCTATCGGACACATCAAAGACACTAAATGGCCTCGACCTATGCAGACCGATCCTGTCCAGAGGAATCCCAATCAAATGTGTGAATATCATGGCACCCATGGCCACAGAACGGAAGATTGAAGGCAACTAAGAGAAGAGATAGACCGGTTATTCAATAAAGGGCACCTTCAAGAATTTTTAAGCGACAGGGCCAAGAACCATTTCAAAAATAGGTATTTTGGAAAACAAAACAAACAAGAAGAACCACAACACATCATCCACATGATCATCGGCGGCGTCGATACCCCTCAAGGGCCGGTGCTTAAACGCATTAAGACATCATTTATGAGAGAAAAGCGACCTCGAACTCAGGATTACGCACCCATAGGAACTTTCCCCTAAAATTTTGAAGATGTAGAAGGAGTCATGCAACTTCATAACGATGCACTAGTAATATCCGTACTTATGAATAAACAAAAGTTAAGCGTGTGTTAATTGATCCAGGTAGCTCGGCCACCATTATTAGATCGAGGGTTGTAGAACAACTCGGTCTACAGGACCAGGTCGTACCCGCAACCCTAGTTCTAAACGGATTCAATATGGCATGTGAAACCGCCAAAGGCGAGATAATTCTGTCGATAAATGTGGCTGGGACCATCCAGGAAACGAAGTTCCACGTAATTGAAAGAGACATGAGGTACAACGCCCTTTTTGGAAGGCCATGGATCCACAACATGAGAGTTGTACCTTCGACCCTACACCGGGTTCTTAAATTCCCAATATTGAAGGGAGTCAAAATAATGTATGGAGAACAACCGTCCACAAGAGAAATGTTTGTCATCGAAGAAGTAATTCTGATATCCTCACCTTTATCAACAAAGGGGTCGGACTTAAAAGGGGAACGAGATGCTAAATAGCAATCGCAGACATCACCTTCAACCTAACTAGAAAATTAGAAGATTGAGGAAGATGATGATCAAAGGATCCCTCGATCCTTCATTGTTCCCGATGATTCCGACGCTACCCAATCAACGATTGAAGAATTGGAGCAAGTCATACTACCTGAACGAAAGGTATACTTGGGAACAGGATTAACCCCCGAACTCAGGAAAAGGCTTATTCAATTTCTTATTGATAACATAGATTGTTTTGCTTGGTCTCATTTGTATATAACAGGGCTCCCACCAGATATAGCGACGCATCGGCTAAGCTTGGATCTTAGGTTCAAACCGGTGAAGCAAAAGAGAAGACCCCAGTCCGAGGTAAAGCACGCATTCATAAAAGACGAGGTAACTAAACTTCTCAAAATAGGGTCCATTCGGGAGGTAAAATATCCCGAATGGTTAGCCAATGTAGTTGTAGTCCCTAAAAAAGGGAACAAATTTAGAATGTGTGTAGATTATAAGGATTTAAACAAGGCATGCCCCAAAGATTCTTTTTTGCTGCCCAATATGATCGCATGATCGATGCCACGGCCGGCCACGAGGTCCTTACTTTTCTTGATGCCTATTCCGGGTATAATCAAATCCAAATGAACCAGGAAGATGAGGAAAAGACTTCATTTGTCACCAAGTATGGAACATATTGTTATAATGTGATGCCCTTCGGGCTAAAAAATGTAGGAGCTACTTACCAAAATAAATAAAATGTTTGAGGAACAAATAGGTAAATAAATGGAAGCTTATATTGATGACATGCTAGTTAAGTCCATGCGCGCAGAGGACCATTTGGTTCATTTGCAGGAAACATTCATGATTTTAAGGAAATACATCATGAAGCTCAACCCCGAGAAATATGCTTTCGGGGTCAGTTCGGGAAAGTTCCTCGGCTTCATGGTATCAAATCGGGGGGTCTAGATCAACCCCGATAAAATCAAAGTCATCGAAGACATCGCCACCACGGATAGTGTAAAAGTCGTGTAGAGGATAACAAGACGGATTGTTGCCATAGGCCGATTCATTTCAAGGTCGTCAGATCAAAGTCACAGATTTTTTTCTCTACTAAAAAAGAAGAGCGATTTTGCTTGGACCCCGAAATGCCAACATGCATTAGAGGAATTGAAGCGATATCTATCGAGCCCACCACTACTTCATACTCTAAAAACAGACAAAAAACTTTGCTTGTACTTGGCAGTATCGAAAATCGCGGTAAGTGGTGTCCTAGTTCGAGAAGAGAAAGGTACGCAATTTCTCGTTTATTATGTAAGTCGAACCTTAGGAAAAGCAAAAACTAGATATCCATACTTAGAGAAATTGGCACTTGCGTTGATAAGAGCCTCTAGAAATTTAAGACCATACTTTCAATGTCATCCCATATGCGTATTAACCACTTACCAACTTCGTAATATTTTGCATAATCCCAAACTATCAGGCCGATTGGCCAAATGGGTCGTCGAACTCAGTGGGTACGATATCGAATATCAACCCCGTACGTCCATTAAGTTTCAAAGTTTAGCGGACTTCATGGCCGATTTCACGCCAACCCTCGTACCTGTAGTCGAAAAGGAACTCTTGTTGAAATCGGGTACATCATCGGGTGTATGGATCCTTTTCACATACGGGGCTTCGAACGTAAAGGAGTCCGGGCTAGGTATCGTTTTAAAGCCGCCTACGGGTAGCACTATTAGGCAATCTATCAAAACTACTAGATTTACTAACAACGAGGCCGAGTATGAGGCCATGATTGCAGGTCTCGAGCTAGCTAAAAGCTTGGGAGCGGAAGTCATTGATGCCAAATGTGACTCTTTACTGGTGGTAAATCAAGTAAACAAAACATTCGAAGTTCGAGAGGATAGAATGCAAAGGTATTTGGACAAACTGCAGGTCATATTGCACCATTTCAAAGAGTGGACTTTACAACATGTACCACGAGAACAAACGGTGAGGCCGATGTACTTGCAAATTTGGGATCATCGGTCGAGGAAGACGAGATAAGCTCGGGGAATGTCATTCAACTCTGGAGATTCGTGATCGAAGAAGGTCATGCCGAGATAAATTCTACAAGCTTAACCTGGGATTGGAGGAATAACTATATTGAATACATGGAGAACGAAAAGCTCCCATCGAACCCTAAAAAATCAAGGGCCCTACGAACCAAAGCTGCTCGATTCACATTGACTACAGATGGAACATTATACCGAAGGACATTCGATGGACCATTGGTAGTATGCTTAGGTCCAGGAGACACCAACTACATCCTACGTGAGATTCACGAGGGTACTTGTGGAAATCACTTCGGTGCCGATTCATTAGTCCGAAAAATAATCAGGGCAGGGTATTATTGGATCGATGTGGACAAATATACAAAGGAGTTTGTTCGAAAATGTGACAAATGTCAAAGTTTTACACCAATGATCCATCAGCCCGGAGAGCAACTTCACTCAACCCTATCCCCATGGCCATTCATAAAATGGGGAATGGATATCGTCGACCCTCTACCATTGGCCCTAGGTAAAGCTAAGTTCATTTTATTTATGACTGACTATTTTTCTAAATAGGTTGTAGTACAAGCGTTCGTGAAAGTAAGAGAGAAAGAGGTTATAGACTTTATCTGGGATCATATCGTATGTCGATTCGGGATACCCGCCGAAATAGTGTGTGACAATGGAAAATAGTTTATCGGAAGCAAAGTGATAAAATTCCTCGAAGTCCACAAAATAAAAGGATATTATCAACACCATATCACCCTAGTGGGAACAGACAAGCCGAATCAACAAACAAATCTATCATTCAAAACCTAAAGAAAAGGTTGAACAACGCTAAGGGAAAATGGAGAGAAATCCCACCTGAAATTCTTTAGGCATATCGAACAACATTAAAATCTAGTACGGGGGTAACCCCGTTCTCCTTAATATATGGCTCTGAAGCCTTGATTCCGATAGAAGTTGGGGAACCCAGTTCCAGGTTTCGATATACAACAGAAGAGTCAAATCACGAGGCTATGAATACTAGCCTTGAATTATCGGATGAAAAATGAGAAGTTGCTCTCGTCCAATTGGCTGCTCAAAAGCAGCGAATCGAAAGATACTATAATCGAAGAACCAAGCTTCGCCATTTTAAACTCGGGGACTTAGTGCTAAGGAATGTCACCCTCAGTACCCGAAATCCAAACGAAGGAAAACTGGGTTCAAACTGGGAAGGATAGTATCAGGTTCTCGAAAATATCGGAAAGGGATCCTACAAGCTCGGTATTATAAATGACAAACAACTATCAAACAATTGGAATATGTCGCACCTAAAATGATACTACTGCTAAGGTACGACCATCCCATATTCGTTTATATTTCGAAACTAACCCTTGTAGGAGTCCGATCAGGAACAAGGATGGATCCCTCAATACGAAACCTGGGTCTGAAAGCACGTGTTGCACTCTTTTTCCCTTAGACTAGTTTTATCCCAAATGGGATTTTCAGCAAGGTTTTTAATGAGGCAACCGTTGATCGTGCTAACTTAGAAACAATTCGACAGTATCTGAGGCCTCTTTACAATCGACCTCGAATACTAGGGGGGCATTACCCCTCAAATATATCGAGTTCAATGCAAGAAAGTTACTTCATAGCAACATGGTTCCGATAGGAAACATTTTAAGAGCCAAATGGTCAAAACGAACCATGCTCATGTAGTTGGCCCGAGCCCTGACGCAAAACATGAACACATGTATAATGATTTACAAAGAAAAATTTCTTCTTTACCGATATCTTATATCCAAGAAAAAATTCCTCTATTTCGAGATTTATTATGCAAATAGGCTTAAGGTAAATCAACGAGTTCGAGCAACACTCACTCAACTATAAAGCCCAAAGGCTACACCAACTTGAGTTCGAGCAACCATTCTCACTCGGGGACTATCTACGAAGCCCAAGGGCTACCCTATTTCGAGTTCGAATCACTCACTCGACTACTAAGCCTACATGCTACTTTTATTTCGAGTTCGAGCAAGCACTCACTCGACCATTACGCCTATGGTCTACATTACTTCGAGTTTGAATAACTCACTCGACTACTAAGCCTACGGGCTACTTTTATTTCGAGTTCGAGCAAGCACTCACTCGACCATTACGCCTACGTGCTACATTACTTCGAGTTTGAATCTCTCACTCGACTTCTAAGACTACGTGCTACTTTTATTTCGAGTTCGAGCAAGCACTCACTCGACCATTATGCCTACGGGCTACATTACTTCGAGTTCGAATAACTCACTCGACTACTAAGCCTACGGGCTACTTTTATTTCGAGTTCGAGCAAGCACTCACTCGACCATTACGCCTATGGTCTACACTACTTCGAGTTCGAATCACTCACTTGACTACTAAGCCTACATGCTACTTTTATTTCGAGTTAGAGCAAGCACTCACTCGACTGTTATGCCTACGAGCTACATTACTTCGAGTCGAATCACTCACTCGACTACTAAGCCTACGAGCTACTTTTATTCCGAGTTTGATCAAGCACTCACTCGACTATTAAGCCTACGGGCTACTATTATTTCAAGTTCGAGCAAGCACTCACTCAACTATTAAGCCTACGGGCTACATTACTTCGAGTTCGAATCACTCACTCGACTACTAAGCCTACATGCTACTTTTATTTCGAGTTCGAGCAAGCACTCACGCGACCATTACGCCTACTGGCTACATTACTTCGAGTTCGAATCACTCACTCAACTACTAAGCCTACGGGATACTTTTATTTCGAGTTCGAGCAAGCACTCACTCGACTATTAAGCATACGAGCTACTTTTATTCCAAGTTCAAGCAAGCACTCACTCGACTATTAAGCCTACGAGATACACTACTTCGAGTTCGAATCATTCACTCGACCATTAAGTCTACGGGCTACATTATTTCGAGTTCGAATCACTCACTCGACTAATAAGCCTACGGGCTACATCATCTCGAGTTTGAGCAATCACTCAACTCGACCACTAAGCCTATAGGTACCTTATTTCAAGTTTGAGTAAGCGCTCACTCGGTTATAAAGGCTACAAAGTCCTAATTCGATCAAATTGCCTAAAGCCTTTTGAAAACATTCATAAGACATGAATAAAACAAAATCTTCACAAGGCAGGAAATAAAATAGAGGCAAGTCGGGAAAAGAAAAGATATATATATATATATATATATATATATATATATATAGACATACATACAAGATTGTTTACATGGTTGTTTGCAACATTCGAAATAGAAATTAAGGGCTAAGTTTCTTGGTTATCTCCGGGAGTGGTCTCTTCTCCACCGGGCTCCTCCCCATGCTCGGACCCGCTCTTGCTCGCATCATCATCATCATCATCATCATCATCATCGTCATCATCGAAAGCCAAGGCTTCAACATCGGCTTCGAGCTCTTTAGCCCTTTTTATCTCTTCAGTGAGGTCGAAACCTCGAGCATGGATCTCCTAGGGTCTCCCTCCGAGATCGGCACTTAGCAAGTTCTGTAACCCAAGCTGCTTGAGGGTTGGCGGTCTTGGCTACCTCTCTTGCTTGTACGTGAGCAGCTTCAGCATTGGTCCGATAGACGGCCACGAATGTATACGCATCGACCTTTGCCTATTCGGCGTCAGATTCGACCTTGGCAAGTTAAGAGGCCAACCGAGCCTCGAGCTCCTTTATTCTTCTTGCTTGAACCGAGCTTTTCTCCTTCATACTTTGAAGTTGGTTTTCGGCCGATGATAATTGGGCTCGAGCAGCCTCTTTCTCTGTAGCAAAGCGGTCCATACCTTCTTTCCACTTCAAGGACTCTGCTTTTATCACCTCGACCTCCTCACGGAGTTTCCCGATCATCTCAATTTTCTGCTGCAACTGTGAGATCGAAACATTAGCCATCATTCCGGTATCGAGCCCATAGGCTTTTAAAAGTATCATTACATGTTCGGACAGATCGGTCTGATCTTGGTGAGCCTTGGAAAACTCATCTCGGAGGTCTTTGATTTCCTCTCCCCTTTGCCTTAAGAGGAGTTTAAGGGAGTTCCTCTCCTTCGTGACCCTTTGAAGGTCGGCCTCGTACTGACGTAGCTCGGTTCAAGACCGATAACATGCTTCTCGATGAACTGTTGTGGCCTGCAAAGAAAGAAGAAACGAAGTTAGAAAAGAAAAACAAGCATAAAGGCATTACCAACGAAGTAAGTTAAGGCTTACCCGATTCAAAGCCTGATGCACTCCGAGGAAAAGATCTGATGCATCACTAGTGCAGACAACATCCTCGACACTGGTAAACAAATCACTAAAATGATCATCTCCCTTATGAGATCCATCTACCTCAAGTGCCCCAAAGCTTGGGCTTCCCGAATCGCCCCTTCGGAAAAAGCAGGGAAAGTGGGTGGGTCTTCGACTACTACTGCCCCAAGTGAGTCTCTTGGGGCGTTCTCTTCAGTTCGAAGAGAGTCAGGGACGGCCCCTTCAGACATATCCACCATCCATTGACTTCGATGGGAGATATCCTCGATTCCCAACGGCTCGGGGACTTTGCCCGAATCTTTCTCCAATATATCCTTAATTCGAGGCGGAGCCTTGTAAACCACCATCGATCCAGTTGCCTGTGGGGCATCGATGGTTTTCTTCATTCGGGACACCAGTACGGGCCCATCGTCTTTTTCTTCTTCCTCGTCTTCATCCCTCAAATGCCAAACTGATTCTAAGGTTAAAGGGATGGTATTCTTCTTCGACTTGCGCGCCTTGGGTTTTGGGTTCTCGGAAGTAGAGGCCATTTTTATCTTATTGTCCTTCGCCGGTTTAGAAACCGGGGCCGAAGTTTCCTCCTCGCCGGATAGGGGTCTCAAAACTGCATCCTTGCCCAAACCTACACACAAGAAAATTGATTTAAGTATACGGAAAATAGTTCGAACTATCAATGATGCGAGAAAGGAGATTACCATGATTTTTAGCCTCCCCTCGGCCCTTTGACAAATTACGCCATGAATTCTCGGCATACGTAGAAGTCGAAGCCAGGGCCCGTACCCACTCCTTGAGGTCGGGAACCGCACCGGGCATTCAAGGAACTACTGAACCACAAAAGAGGATATCAGTAAGAAAGGAAACGAAGGGGCAAAACAATGGGATATAACAGCCAAGTTACACTTACGCTTCATGTTCCATTCTTCGGGAAATGACATCTTCTAGGTCGGTATTAGGTACGACGTCTTTACTCGAACGAACCTTCCCATCCAGCCTCGATCCTTGTCCTTATCTATGCTCGAGAACAGAACCTTGGTGCCCGATGCTATAGTTTTATTAACCCGCCTCGAAAAAGGCGGGGGAAGTACAATCTAATAAGGTGGTGAGGGTGAAAGACATCCTCTCAATTTTGCTCGCAAAGAAACAGATCAGAATAACGATCCGCCAAAAAGAAAGATGGATTTGGCCTAAGGTTATTTGGTATTTACGACAAAAATCGATGATAACAGGGTCAATGGGGCCTAACGTGAAAGGCTAAGTGTACACACTTAAAAACCTTTCCCCATGAGCAGTAATATCCTATTTGGGAGAAGGGACTACCACTTCTTTGTTTCCCCAGTTACAATCTTTTCTTACCTGTTCGAGATATCCCCCAGTTATCGAACACATATACCTCGATACCGACTCACATCGTCCCAGAACCGAAGAGCCTTTGTCGACCTTAAAATCAGAGGTAAGAACACACGCCACGGAAACGCACTCCACAGGCCGTGGATCCACCGGTGTTTTGTCGGCGGCAGATTGGGAAGAAGAAGCTTTTTCTTTTTGGGGGACGGTTTTTTATGTTTTTACCATTTTTGGATTTAAAGAAGGTGATAAAGATTTGGTGGTTTTGAATAAGGACTTTGCAGAAAAGAATCACAGGTTCGCGAATGAACTCAGAAGATACGAAAAAGAACTTGGAAAATTTGGAAGATTGAAGATGTAAAAGTGATAAATGATATAAGGAATGGCTATTTATAGATTGAAGCAATGGCGGTTCAATATCAGTGGTGGCCGACCACTGTCTGACACGCATTAAATGCCTTGATAAATTAAACCGACGGGATAACTATCACGTACGTCATGGTCGGGCTCGATGCAAACGTCAGTGCATATCCAATCGAGCCATTGAGAAATCATATCGTTTCTCAGCACATCCTTCCAGAGAAACGAGGGGACTATATGTATACGATCGAAATTGATTTCGGCCTTCGTACGATTGATCGATATTGGATCATAATGGATCAAATGAAAACTTCGTAATATCGAGATGGGTTCCGAAGATAGTACGAACGAGTTTAGATTTCAGGTACCGGTCAAATACCAAATTCGAAGTCATTATCGAGCTCTGGTCCGAATCGAACTATGATGAGATGTTATGGAATCGAGCTCAAGGGGAAAAAGCCAACCGATACCGATCCCGAGTCATTACCAGACCCCGAGTCACCATCGAGCTCAAGTCCGCATCGAGCTCTAAAAACAATACCGACCAGCACCGGGTCTGATCAAGCTCGAGCTCATAGACAAGAGTCGTTGCAACCGCACTAAGGGAGAGAATCTCGGCGGAAATTAGAGAAAAGATGATTTATCATGGGTTTCCCACTATGTATTTTTAATTATATCTCAAGTAGGATCCTCCACTATAAAGAGGATGGCTATATTTCTGTAAAAGGGGAGTTTTTCTGCTTACATTGTAACAAAAAAATACCATACACTCCTATATTGAAGGATTATTCTTTTTGGCTTCACAGATTGATTCATCTTGCTTAGTCCTTAAATCATCTTCTTTCCAACCTTGTGTATTTTTCATTCTTTACAATCCGTATTTGATACTTTTTATTTATCCTCACGATTTGTGTTAAGTTATACCACATATTCTTAGAACTACGTACAAATTCAACTCTATCCGTTTTTCGGGTAAACATCTAAAAATATGATAACTAAAGTTATTTATTTCCGTTGTTTTAAAATTTTGACACTGCTTATAAAATTTCTGCATACGCCCCTGCACAAAAGGAACTCTAGTTGTATACAATTCTGCTAAGGAGACGTTTGACCATGAATCTAGTTGAGATTTGAAAAAAGTAGTACTCCCTCTATTTCAAATTAGATGATGTACTTTCCTTTTTAGTTTGTTCCAAAATAAATGACACAATTTTAAATTTGGAAATAATTCAACTTTAAGCTCTTCATTTTACAACCTATAATGAGAATCTTTTATAATCACACAAATGTCATAACCTCACAAAACTTTTACCCCTTAAGCTTTTAAGACCACAAGTTTCAAAAGTTTTTTTTTTCTTAAACTCCGTGTCGAGTCAAACTACCTCATCTAAATTGAAACGGAGAGTAATTGAAATTGAAGTTATCTATGACCACCGAGGCATTTGACTTTGAATTCTTCTTAAATACTAACTTCTAAAGCAGAAAGCAGCGCAGTTTTGAACATATTCTTGACAGTTTGGCTAGTGGGCTTCAACTTCAAATACTGGATGGTCTCGTTTAACCACCAAAAATTACTTTAACCCTCTTGATTATAATATATAATTAACACAAAGTGCGGCTTAGTCCAAAAGTAATGATAGATATTTTAAAACACACTTTTTTCTTTTGTTCCTCAACTATAATCCAATATGTTACTCGCCAAAGCACTTTTGATATTAGCGTTTAACATGTGTTCTACAGGATGTCAATTGGTAATGGTTATAACTACTTTGTCAGCACATATATATTTTAGATAACCGTTTTGCACAAGTCAAATAAATTCAACTAGCGAGCTGGTTATTTTTGCTCTAAAGAAATATAGTCAAGACTTGGGACCAAATTTTAAGTAGGAAGAAGCATTACAAAGCAAGAGAAGCAATATAAATACGAGAACGAATAAGCTAATCCCTTGTTTGATGCCATGTTTCGATGTTTGTTTGGACGTAAATTGGGTGTATGGAAAGTGAGTATGAGGTATCGTGGTGGTATCAGTGCTTGTCAACTGGGCCGGGTCAAGTTCAACCCAAAAATCTAATAGTGTAAGAAATTTTGATCATAGGAAAAACTAGCTAAGAGCTGAATTTAGAAACCTCATTGGATTTAGCTAGCGAAAAGGAGTATGATGCAGTAAAAAAGAGAATATTAGTATGACTCGTAATGCGCACAAAGCGTCAAACTTCAACTAACCTAGAAAACGTAAATAGAGAGGAGAACATGGATATATTCTTATGTTAATGATCTAAATTATTTCCGTAAATGCACTATAATTAGCGTAGACAATACCACATGCCTTCTATTATTTAAGCCACAAAATATCTGCCAAAAAAACAATTAAAAAATTAAAAATGGGTTAAGCACATGTTTAAAGCTCCAATGCTTCCAGATTCCGGTGGAAGAATATGCACCTAGGGATTTATTACTATAATTTGACCTTGTCATTCCATGTTAAGCTAATATTAAAATAATATAATTAACATGGCCAATTATTTCAAGCACACTAGAACATTGATTGCTATATAACCGACATGGTCTAGTATTCCAAGCTTCTAGTTAATTATGCATTTTATGCTTCTCAACGAAGCTAGAATCTTGAAAATTCTCTATTTAAAGCTTGAATAATGGTGTAAACAATTGGTTTATCGCAGGTCGGCTAATAAAAATATTTAGATACAAGTAATTTTAGGACCCTCGGAAATATCCTTACCGACCTAAGTGATAAACGAAAAGATCGGACTTTCTTCGGTCATTTGTATTTGCGACGTGCTAGAATTTAATTTAGATATATTAATAGTGTAAAGAATTTAAATTCTTGCTACTAAATATTTTATTAGTATGTGAAATATTTAACCGAATACTCATGTTGTAGATTACGGGTGTACATGGACCGAGTTGGTTCGGATTTTATCAAAACCAAACCAAACCAATTATATCGGTTTGGATTGGTTCGGTTTTGTCGGATTTTTCGGATTTTTTTTGTTACATGAATATTATTTCAATCTTGCATTATTAAAGTTATAGATAAAATTTTGATAAGTGAATATATGTTTACTAAAAATTAAAAAATAAATAACAAACATATGATCTATTAAAGTGATCTTATGGGAGAATTTATTTTAGTAACACATAATAGTTTATTTTCTTAGTCGTCCACCAATAATTTTTGGTTGATGTATGCTTTTAGGGTTAACCAAATTTAATAGTTAAATATAAAAATCAATATGATACCTAAATAATGATATGTTCTATGTAATTTTAGATTATCGAAATACCACTTCAAATTCGAAAAACATATAATAAATCTTGGCATATGAATATGAAAGAACAAAGAGATGATTGACGCATTTCAATAACACATAATAAGAAAATGGTACAATCTATTATTTAAAGTAAATAAAAATGAATTCACTTTATAGTTCTATTAAATATTATATTTCATGAGATGATCTCAAATATTTCTAGACATTTTAAAATACAATTCTATATAAAGTCTTAAAATTATATATGAAAAATTATATATTTATATGTTGGTTTGGTTCGGGTTTTTTTATTCAATATCAAACCAAATCAAACCAAATCTAGTCGGATTTTTTAATTGGTTTGGTTTGACTTTTCGATTTGGTGAGATTTTTCAGTTCGATTTGTACACCCCTATTGCAGATATTTTGTGGTCTCTCAACGTAAAATTGCAAAGTGCAATTAATGAAACAGTTCTAAATAAAATTTCTTTGTTTATCTTTTTGAGTAAGAAAACTGAATATGAAAAAAAGAAGGTAAGTTTCTCTCTTCATATTTTTATTGTATGACGATTTAAATCACATTTCTGGTAGAAAAACTACAGATGCAACAAGTTCATGCACCATGCAACTAGTCTTCTTCAGCCGCTTGGTTAACAACATACACTTTCCATAACCATTAATTAGTAAACCGAGTATCGGATGCTTAAACTTTGTATTATGCTACTACTTGCTTTACTAATACTCCATACCATTTCATTTAGAATTGGATGATCTGGTCGTGAATTAATTCATCTTTCTCAAGATAAAGAAGTGTCAAGATGTACACAATATTTTTCCAACGCTTTTGTCATTAGATCGTAAGTAATCGTTTGACGTTAGTCTTCATAGTTCAGCTCTAGCCTAACGCTAACTAGTATGAACTAATTACAAAGGCTATCAATTTCTAATGAGCTTTCTATGTAGAATTCACTGATTCTAAATTCTGAATCGGCTAATGTTTATGACTGATGATTGTTGCCGTCTTTCTTGAACCATGACAGGAAGTCCACCTCTCACTGTGGCTGTCAAGCCGGGCATGAATCGCGGAGTCTGTTCTTTTGCCACAACTTGAAAGTCAAATTGCCTAATCAAAGCTAAAGCAACACTTTTCATCTCCACAATAGCCAAATCCTTGCCCAAACAAACCCTAAGCCCACCTTGAAAAACTGGATACTTAAATGGACATTGTGGCTTAAAAACCCCATCTTGCAACCATCTTTCTGGTTTGAATTCAAGACAATCTTGACCCCAAATACTCTCCATTCTTCCCATTGCATAAGGATGATAAGTTACCCTTGTACCTTTAGCAACAAATGTACCATCGGGGAGAGTATCATCTTCTTGACAAAACTTTGAATCAAATTGAATAGGTGGAAATAGCCGCATACTCTCATGCAACGCTGCTGTTAAATAATGCATTTTCCGAATTTCCTCAAAGCTAGCAAGTTTTTCTTTTTCTGTTTTTCCCATGACTCGACTCGACTCAGCTCGAATTTCATCTGTGACTTCCGGATGTTGACTTAATAACCAGAAGAAAGTGGTCAACGCAGAAGCAACAGTGTCTCTTCCTGCTAGAAGAAAACTAATGACAATATCCCTAAGGAGTTTATCATCATTAATATTCCTCATGAATCTTGATAAAAGATCATTTTGAGAAGAAAACCCATTTTTTCTTTTATGACTTATCATTTCCTCAGCAAGAATATCAACCATTTTAATTGCTTCTTTCAGCTTTTTTTCTGATCCAATATTCAATGCCCTTTTGATTTTCCAAACTAATGGAGAAGCTGTCATTGCTCTTTCAGCTGACAACTTAGAAGCTAAATCAAATGCCACTTGAAGATCAGAAACAGGCAATGATAATTTCAAGCAACCCGGATCCATTCCAAAAGAGAATTTACATATACTATCAAACGAGAATCGCCTAAAAACATCTTGCAAATCCAAAACGGTGCCACTCTGGTTACTTTCTAAAAGTGGAATGAGCCGATTTCTTATTTCGTCTCTGACGATATCGAAAGCGTACGAACGTATCGAAACGCTGCCGAGTTCTAAACTAGCCATTTTCCGCTGCAACTTCCATAATTCGCCGTCGACGGCAAAAATTCCTCGGCCTAAAAGATCGCCCAAGATTGTAGCAAATTGTCTCCCTTTTGGGAAATTTTCGAATTTTGTTTTGAGCATGTACTCAACGTTCTTGGGATTTGCTGTGATCACATTTCCAAGAACGTGAACATGAATTGTCCCAGTTGGAGATTTTTTCAATAGATGAGCGTACCAATCACAAAGATTCTTGAACTGTAAAGTCCAGCTAGTACTCAAATACCCTTTGCAAATCTCACACTCACAACAAGGCTTAATTTTAGAAAGAAATAAGAAGGCTGATAATACTAGTACCAAAATCGCCAAAATCAAGAAAATGATAGGAGTTGCCATTGCTATGATTTTAAGAATTATGTAAAAAGTTTGCTTCTCGGGAAAGAGAAAGATATCACTTAAATGGATTGTAAAGTGGATGAATGATGAGGAGAGAATAGAGGGTATGGTTCTTTATTGTAAGGAGGTCAATGATATATATGAAAAAATTTCAATTTTACTATTCTAGAAAAACCAGAAATCTACCTACACGAGTTTTTGTCTACCAATTTGATTACACTACTTTGGTTTTAGTTCTAGAAAAGGACATTACAGGCTTACAGATAGTGGTTGAGCACAAAGGACAGCGACGTTCAAAATAGGGCGGGGGGGCACGAGTAACGCGTGCGCTAAAATACTATACGACGAAAAGTCATTAAGTGTAAATTGCCATACGTAATATTCGCATATTTTAACACATGCGCTATTTTGGATCATTATTAGTTATTGGAGCTAATTATAGTATTAAATAGAAATGGGTCAAAAATATCTCTAACGTATTAAAAATGACTCAAAAATATCATCTGTTAACCTTTTGACCTAAAAATACCCTTAACGTTTTATTTTTGGCTCACATATACCCTTGAAACTAACAAAACATGGATGATAAATTTTTTGCTCACCTTCCACCAATATACCATTTATTCTTTTATATGTATTTTATACCACATATATAAATTATATATATACATCATAATACATGTAAAAAAAATAAAATATACCATACATATTCTTTAAAGTTGTGTATTTTATACTTTATATATACCACTATTATATAATTTATCACATATACTATTATAATAAAAAATATATAAGAACCATCGGTCGAAGTTATAACATGTTAAAATAAGGGAGCGGATCTCATCCTATAAAAATTAACAAGGACACATGTTAGTTATTCAAAGCCATATTGGCATCTAATGGAGCGGAGCCGCTCCCTTATTTTAACATGTTATAACTTCAACTGATGGTCCTTATATATTTTCTATTATAATAGTATATGTGATAAATTATATAATAATGGTATATATAAAGTATAAAATACACAACTTTAAAGAATATGTATGATATATTTTATTACATGTATTATGATGTATATATATAATTTATATATGTGGCATAAAATACATATAAAACAATATATGGTATATTGATGGAAGGTGAGCCAAAAATTTACCATCCATGTTTTATTAGTTTCAAGGGTATATGTGAGCCAAAAATAAAACGTTAAGGGTATTTTTAGACCAAAGGGTTAACGGAGGGCATTTTAAGCCATTTTCAATACGTTAGGGAGGGTATTTTTGGCTATTTTTCGGAAATTAAATGCTAATAATGGACCATTAGCCGTATTATTTGTTTTTTAATTTTGAACCACCGGTTCGGAATTATTTATTTTAAATTTGTTTCCTTAGTTAAATAAAATAAATTAGGTATCTTAGCTTCATTGTTAGAGCATGTTTGGATGGGCTAGCAGTTTTTAACTTGTGGAAGTGTTTGGCAACCAAAAAATTGGCTTAAAAAAAGTTAAAATCTGCTTTTAAAAAAGCAAAATCAATAAGTTGAAAAACCCCAACTTTTTCTAAATTGGCTTAAAAGCCATATTGCTTTGACCAAAGATATTACATTCTTATCCCTTATAATTTTTTTTAATCTCGAAATTACCCCTAAGTAAAAACCCTACAACATACTATTTTTTTTCTCCATTCTCCATTATTTGTCAATTTCTTGAAGTTCTGAACGAAGCAAACAATAGTTTTTTAATTAATATTTGATACATTTCAATATTTTGTAAATATTGTTCTTTTGGCTTCTTTTTTTGGTTCCATAACATTTAATTTTTTTGGTCGTTAATTTTTTTTTAATTGGTGTAACTATATTCTAAAATCAAATCATTCAATGAATTTACATGTTACCCCTAAATTTGAAGCTATGAACGAAAAATATAATATTATAGTCATCATCTTCTTTATAATGTTAACAACTTTAAGGATATTTGAGTCATTTTAACAAGAAAAAGTGTTTACCAGCACTAGTTTACCAAATACTTCATCAGCTTGCTTTAAGTTTCAGCACTTTTATCCAAACACGTAACTGTTTATTTATAAAACAAGTTCCAGCATTTATAAAGTATTTTTAAGCATTTAACTTAAAAGTCACTTTTTTAAGTCAATCCAAACGGGCCTTAATTGGTTCGCTTTATTGGAAACTGAATATTGTACAAAAATTAGTGCAACTTAATGAAAGTTGCATTATATACAAAGTGTGTGCGCGCGCCTTTTTGCTTCAAATTAATTGCAACAAATTATGCGTGCAGATTTGTCTTTTTAAGGCTCAAATGCATACGTAACGTGTTATACATTTATAATAGTGTCTACCTAACACTTCAAATTTTCCTGAAAATAATTATCTTAACATATTTTATATTTATATCTTATAATCCAAGATTTGTGCTAAAGTTCTTCCCCTTGAGGCCGAAGGAGCCATCAAGTTTAGCTGACATCTCTGTGCGTATGTTTACTGTCACGGCCCAAACCGATGGGTCATGAGGAATGACCGAGTCCTATCTGTCGAACACCCCTAAGCATACGTCTAAGATATAAACATAAAATAAGGGTAGATCATGCATAACATCTGTCAATAAAACTGCTGAATCGTGTGAATAACATACGTGAGGAAACATGCCCAAAAGACATATATACATATATATATGCGGAATACGGTAGGGCGAACCGTCAAGGCTGTTATGGACAACTATATATCAAAATAGAAGCCGACATGGCCACATACTATCCAACTATACATGACTGTCTACAGACCTCTAATAGAGTGTACAACTGTATAAAGGACGGGACCGAGGCCTGTCGTACCCATATATGTATACAAATATAGCGTACCAAAACACAATAGCAACTCCAGATCAAATGGAGCACACCAACTCTCGCCGAGTAAAGATCCTAAGAAGGGAGACCGTCAGCCTGTCTACCTGCACCTACGGCCATTAAACGCAGGCTCCCAAGCAATAGGGGCGCCAATACAAATATTGTACCGAGTATGTAAGGCATGCAAATCAGTATATAAAAGACTTGAAAGAAACATAGAGTAAAGGACTCAACCTGTAAGTCTAAATAGCTCTGTGAATCAAGAAACATTTATAATGGCATGCATATGTGTATAAATATCATATCATGCATAGATATATGCGTATATAACATCATCAAGCCTCTGAGGGCATCCCATCATATCATCTCGGCCTCAGTGGGCGAAATCATCAAAGTATACCAACTGATAAAGTGGTGGTGCGTATATAACGCCGTAACCTTTCCCAATACCCCATACATATACAATTTACGCGTATATAATACCATCTGCTCATGGGTCAATGTACATGTATAAATAAATGCAATGCATACGAAAGTAAGTCAATAAGATCTCTCGAAAAGTAATAAGATCAATATTCCTTCGGTTAATATCATGAAATAAACTTTATCAACTTACGTATTTTCTGAGACTCATGAACAGACGATATAATAATAGGACACATGGGGAATCAAGAACTCAACACAATTGAGCGACTAGCTCATCTACGAAATTGTGGACATCACCATTCCTTATTCTTTTCACTTTCCTCAAATCAAACAACACAACAAAAAATATATAAATAAACCCCTTCTCGAATAACCCAACCATGTTTTCAATTTAGAAATATGCTCATTACAAACCAATAATGGCGTGGTAACAATAACAACAAACGAGCATTAAACTCGGATTTACAATATCAACAACACTTCTTTAAGCCTTCTCTTCTTCCAAACACATCAACCACAATAGCAATAGTATTCTTAAGTTATTTCTATTAATTTCCAGCCATCAAGAATTCAACTCCAAAATATCAAGAATCCAACTCCAAAATATTAAGAATCCAACTCCAAAATAGTCCAACACCTACAACACTTCAATATGAAGTTCAACCTACTTCACAGGTTTTCTTTATCAAATCAACTAGATATACATAGATAATCTTAAATACATATAGGAGAAGTTAAACCTTACCTTGGCATCAAGAATACTTGTCCAACAAAGCTTTACTTCAAGCTCAAATAAGCTTTTTACCCCAAACAACAAAGTAGAGAGATAACTAGGTGGTCTTGATATTCCAAGAGAGAAATCACCTTACCAACTTGTGGATTTGGTCTTGAACCCTAGGATAACGTCGAGATAGGTCTTGGGATGATATTTTGGAACTCCTTCATGTTGTAATAGAGAGAGGGGGATTCTAAATTGGTCTCTAAGTGAAATATCTATGTATATATGACCCTACTAATGGGCTTGGCAGATGGGTTGGGCTGCCCATCTCTATCCTTTTCCTTTCCCTTTTAATTTGGTCCACAAACTCTAAGTAGGTGATGCACCCACTTGTCAACTACTTAATCAAGTAGGTGATATATGTTGGTTCTTTTTCTATTTGTAAACATGTGTCTCATCCTCATTAAATAATTTAGACTTATGTCGAGTAGCTCAAGCAAGTAGGACGAAAAGTAAGTCGGTGAAGCAAGCACGTCGGGGTAAGCAAACAACTCATTTTTATTTGTCCAAATCTCCTTTCTCACGTTTAAGTGCATTCGTCTTCAACCTAGTCGTGTATATGTTGAACAGAAATACGGGATGTACATCATTAAATTAATTTGTATACTTTCAAAGAGGATCTCATTTTCAAGCTTACATCAATTGACTTACGACGTACTTTTGCGTATGAAAATATGGGGTGTAACATCACCCCCCCCCCCCCGGAATATTAGTCCTCGAATATTGACTGATGCGCTTATCAGTCTCATAACCTACAACCCTTATGAATACTTTAATACTGCCCTTGTTATCTAAGCAACTGTTCTGTGAATAAATCCAAAGGCCATGACATCCCCCCCTTTAGGCCTCTCAAATGTTAAGCTCCCAAAGATTTATAGAAATTTTAGTAGAGTCTCCTATGTAACTGTACTACTTACTACCAAATCGTCACGCAACAAACCAACTAATACAAAGCCTCACAAGGCCACAATCATCAATAACAACAATGGCCTCACACGAACAATGACACTAACTAACATAAGAATCCAGTAACATATATGCACCTAAAAGATGTGATGTCTCAGTCTTATCCTTTTCTGGAAGCGTAAACAAGTGAGGATACTAGACTTTATATCTTCTTCAGCTTCCCAAGTCGTCTCCTCCACATTCTTGTTCCTCCAAAGTACTTTAACCGAAGCTATGTCCTTAGTTCTCAATCTTCGAACCTGTCTATCTAGTATAGCAATGGCAACTTCCTCATATGATAGCTTCTTTTTGACCTAAACATCGTCAACTGGCATAACTCTAGAAGGATCTCTGATACACTTACGGAGCATAGACACATAAAAGACTGAATGTACAGACTCCTAGTTGGAAGGCAAGTCTAACTCATATGCTACCTGGTCTATGTTGCGTATGATCTTATAAGGTATAATGTACCGAGGGCTAAGTTTGCCTTTCTTACCGATTCTCATAATGCCTTTCATCAGTGATAACTTTAGGAATACCTTGTCGTCTACATGAAACTCCAAGTCTCGTCGTTGATTATCTACATAAGACTTATGACAACTCTGAGCTGCTAATAGCCTTTCCTGTATAAGCTTAATCTTTTGGACTGCCTGTTGTACCAACTCTGGTCCTACTAACTTAGTTTCCCCAACATCGAACCATCTGATAGGCAACCTACACTTTCGTACGTAAAGAGCTTTATATGGAGCCATCTAAATGCTGGAATGATAGCTATTATTATATGTGAACTTAATAAATGGCAGATGATCATCCCAGCTACTCCTGAAGTCTATCACATAAGCTCGTAACATATCCTCAAGTGTATGAATAGTACGCTCAGTCTGACCGTCTTTATGGGGATGAAATGTTGTGTTAAGACTTATCTAAGTCCCCAATCCTTTATGGAAGGACCTCAAGAAATTAGCTGTAAACTGAGCACCTCAATATGAGATAATAGATATGGGGACACCATGAAGTCGTACTATCTCCTTAATATAAATCATTGCATAATCCTCTATTGAATACGTAGTCCTGACAGGCAAAATATGGGCTAATTTGGTAAGTCTATCAATAATAACCCATATAGAATCGAACTTACGCTGGGTACGAGGTAAGACTATGATGAAATCCATGTTAATCACTTCCCATTTCCAGGTATGAATCTCTATAGCCTGCAATAATCCACCGGGTTTCTAATGCTCAATCTTAACGTGCTGATAATTAGGGCACTGCTCAACAAACTCTTCTATATCCTTCTTCATTCCGTCCCACCAGTATATTCCCATGATATCATGATACATCTTCGTCGCTCCTGGATAAACAGAATAACGTGAATAGTGAGTTTTTCCAATAACTTGCCGGCACAGCCCTGCAACATTAGGAACACATAATCGACCTCGATATCTAAGGACTGCATCCCTTGTAATCTCAAATGGTGTCTTATCCTTTTGAGGGACTATATCTCTATAATGAGCTAGAACCAGATCCTTATACTGGCATTCCTTTACTTCAGTTACTAAAGAGGATGTTGGTGTGTCCTGAATAGTAACTCAGGTATCACCCGAATCCAGTAATTGAACTCCAAGACTAGCTAGATGATGAATCTCATGGGCTATCTCACTCTTATCTAGCTGTAAATATGAAAAGCTACCTATAGATCT
The DNA here is from genome assembly GCF_000390325.3 of Nicotiana tomentosiformis. Classification (NCBI taxonomy): domain Eukaryota; kingdom Viridiplantae; phylum Streptophyta; class Magnoliopsida; order Solanales; family Solanaceae; genus Nicotiana; species Nicotiana tomentosiformis. The sequence continues at coordinate 90,277,655 of NC_090817.1, forward strand.
ATGGATGAGGGCGTCGGCTACTACATTCGCCTTCCCTAGATAGTACAAAATATCAACATCTTAGTCTTTCAGTAGCTCTAACATCGCCTCTGATGTAAATTCAATTACTTTTGCTTGAAGATATACTGAAGGCACTTATGATCTATATAGATATCAATATGAATGCCATACAAATAGTGCCTCCACATCTTTCGTGCATGAATCACCACGGCTAACTCTAAATCGTGGGTCGGGTAATTCTTCTCGTGCTTTATTATTTGTATAGAAGCATAAGTGACAACCTTATCATGCTGCATCAATACACAACCCAATCCAACACCCAAAGCGTCATAATAGATAGCATAATCATCGGTTCTCTCTGGGAGTGTCAGAACTGGTGTTGAAGTCAATCTGTCCTTCAATTCCTGGAAACTCCACTCACAAGCATCACTCCACTGAAACTTAGCTGCCTTCTGAGTCAACTTTGTAAATGGTGCTGAAAGAGAAGAAAAGCCATCTACAAATCTCCTGTAATAACCTGCGAAACCCAAGAAGCTACGAACCTCCGTCGGTGTCATGGGTCTAGGCTAAGTCTTCACTGCCTCAAATTTTTGTGTATCAACCCGGATACCCTCACCTGAAATAATATGCCCAAGGAAAGCTACAAAATTCCAGCAGAATTCATATTTAGAGAATTTTGCGTACAACTTCTTTTTTTTGTAGAACTCTGAGCATAGTACGCAAATGATCTGCATGCTCAGCCACTGAATGGGAATAAACCAAGATATCATCTATAAATATAATCATGAACAAATCTACAAAGGGTCTGAACACATGGTTCATCAAGTCCATGAATACTGCTGGGGCATTAGTCAAACTAAATGACATAACACGAAACTCAAAGTGCGCGTATCTGGTCCTGAATGCTATCTTTGGAATATCTTTCTCTTTAACCCTTACATGATGGTACCCAGAACTCAAGTCTATCTTCTAGAAACACTTGGCACCCTACAATCATCAATCCTCGGGAGCGGGTACTTATTCTTGATCGTCACCTTATTCAACTGCATGTAATCAATACACGTTTGCAATGAACCATCTTTCTATCTCACAAATAACACAGGTGCTCCCCACGGTAATGTATTGGGTATGATAAATCCCTCAATTGTTCTTTCAACTCTCTTAGCTCTGCAGGTGCCATTCTATGAGAAGTAATATATATCGACTGAGTATCTGGTAATATGTCAATAGAAAACTCAATCTCCTTCTATGGTGGAAGTCCTGAAAGCTCGTCGGGAAAAACATTGAGAAACTCATTAACCACAAGGATAGACTGAAGGGACGGTGACTCTGCTTTCACATCCTGTACTTGAACTAAGTGATAAATATAGCCCTTTCTGATCATCTTCCTTGCCTTGAGATAGTAAATGAACCTACCTCTCGGTGATGCAGTATTACTTTTCCACTCTAGAACTGGCTTCCTTGGAAACTGGAACCAAACATGCAAATTATATTTTTCCACTGGAAATCCACCACTTCGCGCTCTCCGATTTTCTGATAAGGACCTGCTTCCACTCATTTAGAAAAATAGTCAGTCAGAATTAAAAGAAACCTTACCTTTTCGGGAGCCAGTGGCAGCGTTCCGACGATGTCCATCCCCCATTACATATGCGACCATGGGGACAGAATCGAATGTAAGGGTTCTACCGGTTGTTATACTAGTGGTGTGTAGCGTTGACACTTATCACATTTTCGTACGAAATCTTTGGCATCTTGTTCCATGTGAGGACAGTAATATCCTATCCGTACCAACTTCAACACCAAAGAATCTGCGCCTGATTGATTACCGCATATCCCTTCATAATTAGCTTCCGACGCTCCCAAGCACCGGGCCAGCGGGCCTTGGAAGGATTTTCTATACAATTGGCCTCTCTTGAAGCTATAACATGCAGCCTTGGCGCGTAACTCCCGTGATACTTTGTGGTCTTCGGGCAACTTCCCATGCTCGAGATAGACGATTATTTCATTTCTCTAGTCCCAGACCAGACTAGTCGAATTTATCTCATAGTAACCATCCTTATCCAGGACTAAGTTCATCAGCTGCACTATCGTCCCAGACTCCGATCCTTTTATTTCCATCGATGATCCTAGGTTTGCTAATTTATCTGCTTCTACGTTATCCTCCCTCGGGATATGAGTAATTGACCATTCCCAGAATCGTGCCAAAAGAGCATGGGCCTTTACCACGTATTGTTGCATACGCTTTTCTTTGGTATCAAATATCTCGTAAACCTGATTTACCACCAGTTGTGAGTCACATTTGATTTCAATAACCTCGAAATCAGGTCCCCGGGCTAATTCGAGCCTTGCAATCAAAGCTTTGTACTCTACTTCATTGTTAGATAAAGGGATCGTTCTGATGGCCTGCCTTAAGGTTTCCCCCGAAGGCATGATTAAGACTATTCCGAGTCCACACCCTTTTACAATGGAAGCTCTATCCGTAAATAAGGTCCAACCCCCCTATGTCGATTCCGACACCATTATTGCCTCCTTGGTTGCCAGAGGCAGTAGTGCTGGACTAAAATCGGCCACAAAGTCAGCTAAGACTTGTGGAGGATGTTCTATGTCGAACTAACTCATTTTGACTTAAATCGGCCTCCTTGATTTATATTCTATGTCGAACTAACTCATTTTGACGGCCCATTTGGCCAATCTTCCCGAGAGCTCGGGTTTATGGAGGATGTTCCGCAAAGGAAAAGTAGTCACCACAACTATCGGGTGGCACTGGAAGTAGGGCCTTAGCTTTCGAACGGCGACTACGAGAGCTAAGGCCAGTTTTTTCAAATGTGGGTAGCGAGTTTCTGGTCTCGTTAAAATTTTGCTAATGTAATAAATGGGAAATTGCGTACCTTCATCCTCCCGGACTAAAACTGCATTTACCGCAACTTCCGAAACTGTGAGGTAGACTAGCAATGTTTCACCTTCTTTTGGTTTTGAGAGCAATGAAGGGCTTGATAAGTACTTCTTCAGGTCCTTCAGAGCCTACTGACACTCCGGTGTCCATTCGAAATTATTTTTCTTTTTTAGCAGTGTGAAGAAGCGATGACATTTTTTCGACGACCGGGAAATGAACCTGCTCAAAGCTGCTAATCTTCCTGTGAGCCTTTAAACTTCTTTTACGTTTGACAATTGATCCGGGATATCCTCTATGGCCTTGATTTTGTCGGGGTTGATCTCAATTCCCCTTTCTAAGATCAGAAATCTCATAAACTTACCATAACTGACCCCGAACTCGCACTTCTCGGGATTAAGTTTCATGTTATGCTTTCTCAGGATGTCGAGTGTTTCTTACAAATTCTTAAGATGGTCACCTGCATTCAAAGACTTAACGAGCATATCGTCTATATAAACTTCCATAGTCTTTCCTATTTGGTTTTGAAACATCTTATTTATGAGCCATTGATAAGTGGCTCCGGCGTTTTTCAACCCGAAGGGCATCACATTGTAACAATATGTACCAGAATTCATTATAAACGAAGTCTTTTCCTGATCTTTCGGGTTCATCTTGATTTGGTTGTACCAGGAATAAGCATCGAGGAAACTCATTAACTCGTGCCCGGCCGTGGCATCAATCATTTCATCGATATTTGGCAGTGGGAACGAGTCTTTTGGGCACGCTTTATTAAGATCTTCATAGTCTACACACATGCGAAATTTATTGTCCTTCTTCGGAACTACTACTATATTGGCTAGCCAGTCCGGATATCTTACCTCTCGGATCGAACCGATATTAAGTAAGCGGGTTACCTCTTCTTTGACGAATTTATTCTTGGCCTCGACGATAGCACGTTTCTTTTGTCTTACTGGAGGTGTGCTGGGATTCAAACTCAGATTGTGCACGGCTACTTCCGTCGGGATACACAGTCATATCCTCGTGCGACCATGCAAAACAATCGGCATTAAATTTAAGAAATTCAATAAAACCAAACCTGAGCTTTGGGTGCAGTCCTGTCCCCAAATGGAATTTTCTTTCTAGGAACTCTTCGAACAATGCAACTTGCTCCAGTTCCTCCGTCGTGGACCTCATTGCGTTCGTCTATTTTGGAACTTGGAAATATCTCGGCACCTGATAATGTTCTTACGACTCTGCTCCCGAGCTAACTTCTTCTAGCTTGGGAGTAGGTGCCGGTTCCTGTAATTGCTATGCCGCATGCTCCTTTCCTTTGCTACTGGAAACCGAAATTGCATTCATCTCCTTTACTGCCGGTTGATCACCTCTTATCTACTTGATTCCTTCGGGCATTGGAAACTTTAGCAATTCGTGATATGTTGAGGGTGTATCTTTCATCTTGTGTAACCACGGCCTTCCCAAGATGATATTGTATCCCATGTCACAATCTAGTACTTCGATGAGAGTTGTTTTTATTACTCCTTCAGCGTTCGTGAGCAACAAAATTTTTCCCCGAGTCATCACGCTCGCGCAAGATTGAATCTGGCGAGAAGCTTTATTGCTGGAATAATACTTCCGGTGAGTTTAGCTTGATCCAATACTCTTCATTGTATGATATTAGCCAAACTTTCTGGATCCACTAGAACACGCTTAATCTTAAAATCCCCAACACATTTAAATAAATTACCAGTGCATCGTTGTGTGGTAACAACAATCCGTCTGCGTCCTCCTCCGTGAAAGTGATATCGTCTTCCTGGAGTCTTTTACTGTGAGTTATTGATACATTCGTTTTCTTTGCAGCCGAAAAGGTGACCCCGTTAATCTCATTCCCTCCAAAGATCATATTGATCGTTTGGCATGGGGGTTCTTCTCATGCCTTTGAAGGTTCCGCGTTGTCTCTGTTACGACCATAATTGTTCTTAGCCCGTTGACTCAAGAATTCTCTGAGATGACCTTTCATCAATAGTGTTGCCACCTCTTCCCGGAGGTGTCGGCAGTCCCCTGTTTGGTGGCCGTTCGCCCCATGGTATTCACACCGAATCTAATAGGTTTCGGGAATCATATTTCTTTAATATTTCTCATCGTTGACACCAACTCCACTACACTGACGTTAAAGTATTATTCTGATAACTTGGGGTGCGAAGGATCCCAAGACCTCGACATATCTTTATCCTGAAGTGATCTATTATTTTGACCACGATTGGTCCCTATATCAACGGTGAACTTGTTCGATGCCCGGAAGTTTCTACCACGGTCTTCGGTCTGCTAGTAAAGCCAAGACCGACCCCTTGAAGTCCGTATGTCCGTGTCATAGTCATCATTTGATTTTTCTCTTCTCTTCTCCCGTCCCGTGGCTGATGATGTAGAACCGGCCTGGTTATCTTCGATCCTTATCTTTGACTCGTACCAGTTGTGGATATCTACCCAAGTTGTTGCTTAAAACTCTAGCAGGCTCTCCTTCAGCTTCTGGGAAGCGTCTGAGCTTCTCGAATTCAATCCTTTGATGAATGTTTCAACTGACTATTCATCCAGGACAGCCAGGAGCAACATTCTTTCTTTCTGGAATCTGGTAACAAACTCTAGTAATAATTTGGATTCTCTCTATGTGATCCTAAATATGTCGGCCTTCCGGGCTTGTACCTTTTTGGCCCCGGTATGAGCCTTGATGAAAGTATTCGCGAGCATCTCAAAAGAATCTATGGAATACTCGGGTAATAATGAATACCACGTTAGAGCTCCCCCCGTGAGAGTTTCTCCAAATTTCTTTAACAACACAGATTCAATTTTGTGAGGAGCTAAATCATTTCCTTTTACCGCCATCGTGTAGGTGGTAATATGCTCATGCGGGTCTAAAGTCCCGTCATACTTTGGCATTTTCAGAAATTTTGAATCGCTTTGGGATTAGTTCTGGTGTCGCACTCGGCTTGTAAGACAATTGAGTATACTTCTTCGAGTCCAGGCCTTTCAGTACTGGTGGCGTGCTCGGGATCTGGTCCATACGGGCGTTTACTTCCCTCATAAATCATAAAAGTTTATTCTTGAATGTGTCATTCTCGTTGTTGGGATCGGGTCTATCTCCCCAGCCCATCGGAGCCAACTTTACCCATGGGAGTGTTGTTGTCGACTCTTTGCGTCATTTGGTTTGTGGGAACACCGGGAGGAATCAGATCTCGCCTGTCTGTATTATTCGAAGCCCCCGATAGCGGCTGCTTCAACTCCGTCATAACCTTATCCTACCGTGTGAGATGGCTTAGAATGATCGTCTGTTGCTCTTGCAAGACCCTCACCGTATCCATGACATGCTCTTCATCAGCATCATCGGGAGTTGTCTCCCGAACCTGTCGAGGGTTCCGCATCTCATCCACCGGTATGGCGTCATTTCCCTCATTGCGGGTGTCACTGATCAAATCCTCGAACTGAGGCTGATCCCCTCGAATTTCAGGGTTGTACCTGTTGTTAACAGTGTTATCTGCCATTTTTTGTGACTTTTTCTAAGACAAAATAATCAAATCACGTTAGTAAAAAGGCAAGGATCTATTTAATTACACGGTTGTCTATGTCCCATGGTGGGCGCCAAATAATTTACCCATAAAACGGTACAGTTGAGTTTATACGTGATTTCTAGACAAGTGAAGTAATTTGATCATTAAATAATACGATAGTTGAAAAAATGTACAATACTTAGCCTTAAAATGTAGATGAAACAACAAAGATGATTGTTCCGGGAACAAGGTTTCCGAGTACAACAATGATAAGATCAAAAAGCATAAAAGTAAGATTATATTAAGCTTTGTGTGGAATATAGTGTAAGTTTAGCCAGAAAATTCCCCCTCCTACAATGATAATTGGGCTCACTATTTATAACTATGTCTACAGAAGTAGGTCCTAGGATCGTGCCCTATTTTAATATCAATTATGAGGGTCATTGATGAAGATATAACAGTGAATATAAATGTCACATTCTCTGTAACGGGCCGTCACTTTTAATGCTGCAGAATATTTCTTATTAAATGCTACCGGGCACAGAGCATTTAATACACATTTATGAACGTTATCCCTTCCGGTAACAAGCGGAATGGTTGCGTTCGGTATTCGGCCATCCCTGTCTAGGATTCCACGTGTCTTTCCTTTAGATGACCTCGTGTCATGTCATATTTCATCCTATACACTTTTGCGTAGGGCTGCTTATCAGGCGGATTGGGCGGTTAATTACTCTTAACGGTTTGGCTTAACGGTTATCGGCTTTTAAATGTATTAATCTGCTAGCCACCCGATAAGATATCGGGCGGATTGGTAACAGTTTAGCTCTTATCGGGCGGTTATTGGGCGGTTTATCGGCCTAATTCAATCTATATTGCGTTCATTAATTGTTTGTTGACCGCCTAGCATACAAATTCAGAATAGGAAATTACACATTGAGTCTAGACATACATGTATGTTAACGCCTACATAAGAATGATGTAGTGTGTCATGTGTTGTAGAGTGAAAAAAGTTGTGGCACAACACTATTGTTCTTCTATTAAACATAGCCAGCAGACATTAGTTTTAAAAAAAATAAAAGCAGAGGTGAACCATAGACAACAGCTTAAACAATCTTGTTGTAGGGTGGGAGAATAAGCTAAGCTAAGCCAAGCCTGGGATCTTCTGATGCATAGTACGTAAGGGTTCTGATTATTTAGGAATTAGGCGTTAGAACTTAGAGATCGAGTACTGGAAGAAGTGGAAGGGTTTTTGATATTTAATATATATATATATATATATATATATATATATATATATATATATATATATTCTTAACGGGTTAACGGATTATCCGTTAAGAAAATTGAATAATCCGTCCCCAAACCGATAAGTCGTTAATAAAAAAATTTCAATCCGTTCCCCGTCCGTTAAATCGTTAACCCGATACCAATAAGCCATTAAACTTCGATTTCGGTTCGGTTTTCGGTTTCGGTTCGGTTTTGAACATCCCTACTTTTGCGTATAAAAACATGGGTGTAACATTTACCTTCTTATTGTCTCTTGTTGATTTTCTTGTTTTTGACAGCAATATTTCTATAGTTTCCATGTTTTCGTATTGCTTCGTCAATCCGTAGATATTTTCCATTTTTATCTTTTTAACAATGCTAACGCCCATTTGCGCACAAGCAATTACCACGGTATTGATTGGTGCGATACGATAGATTATGACTTTTTTTTAAACATTAATTAGACATCATGAATTCGAGCTCTAGAATAAAAAAATTCTTTGTCGAGAAACTTTGCCTTCTTTAACGAACTTAATTAATCGAAACTGTAAACTTTTTGATACTAAATATTAAAACGAAGAAAAACAAATTAACACGCACGCGGTTTAAAGAAGAGAAACAAGAAGCAATGTCCACCATGTCGGCAACATGGAGAAGTTACACATGCCAAGACGTCGGCAACTCTAGGGTACACGGAATGTATATATATGCACTTAATTTCATAGATAAAATATACTCCAGCTGTCTCAGAATTATTGCATTCACTTATCCATATGACATGTCTAGTAGGGAAGGAAATCGCACAACAGCGTTTCTTTTTTTCATTTCTTTCTGAGTTTCCTAGATATTTAGTCCGTTCGATTAAAATTAAATTTGCAAATAGTTGTCATTGACTTAATTAATAAATGCTAGGCTCCTCCTACTACGAAATTTAAATGGCTAAGTTCTCTTCTTATTAAATTCTTTCGCCTCATTTATATAACAGTAAGTAGGAAGTTTGAAAAGGTTAATTTGATTTATGTCTTAATTGAAAAATGTCAAAAATTGTGGACTGATTATTTCTCAAGACATTACTACGTTAAAAATTAAACGACAGTTGTTAGTAAAACTATATTTTGATCTCAATATTGAATTTAAGAAAGAAGGCATTGTGGTCATAAATGTATTATACATAAATTTATGTGATTATACAAGTTTGTCATTAAGAATAAAATATAAAATTTTAGATAAATTATTAGTACTAAAAATAAAATTATATCTACTTTTAGAATGGATTAATATGAAAATAGTATCACATAAATTAAAATGAAAGAAGCATTATATATTACTTAAAGCAAATCTTGATACGGATAAAAGCCAAAAAGAAAATAATTAACGTACACTTCGAGAAATACATTAGTTGTTAGAAAAAACTGTTTATGTACTTTTTTACAGGACATAAAAGCTAAAGATCTTTGGTCTTTATATCACTTTATTTATAGTGTAGGCATAATTGCGCTCAGCTGGACAAAAACAATGACAATGACGAAATGCTGGTTTTGGAAAAAAGAAAAAAGAAGGTGTGGCCATGTCTAAATGTTAGGTATCGGCAACTTGTCAGGTACATGCACAAATATACACTTGCACATACAGAACCAAACTCCACATAGATACAGCCACATAATTGCTCAGCTGCCAAAGGGGAGTTTCTTTCGAATTACTGCACTTTATCACTTATCTTTTTGCTGTGTAACATGACATGTCTGGTGACCTCTTCTTTTGTCAGTTTAGTACGGCCCAAAGTATGTCATTTCCTAGGTGGAAAGGATGTTAACATTTCTTTTGTTCTTTTCTTATTTCCTTCATTTTTCATATGATATCGGAAAATCACAAAGCAATTAATAAGCCAATTAAACAGGTAAATGCTTTGTATAAAAGTATTTTATTTTTTAGAATTTAATCCTGTAGTTAAATATGAAGAGATCTCATTCTTTTCGGCCCATTTTTTGGTTAAACTTGTTGGTAGCTAGGAATTCATGTCTTTATCTGATTTTGTTTTGAACTTTAGACATTTGCAATTAATAAATAAATTCTCTTAGTAGTTACTCCTAGGTTCTGGATAAATTTAAAAATTAAAAGTAATTTAAAATCTAAATTTTAAGTGTAAAAATGCGTGCTTATGTACGTGTACTTTTGACAATTGCGTACTCAGTGACATGCTTGCAAATTGCAATCACGTTCCCCACGTTTTGAACACCGGACAAAAGTGTGGAGTGGTTTAACTTACTTTAGAAGAAAAAAAGCTGGTCCTAAGAAGTGGAAGTTGTAACTTGTAAGACATCCACTGAGACTATACAACTTGACTGTGATTGCTGAAAAGCCAAAAGGCAATCAGCAAATTGAATGTACATTAAACTACTCTACAAAAAATTAAATATTAGGCCATTAGGTTCTTGCTGTTACTATAATAGTTGTCAATCAATATATGCAGGCAGCAATACACTTTTACTTTTTTTCTTTTTGTTCCATTTTTTGGGATAAATACTTACTCACACAGGCGCACATGTTTACACTATACTCAACAATTTAATATTAGAAATTAAATATAATTAAAGTAAGAATAGATATTATTAATTTATGATTTAGTGCAAGAAACTTGTGTTGTATTTCGGGGCGGACCCACGTGGAGAGGTGAGGGATCACTGGTACCCTATAAGCTCGAGAAAAACCATGTATATATTATTATATATACGTCGATGACCCCTATAAAAAATTAATTATACCCCAAAACAACAAAATGCCCCTTGGTTGCACTTGTTCTGCGGGCTGTTTAGTTCCATTCTCTCACTACCAGACCCAACACCAGCATTACTTCACCATTTCTTTCTTTTTACCTTTTTAATTGAACGACAGTTTAGTACTCCATATTTAATAATCAACTTGATTTATTTATTTTTTAATTCAAACATTAGTTTAGTACTAGTACATAGAAGTCACTTAGTTTAATTCTTTTCTTTTAAAATCTCTCCATCTAAGTTCCAAAACTCAACTTTTCTTCACGATTAGTTCTTTGTATCTTCTACACAAAATACTCAAAAATTCTATTGGACATATATTTTTCTAGACTTTGAAAAGTTAATAAAGAGACACAAAAATAATGATTAAAGACAATAGGAAAGGGGGATAAAATATTTCTCTAACTAGTTTCATTAGTCAATAATCTTTATCTCTAACCAATTTTTATTATTATTTCATTTAAAAAAATAAAGACAACCAAAACCCTTCTCCCTTCAACGATTTAGTACTAGTACATGGAAGTCAGTTAGTTTAAATTTTTTCTTTTAAAATCTCTCTATCTAAGCTCCAAAATTCAACTTCTCTTCACAATTTGTTCTTTGTATCTTCTACACAAAATACTCAAAATTTTATTGGAGATACGTCTTTCTAGACTTTGAAAAGTTAATAAAGAGACACAAAAATAATGATTAAAGACAGTAGGGAAGGGGGATAAAATATATTATTAACTAGTTTCATTAGTCAATAATCTTTATCTTTAATTAATTTTTATTATTATTTCATTTAGAAAAAATAAAGACAACTAAAACCTTCTCCCTTCAACGTTTACTTTGGCAAAATAGCAAGTATTCGTTCACTCTAGGACTTCGATAGAGGCTTTTTGGATTGCTTACAAACTTTTATTAGTCATGATTTTAAGTTTTTTTTTTATATTTTTAAACATTCTTTCGGCCACGAACTCGTAATCACTAAGTGTTCAAAGAGTTGCACGCCAAACTTTATTGCAACTTATGTTATTTTCATATTTACGGTAAAGATAATGATGTCTCCACGACGTTCAAATCCGGGGTCCGCCTCTGTTGGTATCTATTGATTTGCTTTAAAAATAATAAAAAGTCTTTTCTATATTTCTTTTATGATGCTAAGTGACTATACTAGGGTCCTTTTATTAAAACTTACATAATAGTAGTGTTATAAGTTATACTGGAAAGCGCTTGACAAGGAGAGGCCATGCGTGCTTATACAAACCTTGAAGGTATAATTTCCTCGCACCTTAATGTTTAAATGGGTGTACTAAAATTTATTTATTCTCTTCTTATTTAATTTTGTAAATTAAGCTGAAATGAAAGAAAATGAAAAACAGAAAAGGATATAACATGATGTCGGCGACCCTGGAGTCTGGACTAAGTTAACTAACTTTTGATTGGATAACATGCACAAGATTCACGAAAAGTAAGCAGTGATCTGTCAATTCTCTATATCTTGCATTTATATTGTGAAATTGATGAGTTCATGTCTGACATAATAACCAACTACTGGTATTTGTTACATTATTAATTGGATTAATAATTGAGATTTGAGACATCTTTTCATGTACTTTTATATACCATTATATTTTTGTATATGTGATGTGAGAAGCCATTTAGAAAGACTTTAGATCCAAAGTGTTTTTTTTTTTTTTTGACTCAAAGCATAAAAATATGTAAAAAAATTAAGTGATGACGAATTTATGGGGAACGCAGGAGTTGAATGCGCTATATTTTAACGACACGTTTGTCCGTTAAGGTATAGCGCATGCAACCCATGGGCTATATTTAAACTTTACTAACCCACCAATAATTGATTTGAACATTACTGACCCACTACTAATTGAGGCTATAACGCATGCATAATATACGCTATATATGTAGCGCGTATTATGCATGCACTATACCCTCAATTATTATACCCCGAATTGGTTTTCTGCTTATTTAAAGATTTTCATTTTGGGGGGGGGGGGAGGGAGGGGAGGTTGTCGTAGAGAATAACTCAGTACGCTATAGTTGTTCTCTATAGTATATTGTTAAGTTGCCACTTACAATAGAGTACGATAGATTGGTTTTGTTGTTATGTAAAACAAAATGAGTGTGAGGAAACGTTCGGTTAATATTATAGTAACTGGAAGATATCTGTATTCAGTTACTCCGCAAGAGGTTGCTTGTTATACTGAGTTTAACATCGAAAATGATGAAACTCTGACAGATTTTTTTAGGACTCCGGATGAACACCGAGAACTTCTTGTGATAAAAATATTGAAAATGTACTTCAAATCTAAAGACGTTCGCAATATTTAGGTTCCGCAAAGTAGGGATAACCCTCAATCATCGGGTGATTTTTTGGAGCAGTTTTATCCGAACAAGTTTCGTTTGAAAGAGTTTGGTAAGATCTAAACTTATCTCCACGGACAAATGAGGAGCGATAGACATAATTTCTCCCCAAACTTACATAATCCTCCCGAGAGTTCTCATTCTTTTCAGCCCGTTTCTTGGTTGAACTTGTTGGTAGCTAGGAATTCATGTCTTTATCTGATTTTGTTTTGAACTTTAGACATTTGCAATTATATTTAATAAATAAATTCTCTTAGTAGTTACTCCTGCGTTCTGGATAAAATTAAAAATTAAAAGTAATTAAAATTTTAAATTTTAAGTGTAAAAATGCGTGCTTATGTACGTGTATTTTTGACAATTGCGTACTCAGTGACATGTTTGCCAATTGCAATCATGTTCCCCACGTTTTGAACACAGGACAAAAATGTGGAGTGGTTTAACTTACTTTAGAAGAGAAAAAGCTGGTCCTAACAAGTGAAGGTTGTAACTTGTAAGACATCCACTGAGACTGTACAACTTGACTGTGATTGCTGAAAAGCCAAAAGGGAATCAGCAAATTGAATTTACATTAAACTACTCTACAAAAAATTAAATATTAGGCCATTAGGTTCTTGCTGTTACTATAATAGTTGTCAATCAATATATGCAGGCAGCAATACACTTTTACTTTTTTCTTTTTGTTCCATTTTTTGGGATAAATACCTACTCACACAGTCGCACATGTTTACACTATACTCGACAATTTAATATTAGAAATTAAATATAATTAAAGTAAGAATAGATATTATTTATTTATGATTTAGTGCAAGAAACTTGTGTTGTATCTATTGATTTGCTTTAAAAATAATACAAAGTCTTTTCTATATTTCTTTTATGATGCTAAGTGACTATACTAGGGTCCTTTTATTAAAAATTACATAATAGTAGTGTTATAAGTTATACTGGAAAACGCTTGACAAGGAGAGGCCATGCGTGCTTATACAAACCTTGAAGGTATAATTTCCTCGCACCTTAATGTTTAAGTAGGTGTACTTGTATACGGTCAAATCCGAATTTGTCTTTAGTATAATTAGTCGAGATTGGAACATGATAATCCGGGGGTCGTCATTGTAACATCAAAATAAGAAGTAAAGTCAGGTCATCGAGTTCAAGATTCAGGGCTGCCTTAACTCGAGTTCGAGAAATTACTCTCACTCGATCATAAATCCTGAGGGCTACCTTTAACTCGAGTTCGAGAAATTACTCTCACTCGACCATATAGCCTAAGGGCTACATAAATTGGAGTTCGAGCAAACACTCACTCGACTGAAAAGCCTCAGGGTTGCCTTCAACTCGAGTTCGAAAAATCACTCTCACTCGACCGAAAAGTATAAGGGCTCCCTTAGCTCGAATTGGAACAAATCATTTCACTTGAACCCTATTCAAAAAAGCTATCTCAGTTCGAGTCCGGATATTCACTCGGGGACTATCTATAAGAAATGATCGAGTTCGAACACTTACTCGAACTTTCAAATAATTATCCCATGCCGAGACACTTTTGGCCTTTGTATAAATTAGGCAAAGGATTCGGAAGCCATAAAATGAAAGACTAAGCTTTTATATACCAAAAATTATTTACAATGGCACCATGACCGATCAAGTTTTTCTACAAAAAGACCAAAACGGTCTTAAAAGGAAGAAGAAAAATACTCAAAGGGCTTAGTCCTCTCTAGGAGCAGCATCTTCATCCTCGAGGCCTCCTTCGCTCTCAAAACCGCTCATACTCCAGTATTATCATCATTGGGAAAGGCCAACACTCTGGCATCGGCTTCGGCTTCAAGCTCTTTTGCATTCTCGATCTCGGCTGAAAGATCGAAGCCACGAGCATGGATCTCCTCTAGAGTCTCCCACCGAGATTGGGATTTAGCATGCTCGGCAACCCAATTTGATCGAGCTTGAGCAGTCTCGGTAACCTCCTTTGCTCGAACTTGAGCTGCTTTAGCATCGGACTGATAAACAACCACCATTGCATTAGCATTAGCCATGGCTATTTCGACCCCTGATTTGGCCGATGCCAGTTCCGAGGCCAATCTTTCTCGATCAGATGTCACTAAGTCCAACCGAGACCGGAATTCCTCGATATTCTTGGCTTGCGCCAAGGCTCTCTCTTTCGAGCTCCGGAGTTGTTCCTCGACCGAGGCTAGTTGAGCCCGGGCGGTCTCATTTTCAGCATCAAGGCGGTCCATTTTCTTTTTCCATTTCTCGGCCTCCGCTTTCACTGTGTCTACCTCAGCACAAAGCTGCCCAACCACATCGATCTTTTGCTAAACCTACGGGACCGAACTATTAGCCATCACGCCTAAATCAGTGTTAGTAACTTTAAAGATTCTCTTTACTTGCTCGGACAAGTCGGCTTGTTCTTTCCGAGCTTCTTCTAGCTCGGCCCGAAGTCCTTTTACTTCTCCTTCCCTTTGCTTATTAAGAAGCATGAAGGTGTCTCTCTCCTCAGTAAGCCTTCGAATTTCAGCTTCGGACCGGGTTAACTCCCATCGAGATCGGATAAACGCTTCGTGATAGAGTGCAAAAGCCTACAAAAAATAAAAAGGAGTTATACAAAAGAAGAAAAATACAAGTATGAAAATTGATAAGAGAAAGCGGACTTACCCGATTTAGGGTCTGCTGAGCTTCGTTGAATATACGAGGAATCCCCGCCTTGCCCGAGCTCTTCTTCAAAGCCTTCGAATCGCTCGGACTGGTAGCATCTTCTATTCTAACAAAATAACCATGGAAAAGGTTTTCCTCTCCATGGCCCCCTCCCCATGATAAACCTCCACAACTTGGGCGTCATGTATCATAGACTGGGAAAATGAAGGAAAAGAAGGGGAATCATCGATCTCTATTGCCCCGATTATGTCTTTCAAGGCACCACCTCCATCTCGGGGAACATCAAACTCGCTTCCTGCATTGTCATCAACCGCCTCTTCGACAGATTCTTTGCCCCGAGGTATAACTTCCTCGGTCCCTTTTTGCTCCGGAACTTGGGTCGAAGTATTCTCTATGACCTTGTCGGACCTAGGAAAAGCAGAATCGGTCCTCACTGATCCCGAAGCTTTACCAATATCGGAGCCAGCCCGTGCACGGGCCACTAGCCCAGAGTTACCTTCTTCTTCTTCTTCTTCTTCTTCTTCTTCTTCTTCTTCTTCTTCTTCTTCTTCTTCTTCTTCTTCATCCCTTAGACGCATGACCGACTCCATAGTTAGTGGGATTGTGGTTCCCTTAGGCTTACAGACTGCCCTCTTCTTAGGTTTTTTACCCTCGGGGTATGAGGTCCTTTTTCTCTTATTTTCCTTCTACGGCTTCGAGACAGGCGGTAAAGTTTCTTTACCACCAGACGGGGGCCTCACGACTGCATCTTTTTCGAGACCTACGAAGGAAGAAGAAGATAAGTAGACTCGTGCTTCGAATAAATGTGTCACCTCGAATGACAAACGAATCAGTAAACCAAGATGAAAGCTTACCATGAGTACGAGCTTCCCATCGACCCTTCGACAAATCACGCCATGAGCGCTCGGAAAATATTAACGTCGAGATGATGTTTTTGACCCAGTTCTCGAGGTGAGGAACCACACCCACCATTCAAGCAACGACTGCATCGAGAAAGGCACTAGTAAGAAAGGATGAAGAAGTAAGAGAAACAGAAATTTAAAACGGGATCGTACTTACTTTTCATATTTCATTTCTCAGGAAATAGCATGCTCTCTGCACGGATTAGGTCCGAGGTCTTTACTCGAACAAACCGGCTCATCCAGCCCCGATCCTTATCTTCATCTATGCTCGACGTGAACACCTTGGCGGCACGGCGTTGAAGCTTTATCATCCCGCCTCGGTAAAGTCAAGGACTATACAATCTTATAAGGTGGTCGAGGGTGAAGGGAAGACCTTCGATTTTGGTCATAAAGAAACGAATCAAGATGACGATCCTCCAGAAAGAATAATGAATCTGGCCGAGGGTCACCTGGTATTTCTTGCAAAAATCGATAATGATGGATCAAAGGGACCCAACGTGAAATGGTAAGTATAAACACTTAGATACTCTTCCACGTGGGTAGTGATCGATTCCTCCGGTGCCAGTACCACGACCTATTTGCCTACCCAATTACAATCTTTCTTCACCACATCATGGAGGCTTACATGTATCGAGCATATATATCTCGACACCGGCTCACACCGACCGGCCACCGAAGAGGGTTTATCGACCTTAAAGTCAGAATCGATAACACACCCCCAGGAACAAGTTCTTCAAGGCGTGGCTCAACCACTGGTTTCTCACCGGCCGGCCGTGATGAGGAAGCAACCTCTTTCTGAGGAACAGTTTTAGATATCTTGGCCATCTAAATTTTCAAGAATAAAGAAGACGGGAAATTGAATATTTTAGTTTCGATGAGGAACAAGCAAAGAAATTTTCAGAACCTGAAAACAAATAATTTTGGAGAAGGCGAGGAACAATGAAGGTTAGAATGAGATGGATTGAAAGTAAAAATTTAAAATGGTAAAGGAAGGACGCTTTTTATAGGTTACACAACGGCGGTTCAAAATTGGTAGTGACCGACATCGACTGACACATATTTAATGCCTTGGTAACTGAACCGACGGGATATTTATCACATACGTCATGGTCGGGCTCGATGTAGACGTCAGTGTATATCTAGTCATGTCGTTGGAAAATCATATCATTTCTCGCCACATTCTTTCAGAAAAATGAGGGGACTATATGTATACGGTCAAATGCGAGTTTGTCAGACAGCGTTCAGGTATTTGTCTAATATCTAATCGGTATAGTGGTATTTTAAGTTATGTACTGAATTTGCGTGCATGGAAGGACCCGTATGCCTAACACCGTTACTGTGTTAGGCACTTGAAGGCCAACTTCCAGAAGGCTCATCCAAACAAGAACTGACATGATTTAATGTGGATGGCTGCAACAGATCACCAAGAGTGTAAATTCAGGAAGCGAATGGAATTGATTAGGCAGAAAAACCTAGAAGCCTATCGTTGGTTAATACGACATGAGCTTGACAAGTGGACATTGCATAAGGATGGTGGTAGAAGATGGAGAATTTTGACTACAAATATGTTAGAATCTTCCAACGGGTTGTTGAAGTATGCACGTTGATTGCATGCCACTTCCATGGTGCAGATGTCATTCAAGCAGATAGCGGAGAGGTTTGTTGAAAGATCCAGAGGTGCATCGTCATTGATAGAAAGGGGTGTTGAATTTATGCCATAACCAATGAAACGATTTGATAAATATAGGAAGTGAGCATAGTGGCATACATTGTTGAAGCAACGCAACGAGCGAAATATTTTTGAAGTTCGCACTGGTCTGCATCAAAACCGTAGTAATAATACCCACACCATCAAAGAATCTAGAAGATTATGTTTGTCATGACCCTAATTTCCCTCTGTAGGATGTCGTGATGGTACCTAATCTCTAAGACTATGTAAGCCTAACACTTACTAAATAAATAAAAGAATTCAACCAACGAATGATAAATACAAGATAAAAAATCTTATACACAATTACAATTCCCAAACCCGGTAGTACAAGTCATAAGCTCTATTGAGTTTGTTAAAAAAATCCCTAAATGCAACTATTCAGGATAGAATTAAACAGTACAATAAAAATATCAGAAGGTGACTCCGAGCATGCGAACGCGACGACAGGTTTACCTTGAGTCTCCACAGCTCGACTAGCCCGCTAATAATCAGCAACAATCGTGGCACCTGGATCTGCACAAAAAATATGCAGAAGTGCAGTATGAATACTCCACAACGGTACCCAGTAAGTATCAAGACTAACATCAATGGAGCAATGACGAGGGACAATCAAGAAACCTACCAGATTACACAACATGAACAAGTATGAAGGTGAACTAAAAAAGAAAAACAATATTAATATACAACTAATCAGGATAAGGAATACAAAATAATACTTGCAACGAGACACCAATAACAACAATATTTAACAGGAAGCAGTCAGGTAATAATGCCATAGAGTAAGCTGGACACAATTTAAGTCCGGATGAAATCAAAATAAAGGAAAAACCAGCAACAACTCAATAAGAACAACCTCTGTCACACCAGATTTGCATTTCCACGAGGTACCGAACCTCTTAATCACAGCTCACAGGTCCCAAGAACCTTAATCACTTGCCATCTTATGCCTACATTACAACTCATATCCGCACGAATGACTCGCATGCTATTAGAACATCCCTCACACAGAAAGCAAGTAGATAAGAGTACGTATAATGGTTAATTCAGGATTCACCTTTTGAAACTGATATGGGTGATTTAACTACGTATATGTTTGTGCAAGTGTTCTACCACAATTTCAGTCAACAAATAGGAGTAGATAAAATGAATGGCACATAAGAAAGGATCACCACAAAATGTACAGTATAATAAAAATAGCAATAAAGTTTGAAGCAGCGACCAGCACAACAAGATTAGCTACATAGAATTGAGCAAAAAGTGTATCGCGGAGGAAAACAATCAGTAGTATGCTAAGGAAAACAACAATCAAAGACAAGTGCATAGAAAATGGGAAATGACAACAAGAGCCCTCTCGAGGTACCGCCTCGTAGTCTCAAATCGTAAAATGAATCACAACTTTTCTTATATCACCGTGGGAGCCTTTATATTTAGTTTTGAATATCATTTTTCCGAAATAGCATCTCACATTCTAGCCCACCTTATCACACCGCATGGCTTCTAGTATTTTCCCTACTAGCCACGCGTTTCAAACCCAAACCTTATACCACCGTATGTGTATCAATAATAACAACAGCACGACAGAAACCTCATGCAACACAATAACAACTGCATGACAGAAACCTCGTGCAAACACAATAATAACAGCACAACAGAAACCTCGTGCAAACACATAACAATTATCTCAACAACAACACGTATGCCAAACCATAACAACTCAAATAAATGACTTTCACAGTATGTGGCCACATGCCACAACATTTCCTCAAAACAATTTTAATATCACAACCACGCATAGCCCTCGCCTCAACAACACTGAATGTAATAGAAACAATGATAATAATATGAGAATACGGCAAGTAAATCAACTCAGGAATTTCAAAACATAAAGGGACAGAAGAACGAGTTCACAAAGAAATACACAACATGGAATAATGGTCTCAACAAGAATAACTCAACAAGGAAGAGATAATACGTAGCCATGATTCCACAAAAGTACAATTCAACGATAACAGGGATAACATGAATCAATGATTCCAAATAAGGATAAGTCAACAATGATAAGGGATAACAAAACTTCATTTAGGGTGGAGCAATCACGGAAGAGATACAACAAATTCAATTAAGGATAAGCAAATTATTATTAAAAAAAAAATTCAATTAATGATAGGTAATTACAGAAAATATAATAATAACTTCAATCAAGGATAAACAATTACGGAAATGATAGCATGGCAATAAAAGAGGCAACAACTTCAGTTAAGGCACATAAGAGTTTAATCGGCAATAAGGGTAAAATATGAAGCAATTAATTCCAAATAAAACACGTAAGAGTGAATTTAGTAAATAATGAATTTAACATGACCAAACACCTTCATATTTAATGGACATAAGAACCTAAGAGCACTAAACAGTCAAATTTCCATAAATAAGCCCGAGCACGTACTCGTCACCTCGCGTACACGGCTTTCACATGACACAATTAACACAAATGACTCAAATTCTAAGGGGTAGTTCCCCCCCTCCCCCAACAAAGTTAGGCAAGATACTTACCTCAAGGAATCTAGATAATTACTCTAAAATGACCTTCTCAAGTAAAAAAAACTTCGGACGGCTCAAATCTAGACAAAATAACTTCAAATCCTAAATAAAACTCATAGGAAATAATTCCGGATAATAAAGCTTCAATCTTTAATAAAAACTAAAAGTTAATCCAAAAGTCGACACCCGGGCCCGCGTCTCGGAACCCGACCAAAAATATAAAATTCGAACAACCATTCGATAACGAGTCCAACCATATAAGAATTACCAAATTCCGATATCAATTCGTCCTTCAAATCATCATTTTATATTTTGAAAGATTTCTTTAAAAAATTCTATTTTTTCTCAACTCAAAACACTAATTATAAGATAAAAATAAAGATAGAATCACAGATATAATAAATTCCTGGTGAAGAACACTTACCTCAACGATTTGCTTGAAAAACTCACGAAAAATCGCTCAAAACCGAGGTCTACAACTCAAGATATGATAAAATTAGCCAAAACCCTCAATTTGAAAAATATATTCTGCTGTCAAGGTATTTGCACATCGCGATCGCGGAAATTTACATGCGACCACGAAAAAGAAGCAATGACTGCCCCAAAATTGCACTACACGATCAAGAATGGCTCCATGCTATCGTGAATAAGAAAAGAACACTACCCCATGAAAAGGTACTACGTAATCGTGAACCAGAAAGTGTGATCGCGAAAGAGAAAAATATACCAGCTGCTGAGCTGTGCTACGCGAACGTGGAACTATGAACGCGAACGCGGTGAATGAGGATACACATGTACGCTTTAGCTGGCAAAATTATGCAAACGCGAAGAAGAAAAGATCCAGACACCAAAATGGCCTACGCGAACGCGGAATGGACTTCGCGATCGCGTATAAGGGGACATCAGATATCATAACATTCATCCAAAATATAAGAAAATGACCGTAGCCCATCCGAAACATGCTTGAGTCCATCGGGACCCCGTCAAAACATACCAACATGTTATGTAACATACCACGGACCCTATCGAGGTCTCAAATCACATCAAACAATGTCGAAACTACGAATCGCACCCCGAATCAAACTTATGAACTTTCAAATCTTCAAACTTCTAAAATTCGCGCCGAAACATATCAAATCAACCCGGAATGATGTCAACTTTTGCATGCAAGTCCCAAATGACATAACAGAGCTAATACAACTATTGGAATCAAAATCCAACTCCGATATCACCAAAGTCAACTCACGGTCAAACCTCTCAATCTTCCAAAACTTCAATTTTCTAATTTTTTGCCGAAATTCTTCAAATTACCCTACGGACCTCCAAATCCAAATCGGGACGCACGCCTAAGTCCAAAATTACCATATGAAGCTATGGAAATCATCAAAATTCCATTTCGAAGTTGTCTATATAAAAGTCAAATTTTGGTCAACTCTTGCCGCTTAAGCATCAAAAAATAAGAATCCCCCTTCCAAATCAATCTCGAATCATCCGAAATCTGAACTCGGTCATGCACGCATGTCATAACATATAATACAAAGCTTCTCGAGACCTAAAGCCACTAAATGGGATACTAATCCTCAAAATGACTGGTCGGATCATTACAATATTTGTGTTGGAAATGATCGATCTATTACTTGCCATGCTCGCATGCCATGAAGTGCTTTCGACATACCAGTTTTGCGATGACGAGGTACGTTGATAAAGAATATAGTGTTGCTGCATACGTAAACACCTATAGTGGCCACCTTAAACCAGTGGGTGTTGAGCATTATTGGCCGCTGGAACCATTTAAAATGATGTGTAATAAGGATTATATGCGTCAACGACATGTGAAAATAATAATGCGGAGACGGAACCAAATGGATGTTGGTGATATAGTTTATGTACATAAATGTGGCATATGTTCCCAAACAGGACACAACAGTCGTAAATGTCCTTCAGCTGGTTTGGGAAGCAGTAGTAATTCAGCTCCAGTTGGCAGTTCATCCATGAGCCCAATTATCAAGGATAAACTTAGTGTTTTGTTGCACTAAATATATGTAAATGTTCAATTTATAATATTTGTGAAATAAAATTATGTTTCCAATAGGGTTAAATCTAATTGACATTTAGCATTGAAGATTCACTACAACAATTTAAATATTCCCCAAGATATAAATAATAATTTTTATTCGCCATTATCGTCACTGTTTGGGAATCCTACGTCCAACGTCTGCGGTAGAAACTTAGGTAGTCATTCTTACTCGACAACTGTTGGAAAAATAGGATAATCAATGTCTCTATGCAATTTGTCATTTTTTAATAAATCTCAATACTGATCCTTCATTCCTTGCAGGTAGTTAAGATCTTCAAGTGCATGATGAACGGCTAGTGCCTTTTCCATCTCTAAAATCTCCTTCATCAAATGCCAAATCACTTCTGGTTCATCGTTGTGTGTGTTTGTTTGGAAGGTTACAAACAATGCTTGTGGTACAACAGCCCATGCTAGTGGCATAGTACTTCATAATCACACCTTTTTGAGTAAATGGGAACCTATTGTAGTTTTGCGCCCCAAATTCGCATGCCTTCAAGCTTTGTAAAATGCGCTTCGCCCTCAATAATGTGCCTTGCAACTTTAAGATCAATGTGTATATTGATAGGATTATTTTCCAAGGGACGTAGAACACCATACCCCTTGTCATCAACCAAATCAGTATAGCAACCTAGTATATTATTTTTAAGGTAGGGGTCGATTGTGTTATAACGTGTTCTATGTGAATCTATTGAACTACCTTAATCTTTTTGCCTGTTATTAAGCCACTTAGTAAATGTTAGTGGCATTTCTGAAATAGATGTTGTAATGGTTCTTGAAATGGTTTTTGAATACTGGAATGTTGGTTTAACTTAAGAAGAACTAAACTGCACGAATTTGTTTGTTAAAAGTAGCGCATCACCAATATGGTTATGTGTATTGTCATGTCGACCTGAAAAGCTACACCCACTTGTACCCTAAAAACTCATTAGCATGCAAAACATAGCGCATCACCAATGTGCGTTATGTGTATTGTCATGTCGACCTGAAAAAGTTGTCGACCTGAAAAGTTGCACCCACTTGTACCCTAAAGAATTATTAGCACGTGAAACGTAGCGCATAACCAATATGCGTTATGTGTATTGTCATGTCAACCTGAAAAAGCTGTCGACCGGAAAAACTACACCCATTTACACCCTAAAGAATCATTAGCATGTGAAAGAATCATTAGCACACGATACATAGTGCATCATCAATATGTGTTGTGTAACCTAAAATCACTCTTAGTTGCCTACTAAAACCCCGTGCATTTTAGTTATTATTTGTGTTGTAACCAAACGAAGAAAATAACTTTCCATTAATGTTTTATTTTCAAGCATTACGACATGTCTGGACGACATACCAAGGTGTTACTGTGGCAAACGTGCGATTTTGAAGCCATGTTAGTCAAATTGCAATCTAGGGCACATACGTTGGATATGCAAATAGGTTGTAAGTTATTATTATTGAAAGTTATGTTTGTTAATAGTTTTTATATAACATGTTAATTAATTATCTTTTGTTATCATCCCCATTGGTAGGACGAAAATCAATATGGTTTTGAAGAATGGTATGATGAACCCATTAAGTAGGATATTAGAAATCATGTGTGCTAAACATTTGGAACATGACCGGTGAGTACGAACTCCAGATCTTGAAACTGCAAGAACAACTTGTAGCAGTGAAGGAGAAACTAAAAGAGGCAGAAGAAGAAAATAATCAGTTGGAAGAAAATTTTAAGTGGTTGAAGCATAAAATAATATGCGATCGTGACTAAACAAACACATGGGTGCGTTAAGTATAGTTTTTTATTTTTATGTTGTACGTGTCATGTATTATCTTTAATTGTTAACGAATTTAAATTTATGTTAAGTTGTCTTATTTTTTTGTGTTCTAGTCTTAAACTAATAAATAACCCAAAAAATAAAAACACGTGCGCAAATTATGTAAAACATCAATAATTTTGCTATTATATATTTAATGTCATATATACAACTCAGAATACACATCAAAGAGTCCCACAGTATGTATTCTTTAAAGTAATGGCTGACCTGAGGCGCATCCTATCCGGCCCGGCTACGCTATCAGGATCATCCTTATCACGCTGCCTCTTTATCGGAGGATGCGTTGCATCATGATCGTCAATAAGGCTGGCAGGCTCGGTAGAAGCGGTCGTTGGGCCATTAGTAACCTACAGAATAATCAGATATTTTAGTATCTTAAATATAGAATACTAACGTACGTGTTAGCAAAAATATTTAATGGTCATACCATGGTCTCAGCGTGCTCCTGAATAAGATCATTCGTATATGGCAAGTTAGTATCGCACAATGTGGCCTCCGTAATAGGCGATGATGAAATCTTAAAAAAAATATAAACACTTCAGATATTACCGACCAATCTCTAAGATAAAAACAAATTGAAATAATAGTAATATAAACAAACCTGTGCATGAGTAGCGACACAATGCTCTATCGGAACATCGAGGTGCACTAGAGTAGATGAAGGCTATGGCGTCTCGCCCCGATGTGATGTATACCTATCTATGCCTGAAAGATACTCAGTAGCCTTCGGTGATGAGCCATAACTCAGACGTCTCCCACTATGAATATCTCATACCAGATGATCAACAACAACTGTCGATGGTTCTGGACGATCAGGAAAATGCTTATCCCACTTTTACTGCGTAATGGTCGTGCCCGTCATCAACACTGGAGATGATAGGGTCTACGAAGTCCTTGGTGATAGTTGAAGGATGAATGGCGGCATATCATAAGAAGCATCGTGTGGCATAGGGTAGTCACCCGACTGATCAGCTATAATATCCTCCACGGGTGCCTCAACGCCCCCTTGTTGGGGACCCCATCTTCGCCGACCACTACGACCACGTAGGCCACCCCTTCCTCTCTGGCCACTCCTTCCACGTCTACCGCGTTCAGGGTCTACTTATGGCCCATGATGGTACTCCTCGGGTGGCACATAAGCATCCTCGTATCCTAAGGGCCCATCCTCTCGGGCACGTCTCGGTGTGTCAGCACCAAGATCAGTAACCCGACGGCCAAACCCGTGCACAACTACCGCTCCTTCGCTTGTATGTTGTAGCATATCTAGTCCCAACTGGTAGAACTGGTGTAAGCCAATAGCCTGAATAACATATAAAATATTAATTATAGAAGGATAATGTAACATTATAAGTAAGTATAACAAATAATATACCAGTGCCTCTGCTTCCCGGTGTATGGGATGTACCGACCACCAATGCGATGAACAGGATTACCGGCGAGAATTCGGGTAACTCTGCGATACCAACCCATGTACTCATGCTCGCCGTCCAAATAGTCTGGTGGAGGGTGTGGCAGAATCAGGCTATACTTCTGGTCCTAATCCTCTATATGGGCCTCTAGCCAGGCCAAGTATGTCTGGTCGACCTTGCAGCGACCATCCCATTGGTAATGTGTAGAATGCCAAGTGGTTGGAATAGGTACAATCTGGGGTCGACCAAACTAGCAAAGAACTCGCTCGGTGGCATGATGCTCGATTATATCGAGACATATCAGTGGGACAAAAAATCTCCACATCGGTCGACCACGGGAGCAATAATCTGGCAATCCATCAATGAGCGCGTCACTGTATGGCCTAATACGAACTATTTATTAAACATAAGAATCGTGAGTAAATGAAATATATATCAATCCAGGCCAAGTAAACTTAAGTATATGTGTACTTGAGCACCTTCAAGTAAATCTAACAAATCCCTGTAATAAGGGAGATGATGTCGAACCTCGACCTCGCGGGCGTGGCCTCGCCTATCAACCCACTACTAGCTAGTGGGAGAAATGGTGGAGGTGGAGCATCCGGAGCTATCAGTGGCAAAGGTGGATTAAACTGCAGGAACGCTTCCCATGCCCAAACCTAATATAGATTATGGACGTAAAATTTAAGGCATTTGTTTTACTTTGTATGTTATAATGATGAAAAGAATTGACTATGTTTTCACGTGCAACAGTGGTATAAAACCGGCAACGTCTCTCTGGGTGACCATGCACGCTCGACACATCTGCCTATACAGGTAAGCTAGATTAGTTGTACCCCAGCTGTAACCAGATAAATCATCTAGCCGCTCCAGATGATGTAGAAATTGCAAGCTGACTAGGTTTCCCTAAGTGTTCGGGAATAGTATACAACCAAACATCATCAGTAGCAACAACCTCGTCTGCTTGCTGATATCCTCTAGCGATGAATCATTAGTAATCTCCGCGTGCATCGCCGCCAGATGCTGTCTAACGGGCGTCAGCTGCAATCGACTGGCCCCACTCAAAGCAGTCAGCTCTGCAAGCTGGAAACTGGACAACCTCTGCAACATATGAAGGTTGTCCTCTCCCATATAGTCCCTAAGAGCATGCAGGTAAGCTACACGTATACAATCAACGGACATCCCGAAAAGAACCTCCACGTCCTCTAGCGTGATGGTAGCCTCACCGATTAGTAGATGAAATGTGTGCGTCTCCGGTCACCACCGCTCTATCATAGTCGTGATCAACACCCGGTCAAATTGCGACCGGTCGATCTCTATGATCCTGTAAAAACCCGTCCGCTGAAGGCATCTAACTATACGGGGATGCAGTGGGTGGTCCCTAATAAACACCCACACACCGTCTATACGTTTGGGGTGGAAGGTCCGGGACAAACAATGCCCATCCGAGATGTGTGAAGACCTATGGTTGCCCTGGAGCAACAATAACTCTTGAGATGCAGGCCCAGGATGCACAAGAGGAAGCTTCATGACGATGTCCGTAAATTGAACAATATTAATTAAAGTATTTTTCTGTTTAATCGTTTAACATCTTTAAATATATTGAAATATTTTTTATATTATTACTAAGGTTGATATATTTTCTATATTATTATAATTATGTTAGTTTCTTACATTTTTTACTAAAATTCGGCAGGGTTTTGTTTTAACTATCATTCTTTTCAGCTATTTTTGAGTATAATAGAATTAAATAATTAATTTTCATAACTATACATGATATAATTAATAAGTATTCATATAAAAATACTTAGGTTGACAAATTTTCTATATTGTTGTTTTATATGTTATTTTCTTGCATTTTTAACTAAAATTCGAGAGGGTTTTTATTTGAACTATCATTTGTTTTCCAGATATTTTTGGGGCTAACAGAGAAAATAAATATTTAATTTCAATAAATAAAAATATATTTTAGTAATTATTCATATTACAAATACTTAGGTTGATAAAGTTTCTATATTAATATTTCATATGTTAGTTTCCTACATTTCTTTACTAAAATTCTATAGGGTTTTGTTTGAACTATAATCTTTTTAAGTTTTTTTTAAGGTTATAACAGAATTAAATATTAAATTTTCATAAGTAATCAATATATATTCAATAATTATTCATATAAAAATACTAAATAATATTGAATTTATTTCATTCGTAACGATTTGTTTGTTAACTATCATATTTTTTTCCAAATTTCTCTCATTTAATTCATAATTGAGTACTCTAACCGAGTTTGTTAAGGAGAGCACGTAGTTTTTATTCCAGACTACAGAATCTTAAGGAACACTAAAGTCACACCACTCTAAATGGCCATAAACAAAGTCAACTACCATAAGCTAAAATTTATTATCAGTTTAATACGCTAAAGGGCACTACATAATAATTAAAGGCACAACATAACACTAAAGGGCACTAAAAAATAATAAAGCCACATATTAATATACGTACAACACTAAAATCACATATAACAATAATTATTTAATAAAATAATAATATATATTTTTAATAATATTTTAGCACATAAATAAACTAATCCAGATAAAAACCAAAAATATTAATTATATCATAAAATGAACACAAAAAACATACAACACTATAAAAACAACTAATAAGAACTTTATATACATGAGTTTTACCAAAAAGTAAGTTGGAATACCTCGATTTAAAATTTTTTGAATTGTGAAAAATTAATGATTTGGGAGCCGAAACGAGCAATAGACGAGATCAACTACACGACAATGCCTTGAATCCGGTGTTTGCTTGCTAAAATACGGAGAGGACACGATTTTTGGGGGGACTAGTGGACTCCAATGGAGATTTTTGTTAAAATTGGGGGGGGGGGGGGGGGGAGATTTTGCTTCTGTCTGGTCGGGGAAGAAGACTGACCCGATATTTTATATAGGTATAGCGCATATATAGGATGCGCTATGTCTGCCTATCTTTTCAACTTCTGGTATAACGCATCATATATATGCGCTATATATATATTATTATTATTTTTTACCGCCATTTTAAAATTAAAATATAGCACATGTGTTGCATGTGCTATACTTTAACGGACAAACGTGTTATTAAGGTATAGTGCATTCAACACATGCGTCATATATAAATTGGTCATCAGTTGATTTTTTCATCTATTTTTGTGCTTTGAATCCAAATAAATAATATTTTGGTTACTCCATTTAGAAATGAGTAGGCAAGATTTCTATCTATTCTTATCTTAATAATTCCATTCCAAATATTTGTCTTTTTCACCAGCTCATTGTGTGAGGGAGATCATAATATGATCGTGATATGATACTTTAATTTCGAGTCTCTAATGATATAAGAATTTTCAATTCCTCGTCAGCATCAGATCTCTTTTCGCTTGTTTAATAGTGATCTCCATAGTTTACTCTTTGACATATCTGTTTATTTCTTGTCCTTTGTATTTTAGCTGTTCATCTTTTTCTTATTAAACTTCTCGCGTGACAGATTATAATTATAATGTAATCAACGAGTAAGGCATGAATAAGAAATGGTAATTAAATTGGACTTGTGGGCCCAAAGACTTTCCTTATGCGTGAAAATAACACGGGCTAGCCAGTTTTCATACTGGTAATCGAAAAGAGTTTGTAAAGTCATTAAAAAATAGTTATTGTTTTGTTGAAACACAAAAATTTCCAGCATAATATGCGGGATTATGGAGCTCCCATGAATAAACTTCCATCATATTATGTTGGAAATCCATCACACGAAAAGTTCCAGCATAATATGCGGGATTATGGAGCTCTTGCATATAAACTTCTCAAATATTATGTTGGTGACGAGCGCAAAACCGGTGTATAAAACATAGGCTCGCTAGTCAAATATAGTATAGTATTAATCGCCTCCACAGGGATAGGTTATTAACCTTTGAATTTGGGTTATTAACTAATTAAGAATAAAAACTAACATTCTCAATTGTGAATGAATAATGGGAAATTAGTAACGATTGAATGTCAATGTGAGAAACAAGGGCTCTGACAAGATAAGTGATCAACAAGATAAGTGATCAACTATTACAGTGGGCAACTCTATGTTATGTTCACTCTTAACTTCTATTGACTCTTTCGAATTTAATAGATGATTAGGCTATCTTGAGGATTCAAATTCCACTACTAGAAATTCGGTAAAAACCGACAAACGTTGGTCGGTAATGGCCAAAAATTGACCAAAACTCGACCATTTACATGCGGACGGTATTTTTGTGGTCGGAAAGGAATACCGACCAAAGTTGGTCGGAAATTACCGACCAACTTTGGTCGGTCAAAAATATTGCAAAACAAAATCGACCAAAGTTGGTCGGTATTTTAATTATGTAATAAAAAGATTCACCATCTGGGAATCGAACCGGGGTCTATACTGTGGCAGGATACTATTCTACCACTAGACCATTGGTACATTTTGTTTTAAGACTGTCTTTTATTTGATTTATACTCTTTAATTGTATTTTCGCACGAAAATAACCGACCAAAGTTGATCGATTTTATTAAAAAGTAAAATTACCGACCAAAGTTGGTCGATTTTTTTAAATGACCCGCCGAATTAACCGACCAATTTTGGTCGGTTTTTTAAATATTAATTTTTATTTATTTTAATTGAAAAACCGACCAAGTTGGTCGGTTTCTTGAAACATAAATTTCGCGAGACTCAAAAATAGTTTCCCGCATTTTTGCGCCAAAGAAAACCGACCAAAGTTGGTCGGTTTCATAAAAAAAAATATATATATATTTCGAAAATCCGACCAACTTTGGTCGATTTTTTGACCGACCAAAGTTGGTCGGTCGACCTTGATCGGGTTTTGCCGAATTTCTAGTAGTGTTCTTCTTCCGAATGAATTCGAGTGCGCTAAACTAACCTAATGATATGTGCTGAGAAAATATGCAATGATATGTTGAACGAATGATCTTATAAAGTACGTCTCTCGACTAATTTTCTAACTTGGGTCAACTAATAACTGTGTTAGCTCTTCCGATTACCAATAAGAGTCGTGAAATCAACCTAAACAAGATAATACAATGTAAATTGCAGCAACACTTCTCTTTCGATTAAAGTAAAATCACAATTAGCCTTGCAACTCAATTAATAACTCATTCAACAAATTCAAGCAATTAACACAAAGCAAACCCAGAACAATAGTCAAATCGCAATATCTGTCAATAACCCTAAGAAATATTACTCCATAGTGGAGAAGTTGTTCATCACAAGAGTATTAGGATAACAAGAAAATATTACAATTCCCAAAATCAAACAAACTTCCGTATTGAATGAATTGGATGAAGTATTTAGAGTTTCAGTTGTTTCCTTGCCTTCTTCTCTCCAAATATTGCTCCAAAATCCGAGATGCCTTGTTTTGAGACGAGCTAGGCTTCATATAGGTCAAAAAGGCCGCCTCCAAAATTACAAAAATAGGCCCGGGTCAAATTCCCGAAGGCAGACGTGCGCGGCCGCGCACCTAGAGGTATGATCGCGCTTATGGCCGTGCACCTGAGATTTCCTCTTGCTCAACTCTTTTTCCTCATACTAAGTGCATTATTCGTCCATTGATCCCTTCTGCGTGCAGGGAAGGAACTCCTGGTCATTCTTATCAGCAGAGTTATTTCTTATATGAAAGCTCGGCGTATGGTCGAGAAAGGGTGTCTAGCCTATTTGGCTTATATTCACGATCCCAGTGCGGATGTTCTTCTATAGACTCAGTACCAGTTGTTCGTGAATTTCCAAAAGTATTTCCTACAGATTTGGTGGGGATGCAACCCGACAGAGATATTGACTTCTGTATTGATTTAGCTCCGGGTGCTCAGCCCATTTCTATCTCACCATACCATATGGCCCCGCCGGAGTTGAAAGAATTGAAGGAGCAGTTACAAGACTTGCTTGATCAGGGATTCATTAGACCCAGTATCTCGCCATGGGATGCACTAGTATTATTTGTCAAGAAGAAAGATGGTTTTATGCGGATGTGTATAGATTATCGCCAGTTGAATAAGGCCACTATCAAAAACAAATATCCGCTACCAAGAATTGATGACTTATTTGATCAGTTTCAGGGTGCCAAGATATTCTCGAAGATCGATTTGAGGTCTGGTTACCATCAGTTGAAGATTAGGGCATTTGATGTCCCTAAAATAGCTTTTCGGACTCGGTATGGGCTTTACAAATTCCTAGTGATGTCATTTGGGTTGACAAATGCCCCAACAACATTTATGGATTTGATGAATCGGGTGTTCAAGCCCTATTTGTATTCTTTTATGGTTGTATTCATTGATGATATCTTGATTTACTCCAGCAGTCGAGAGGAGCATAAGCAACATCTTCGAAGTGTGCTTCATACTTTGAAGAATAATCAGTTATA
This sequence comes from Nicotiana tomentosiformis, assembly GCF_000390325.3. NCBI lineage: Eukaryota > Viridiplantae > Streptophyta > Magnoliopsida > Solanales > Solanaceae > Nicotiana > Nicotiana tomentosiformis. Next base: position 90,309,997 of record NC_090817.1, read on the forward strand.
TGCCAAATTTTCAAAATATGAGTTTTGGTTAGACTCATTTGCCTTTTTGGGGCATGTGGTATCGACAGAAGGCATAAAGGTGGATCTTAAGAAGATAGAGGCTGTTCAGAATTGGCCTAGAACTACCTTAGTTACAGAGATTCGGAGTTTCTTGGGTTTAGCAGGTTACTATCATCGGTTCGTGGAAGGATTTTCATCTATAGCAAGCCCATTGACCAGACTGACCCAGAAAGGTGTCCCATTCAGATGGTCAGACGAGTGTGAGTTGAGCTTTCAGAAGCTCAAGACCGCTTTGACTATGGCACCAGTGTTGGTATTACGCACAAGTTCAGGATCGTATACGGTGTATTGTGACGCATCTCACATTGGGCTTGGTGAAGTATTAATGCAAGATGGCAGGGTGATTGCATATGCGTCGGGGCAGTTGAAAGTTCACGAGAAGAATTATCCTGTTCATGACTAAGAATTGGCGGCCATTATTCATGCGCTAAAGATTTGGAGGCATTACCTCTACGGTGTCTCATATGAGGTATTTACTGATTATCGTAGCCTTCAGTATCTGTTCAAACAAAAAGATCTTAATTTAAGATAGAGAAGATGATTGGAGTTGTTGAAAGACTATGATATCACCTTTTTGTATCATCCCGGAAAGGCTAATGTGGTGGACGATGCTTTGAGTAGAAAGGCTGCGAGTATGGGCAGTCTTGCATATATTACTGTTGGTGAGAGGCCATTAGCTGCAGATGTTCAGAATTTGGCTAATCAGTTCGTGAGGTTAGATGTTTTAGAACCCAGTCGGGTTCTAGCTTGCACAATCGCTCGGTGTTCTTTATATGAGCGTATCAGAGAGAGGCAGTATGATGATCCTCATTTACTTGTCCTTAAGAACACGGTGCGGCACGGTGATGCCAAACAGGTTGATGTGGGGGAAGACAGAGTTCTACAAATGCATGGTCGTATTTGTGTGCCTAATATTGACGGGCTTCGTGAATTAATTTTTGAAGAGGCACACAGTTCCAGGTATTCTATTCATCCACGTACCGCCAAAATATATCAAGATTTGCGGCAACATTATTGGTGGAGGAGAATGAAAAAGGATATAGTTGCATATGTAGCTCGGTGTCTGAATTGTCAGCAAGTTAAGTACGAGCATCAGAGACCTAGTGGTTTGCTTCAAAAGTTAGAAATTCCTGAGTGAAAATGGGAGCATATCACTATGGATTTTGTTGTTAGAATCTCACTGACTCAGAAAACATTTGACGCAGTTTGGGTCATTGTGGACAGGTTGACCAAGTCAGCACATTTCATTCCAGTGACAGTTGCCTATTCTTCAGAAAGGTTAGCTGAAATTTACATTCGTGAGATTATCCGCCTTCACGGTGTGCCCGTGTCTATTATTTTAGATCGAGGTACACAGTTTACCTCACACTTCTGGAGGGCTGTACAGCGTGAGTTAGGCACGCGGGTTGAGTTGAGTATAACATTTCATCCACATACAGACGTACAGTTAGAGCGCACCATTCATATATTGGAAGATATGCTTCGCGCTTGTGATATAGACTTTGGAGGTTCTTAGGATCAGTTCTTGCCACTTGCGGAGTTTGCTTATAATAATAGCTACCAGTCGAGCATTCAGATGGATCCATATGAGGCATTATATGGAAGGAAATGTCGTTCGCCAGTTGGCTGGTTTGAACCGGGAGAAGCTCGGTTGTTGGGTACCGATTTGGTATAGGATACCTTGGATAAGGTCAAGATTATTCAGGATCGACGTCGCACAGCCCAGTCTAGGAAAAAGAGTTATGCCGACCGTAAAGTTCGTGATATTGCATTCATGGTTGGAGAAAGAATATTGCTCCGAGTTTCACCTATGAAAGGTGTAATGAGATTTGGAAAGAAGGGCAAGTTGAGCCCTAGGTATATTAGACCCTTTGAAATTCTTGAAAGGGTGGGTGAAGTAGCCTACAGGCTTGCATTACCACCTAGTTTATCAGTGGTTCATCCGGTGTTCCATGTGTCTATACTCCGAAAATATCATGGTGATCTGTCTAATGTTTTAGATTTCAGCTTAGTCCAATTGGATAAAGATTTGACTTACGAGGAAGAGCCAGTGGCTATTCTAGCCCGACAGGTCCAGCAGTTGAGGTCTAAGAGTTATCTTTCAGTTCGGCTGCACTGGAGAGGTCAGACGATAGAGGCATCTACATAGGAGTCCGAGTCGGACATGCGGAGTAAATATTCACACTTATTCACCAGCTCAGGTACTTTTTCTAACTTCGTTCGAGGACGAACGTTTGTTTTAGAGGTGGAGAATGTGATGACCCGAAATGTTATCTTTAAATTTAATAATTAATTCTATGTTCTAAGACCTCGAAAAGCACTAATTATTATTCTTCGACTTACGTGCGCATTCCGTACAATTTTTCGGGAAATTTTTATGTGAAAAATGGCTTAAAATGTAAAATAGAGATTTAAAACTCAACTAAGTTGACTTTGGTTAATATTTTGAGTAAACGGACTCGAATCGGTATTTTAACAGTTCCGGTAGGTCCGTAACATGATTTGGGACTTGGACGTATGCTCAGAGGCGAATTCCGAGGTCTCTAGCCCGAGATATGGAATTTTGATGAAAAATTAAAAGTTTGAAAGCTTAATGAATTTTAAGAATTTACTGATGTTGGATTTATTGACATCGGGTCCGTATTTTGGTTTCGGATCCTGGTATAGGTCCACTATAATATTTATAACTTGTCTGCCAAATTTGGCGAGAAACGGAGTTGATTTGGCGTGATTCGGGCGTCCGGTTGTAAAAATATAAATTTTAAAATTTTCTTGAAAATTTCCTTTTGATTTGGTGTCTGATTCGTAGTTCTAGGTAGTATTTTGGCGATTTCATCGCGCGAGCAAGTTCGTATGAGGTTTTTAGACTTGTGTGCATGTTTGGTTTGGAGCCTTGGGGGCTCGGGTGAGTTTCAAATGGTTAACGGATTGAATTTTGAACTTGGAACTCTGCTGGAAAATTTTCTGATGCACTGTTAGGTTTCCTTCTTCGCGTTCGCGAGAAAGGAATCGCGTTCGCAAAGAGGAACTTGAGGTAAGTGAAATTTACTCTTCGCGTTCGTGAAGGGTAGAGGGCAGTGTTCATCGCGAACGCGTGGAAGCGTTCGCGTTCGCATAGAAGGCGAGGCCTGGCCGGGCACCAAGCGATAAAGCTTCGCGTTCGCGTAGGGTGTATCGCGTTCGCGAAGGCCAAATTTGGCAAGGCTTCGCGTTCGCGAGGTTGCCTTCACGTTCACGTAGATAAAAGTTTTGGCAGCACAAAAATGTGCTTCGCGAACGCGAGGCACTGACTGCATTCGCGAAGGGTAAAAATCCGAAAAACAAAACTTAAGTTCTGGAAAATGGGATTCGTCCCATTTTCAGCCATTTTCTATTTTTGAGCTGGGGTAAGGCGATTCTTGGGCGATTTTCACAGAAAAATATTGGTTTAAGTATTCATTATCCTATATTGGTTATATTTCACGATTCCATACTCATTTATATCATGAATCCGTTAAATTTTGGGAGAAAAATCAGATTTTTATAAAATCTTCCAAAAATAAAAATTTAAGATTTGAAGATCCATTTTAACATCGAAATTGGATAAATTTTATATGGTTGAACTCGTATCGGAACGGGTGTTCGGATTTCGTAAGTTTTTCCAAGATTCGAGATGTGGGCCCCACAATCAATTTTTAAAGTAAATTTCAGATTTTTATCCGAAAAATTAATAAATTCATATGGAATTAATTCCTATGATTCATATTGAGTATATCGAATTATTTGTGAATAGATTTGAAGCATTTGGAGACAAATTTAAAAGGAAAAGTTGTGGTCGAGTAATTGATTGGAATTTGCAAGCGAGGTAAGTGTCGTGGTTAACCTTGATTTGAGGGAATAGAACCCTTAAATTAATTGTTATGTGAAATGCATGTGAACGGCGTATAGGCGAGGTGACGAGTGTCTATACGTCGTCAAAATTAATTGTTTGATTAATTATTTGAAAATCTTAAATTGGTCTAAGACACGAATTAATTGTTATAATAATTGTTTCTCTCCTATTCTTTGTCAAATATTAATTCTTGAATTCCTGCAATAATTGTTACATGCTATTTAATTTATGTGTCTTAATTGTTATTTGACATTTAGCATACTAAATATTAAACTACCTATTTTCTCCACGATTTTCACAATTAATTATTAATTTCCATTGTTTGTTCATAAATAAATTATAATTATTGTGTGCCTTGATACTTAATAGTTTCTCATTGGACGTGGTATTTATTGGAGTAATTTTTATTATATTTATGAGTTATTTAAAGTTATATTGGGGGAACGGGTTGCACGCCGCAACGGAAATGAAAGTATATATATATATATATATATATACTGGGGGATCGGATTGCACGCCTCAACAGACTTATTTAAAAGTGTATATTGGGGGATCGGATTGCACGCCGCAATAGACTTATTTAAAAGTCTATATTGGAGGATCGGATTGTACGCCGCAACAGACTTATTTAAAAATCTATATTGGGGGATCGGATTGCACACCGCAATAGACTTATTTAAAAGTCTACATATACTTGATTAAAATAAATAAATGGGAGGATTGAAAATGAATATGTTGTGTGAGCTGGTTGCACGCTGCAACGACAATTAATTGAAATAATACTTGGTTATGACTGCTGAGTTGGCTTCAACTATTAAAAATGAGTTACCTGATTTAATTCTATTATTGTGGTTATTACTATTATTGCGTACAATTTAATGTAAGTGACTTGTCTTAGCCTCTTCACTACTTCGTCGAGGTTAGGCTCGGTACTTACCAGTACATGAGGTCGGTTATACTGATACTACACTCTGCACTTCTTGTGCAGATTTCGGAGTTGGTCCCAGTGGTGTATCATAGACTTGTTCGGATTTCAGCTATCAGAGGAGACTTGAGGTATAACTGTACGGCGTTCGCAGTTCTAAAGTCTCCGTCCACTTTATTTTAGTTGTGTATTTATTTCTAGACAACTTTATTTTATTCAGACATTTATTTGTATTATTCTAGAAGCTCGTGCACTTGTGACACCAATTCTGTGATGGTATTTAGACACCGTTATTTTATGGATTATTCACTACATTTCAGATTTTACTTCCGTATTTAATTCTTTGTTATTAATAAATTTAAAATTTGTTTTAAAATGGATAATATTATTCTAACGTTAGCTTGACTACCAAGTGAAATGTTAGGCGTCATCACGATCCCGAAGATGAAAATTTCATGATGAATTATTTGGTATGACAATGAATTGGCTTGAGTAAAGCGGAATGTATACAAAAGGGTCCTAGTCTCATAGATAACTAACTCAACTTAATTTGAATTGATGAATAGGTGAATATTGAAATGAGATATTTCAAACACTGATATTCAAAAAATTGTTCTTTCGATGATTGATTTTCTTTTTAAAATCAACTTAGATTGTAGTGGACTGGATCTTGAATGCTTTTACAAGAAAGTGTGATTTTTATTTTCAAGAACAAGGTTATGACCTATGACATAGACTAGGAAGGTACATTGAAGACGGACAGGAGAAGAGCAAGAGGATGGCAGCTCAACCGTCAACGATTTTCTGTAAATGTGTTGAGCTACATATTGGATTCAAATCACTTGTACAATATAGCTATGTTTTACTTATTCAACTAGACAAATGAAAGAAAAAATGATAGATTTCTTGTGTGTAATGTGTATATAAAGAAACTATTATCATAGTATTTCTTTTTTTATTTTCATTTGGTGTCCCTTCTCTGTTTAGGGGCCCGACTAATTCGAATTCGGCTCGCATATTAATATCTATGGGGAAAGCGCTCTCTATTACTTCCTCCGTTCACTTTTACTTGTACACTATTGACTTTGCACATCTCTTAAGAAATAATAAATAAAGTGTATAATTTATCATGATACTCATATTAATTGGTATGTTATTTTAATAGATTTGAAAAATGATTAAGAATGAGATTAATGCTAAGAGCAAAACAAGAAAAATACATTATTCTTTTTTTAATATGTAAAAAGTGACAAGTAAAAATAAAAATTTATTTTTAGAATATTTGCAACTAAAAGTGAATGGAAGGAATATAATCTTTTCTATTTCTAGACCTTGAACTCCAAAACCTTTAATAAAGGTGGAAGATCTTTTTGACTCCATAACAATCCTTGATGTGGTTGGTCATAGTAAATATTGTGACACGGTCCTAGGTCATGAAATCAGTTTATATTTTTTCTCTTACTTTTCCCCTTTCCTATAACGGAGTATATATTAGACATTTTAACAACTCATCTATATGCTCTTTATGGTCTTGAGCTTGTTTATTCCCCTATAATTGTTTTTTTTTTTTGACTTTGTATTTTTTTTTTTGATTTTGCTCAATCAACATAAGCATCTTACTCTACGGAAGATAAAGGAAGGCCAAAAGCAAGCTAATATCAAGGGTACAAGTTACAACTCAGGAAATGTATTTCTGAGATTTTTTGTCACTTGTACATGCAACTCTTTGATGCTAATGCTCGATTAATTACCCCTATAATTAATTTTCAAAAAGCCCTTGTAGAGTACTAATTTAGGGGACACTTCAATGGTGATTGGGATCCCACATTTACTCATAATATTCTCAAGTGTTTATGTAATTTAAACTTGATTATACTATGTTCAAGTGTGCGATTGTGTTTTACCCCTTATATTTGTTTTTTTTTTTTACTTTATAAGGTTAAACTAAAATAGCAATATGAGCATAAATAGACACGCTTAGTATGAAAACTGCAGGTTTATACATTCTGCTCACTATCTATCATGCGTTACAAAAACTTACAGATAATAATTTTGATAATTAATTTTTTATATTCCAAATATATTAACTAAAGAACGACTACTGTTGTGTTTATTTCCATAATCTTATTACAGGATTATCAATATTATTTATAGACCAAATTTCAATAGGAAGGTAATATGAACAATATGTAAATCGGAAGGAAATAGAAGCAAGAAAGATTACATTGCATAATCTTTTGCGCTTCAATTTGTAATTCTCATACATGTTTTTTATTCTTTTCTTCCCTCTAAGCTATTCCATCAATTCATGTCCTGAAACTACCCATACAAAGCATATTAATCAATTTATTTCAATAAGTGGGGCATAGAATTCTATAAAAACACAAAAAAAAAAAGTTGGCTGAAAAAACAAATTATATCATTGGAAACTTAAAAAGCTAAAAAACGAAGAAAAAAATTTGCCGCATGCGCCTACAATTATTTGATCCATGATTTATTATTTTCGGCCCTTTTCTCATATTTTATATAGATGAAATTACATCTTATTCTCATATTTACCATTTTTACACCTAACGATCAATCTCAAGTGAGAATATAATAGTTGTAGCGAACAACAATAACTATGCCTCAACTCATATCATCATCATTGTTCAAATAAATCAGAAATAGACATTAGTCCTAATAAAACAAATAATATTAAAATATTCGAATTGCCAAAAAATATTTTCCAAATATTAAAAAGAAGAAATATTCGATTAATATGGAAATTCCACTATTTTCTAAAAAATTTCATTCAAAGATTATACATCGATCTATTTTTATCTATCATTAATATTCCCAGAAGCAGAAAAGAGATGAACTATTGAAGTGCTTTTGGTCTATATCTTTTGAGTTTTCTTTCCTCTTATTATAGCTAATTGTTGTTTGATCAATAATAAGATTTTATTAACAATGGGCACAAAACACCCGTATACAGAATTATACTTTTGTATAAAAGATATGACTTTCTACGAACGACACCCTATCTTCTATACCTACAGAATCCTGTGGGTGCACCAAGAGGTAATAAGGGATGAGAGGCTATTCTTCAAGTATACAAAATTCTTCTTAGTTCCATCTAAATCTCTCTGATTTCTCTCTCTTTGTATAGCCTGTTGTGGATACCACCAACATCAATACATATAGATCGAGGTCACAGTAATAAAGCAGACATAAAAGGTTACAATTTAGGATTAAGGAGGTCTATGATGACGAGTGTCTAAAGAATGAACACCTGATTAAAATCACCGATGTGATACAGAACAACAACAAGAATTCTATAAGCTCCAGATTTCAGTTGATGAATGATGCGGACCATATACTGCAACCAGCTTGGGAAGAGCATGATTGCACCACAAAAATTTGCAGCATTAGTCCTAAGGTATACAAAAATATATATGATTCCTCACCAGGATTTCCCTTATTTTTTTCTTTTAATTCAAATCTTTTCTAGGTATATCCAAGACAAACAGAACGAAGAAATCTAAGCAATGGAGTTGTGAAGCAACCAAAATAACTTGGTTTCTTTACAGTAGAAGGTTTCAATAGGAAGAATGGAGAATGTAATACACAACTTTTTTTAAACAAAAAATCAATTACCTCAGTCCCTGTTTTAGATGATTCCAAAAGCTGTCTTCCATCTGAAGAAGAGCAAGCAGCTCGCTGCAGGAAAAGAGACACAGAGATAGTATGAATAAAGGGGAATTCAGCATAATATTATTTTAAAAGGCATAAATTGAAGATAATTAGGCACCATTAACAATAATGCTCTGCGTCCCATCACAAGAACTTTCCCAAGGGTCTCAACCCCATGGCTACTGTTGTTGACGTGACAAGACCTAGGGTTAGCAATTTAAATTCAAGTTCAACACAATTTAAAGTGGGTCACGGGCCTTTTAGTGTATTTGGATTTAGGGGTTTCTTGATACGTGGGATAATGGATAATAATCGTGAGATTAGTCGCGGGATTATTTTATCCCACGTTTGATTGAATTTATGAATCGAGATTAGCAATCTCGAGATTAATTAATCTATCTCATATTGAGGGTAGGATAATAAATTCGTGATTAATTAATCATGTGATAAACACTAAAATGACAAAAATGTCCTTCTCACAGGCTCTTCCCTCAAATTTTTTTAAATAATCTACGGCTAAAATAAAAAATAAAATTCATTCCAACCTAAGTGCTTGACCAGATCAGGTACGGATCCCATACCCACACTCATACTAGTGTCGTGTCGACACAGGTGCCGTCGGAGCAACTTAGATTTCAACTTATCTAGTATACACCAAACACATGTTTATATATATATATATCCCATTTTTAGTCTAATGAGCCAAATATCTTCCAATAAAAATATATTTACTAAATATTTCCGTCATTATTTAATCCCCGTATTATAATCTCTGGGTAACTTGTTGCCCTACCAAACGACGCCTTAGCTTCTTTTCTTTGTGAAAAAATTTAAGTTTTACTTCCTTTCGTAGTCATTCTCATCCCGCATTTTAAATTTTTTCAACTGATAACATGACTACATGAGTTAGGATCAAAGATTTAACATTTTTTGTCTCAATCGTCTATCTATACATTAATTATCTTCAAGTATCAAGCTTTACCTCTCTAGCCAAATTTTTTTAATCGTTTACATCTCTAGCCAGTTTATTTTACAAAATGATTGTATAAATGAGGATAAGATAAAAAAAAGTTGGAGTTTCATTTTCAAATAAAGTTAGTAATCAATTTGCTAAGTTGGTAAATTTAACATGCTTCAGAATAAATAACACTCATCCTTTATGTTTTAAAAATATAAACTATTGTAGTATTTTGTTAGAAAGAATAACAAAGCACTAAAAAGAAAGGGGAACAAATCAAAATGACGGTAGGAGTTTGGCAATAGATACTCAAAAAATATTGAAAAAGGAGTTTTTGGAATTGAATTAAAAATTATATTTGAAAGTTGAAGTTGTGTTTGGGCATTTGCTTTACTTAAACAAAAGTTGATGTTTGGTGAGTGGAGAAATTTATCTTTTGAAAAAACAAAAATTCAAAAAATCTTCAAAAACTAACAATATTTTAAGGCCAAACAAGTTTTTCAAATTCATTTTGAAAAAAGAGCAAAAATTTTGCATGACCAAACGTGGACTTAAATGGGGCGGGGTGGGGAGGGACAAGGCAAAATAGTAATGAAATTCCAAACGGAGTAGGGGAGTAAAATTGGAGTGCTTTTAAAATAGGAGTAGATTTGAATACTTTGCTAACGGTAGGGGTGTATATATGTCCCGATAGCATAACGGAGGTTAAACGTAGACAATATTTGAACGTATTAAGAGCCGGTTTGGCCATGAAATTTTATTCATTTTTTTTCGAAAAATTTTCACTTTTTTTCGAAATCGGTGTTTGGCCATAAAATTTCCAATTTTCACTTGAAGATGAATTTTGGAATTTTTCGAAAATTTAAAAAATTCCAAAAAGTTGTTTTTCAAAACTTTCACTCACAAAAATTCAAAAACAACCCAAAATTATATTCATGTCCAAACACAACTCTAATTTTCAAACATCATTTTCACTTGAATTTTTTTTTTCACTTTTTTCGGAATTTTACAATTCTTATGTCCAAACGCCCACTAAGTATATTCGACACTTTTCCCTATGTGAAATTGTTTATTATAGATTAGCATATTCCTCTACTACTACTGATATAAACTCGAACCCCTGAACACTGACCCCCACCTTGGACCGGCGAATTCGAACCCAAGTCCTCAACCCACGAATAGCAAACCCTGGACCCCCCGAACCGCGAACTTCAATCACGGACCTTGACCCTGGACCCGACCTCAGACCTTTGGACCACGAACCTGAATCCCAGTTTCGATCTCAGAACCCTGAATTCTAACCCCGACACCTGATCCTTATGCCCGGCCGCTACCGCCCAACCCGATCAACCTCGATCTCGGACCTAGACCCTGGACACCTAACCTGGACCCTTAGACCCCGAACTCAAATCCGACCTCCAACCCCTAACACGAATCACAATCTTAGATTCCTGAATCCTAACCCCGGCCCCTGATCCTTATGCCTCACCGCCCCCTTCCCCAACTAAATAAGTAAGAAAATCACTTATTTTCCACAAAACATTTCTAGAAAAATATTTTTTGTGGAAAATATTTTTAGTGAAACATATTTTCCTTTCCCATCAAACACTCCCATCTATCTAACCCTAATTATACTTACTTATTTTTTGTGTTACGTAAAAATTGTGAATCCTTGCTAAACCCGTCACTGTCTTAGAAATTTAATCCATACAAAACCACAAACCAAAATCATACATAAATATGCAAAAAAATAGATAAATTCCTACAAATCTAATCCAGACACTACAAAATCAGAGCATACATGACTATGCAAAAATAGTTAATAGGAAGGACGAATTGAGAAGGGGGAAGTGGAACTAACCTTAAGGCACTTTTGAGCGAGTAATCGATCTCCATGATGGAATAAACAGAGTAAGGATTTCTGATGGGGAATTTAGCGTGAAAAGAAAGGCCATCGAAACCGACCTTCTTAAGATCCACATAGGTGATGTTATTCGCTATTTCTCCGCCACATAATTCTTTGCCTTGCCTCCATTGAATGGGTGAAGTAAGGTGAAGTAACTAGTTGGTTGTATGATGCTAGCCTCCGTTTTCTCCATGTTCCGATCTTCTCTACCAGATCCATGCTCCTTCTTTTTCTCTTTGTTGAATTGGAGGAAACTGAAGTGTTTACCCGAAAAATCGGATAACGTTGAATTTATGTATGTTTCTAAGGGCAAGTAGATTTCTTTGATCTGAAAATAACAATATACGTATTTATGGTGCAGAAATAGAAGATGATGAACAAAGATATTTGGTGTGCTTTAGAAAGATAAACACAATGAATTCTTAATGATAGCCCAAGAGGTCCCTTCTATTACAAACTCTCCTTCCTCTTATAGCCAAGAATAACTCCTTTATCTATAGCAACATGATGGAATAAATATTATTAGTAGAGGACCCATGATAGTGTGTCTCCTCCTTAATTCCCGCAGAGATTCTCTCCTTTGGTGCGGTTGTAATAGCTTTTTGTCTGTGACCTCGATACCGACTCGAGCTCGGTATCGGATCGGAACCACGGCCTTGGTTTCGAGCTAGGTGATCACTTTTGGCATCGATGTTCGGGACCTGTATCGGTCGATGTTACCTCAATCGATACGAACGCCCGAGCTCGACGCCCCCATCTCGGAATTCGTTCGGGGTCTCCATGAAGATATCCCTCTATTGAAATGCCATCCTCGATCGATCTTCATGACTGAGGATCGGTTTTAACCGTATACAGATAGCCCCCTCGTTTCTTGGAGAGGAGATGCCGAGAAACGATGTGATTTCTCTAAGGTTCGACCGAATTGATAATGATATTTCTATCGGCTTTGACTATGACGTGCGTGATAGCTGTCCCATCGATTTGGTTTTATTGAGGCATTTAATGCGTGTCAGTCGGTGGTCGGCCACCGCTACAAACGAATCGCCATGCCTTATAAATGGTTTTCACATACAATGTTTTCCACTTTTGTGCTTCCTCTTTTTCCAAATTCTCTTTGATTAGTTTCTCTTATTTCGTTGCTTTAGTGCCGCTTATACCAAAGTTTCGGTGTTGTCCCCTCTTTCACCTTTCTTTGTGACTTTTTCTTCTCATATTAATGGCGAAAACTTCAAAAATCGTACCTCTCAAAGAGAAAGCTTCTTCCTCACGGCCGTGTGACGATAAGGCGCCGACCGAGCCGTCTGTTCAAGATTATATTCCCGGCCCGTGTATTTTAAAAGCTGATTTTAAGGTGGAGAATCCTTCGTCCGTTTCGGGTCGGTGTGAGCACGTATCGATGTATATGTGCTCTATAGCGGAGGTTCACCTCGAGGCCATCAGGAAATACTGCGGCTGGGGTTCTGAGGTTGTGTTACAAATCCCCTCCTCCGATGAGAGCGTCACTACCTATGTGGAGGGATTTCTAAGTATTTACACCTATCCCTTTACGTTGGGAGCTCTCGATCCCGTGATTTTTGATTTCTGCAGGAGATATCAGGTCACCCTCGGCCAAATTCATCCTTCCTTATGGCGTATCAGATTTATCGTGGACTTATTAGGCTATATCGTTGGGCATCGAAGGCCTTGATGTCGAGCATCGATGAAGATAAGGATCGAGGTTGGATGGGTCGATATGTTCAAGTGAGGACTCGTGATCTTATCTCGGAGGAAAAGATGTCGTTTCCTGAAAAATGGAACTTCGACCGTAAGTGATCCGTGTTTGCTTTTCGTGTCTTTTCCCGTGTTTGCTAATATTATTTTCTGATGTTCAGCTGCACCTTTGATGCCACAAGTTGTGCCTGACCTCAAGGATTGGGTTCGAAAGTTAGCCTCGACTTCATCCTATGCCGAGCGCGCTTGGCGTGATTAGGCTAAGGGTAGATGGGAGGCCAAGAATCATGGTGAGGTTTGGTCCTGTTTTCCTCGAGGTATATTCTGCGTTCATTTCGTTATCGATTTTCCCCTTGTATATAGGTGTAACTAGGGATGCCGTTCTGCAGCCTTTGAGCGGTGATGAGGGCAATAAGCCCCCGGTCCTGGAACAGGGAAAAGAAAAGAAACGAAGGGCTTCCTCTCGGCCGGAGGACCCTAATCCCAAAACTCGAACGGTGAGGAGAAAAATTATTGCCCTTTCGATCGACTCGGTCCATCGACTGAGGGAGGAAGAAGAAGAAGAAGATAGCTCTTCGGCTTTGGTAGTCCGACCTACGGAGGCAGTCAAGGTTGTTAGAGCTGCTGAGGCGATGGCGGCCGTGCCCATCGGGGTTGGTTCCTAAGTCCTCAGTCTCGATCGGAGTAGTCCGAGTGATTTGCTCTGGGAAATGGCAATGGGTCATTTACCTTCCCTTCCGTCTTTTTATGAGGAGGCGTTGAAAGAGGCTCGAGAGCTGAAGACTCCCGATATTGGCTATGGCTCAGGTGCAGCGGATCCTTTTAAGGATTGTTTTACCGGTGTTGATGATAGTTCTGATATCGGTGATGCTTCTCTTTTGTTAGAGGAAGCTCAACATTTTATTACTTGGGTAATGATTTTTCCGTACTTGGCTTCTTTGTTATTTTTCATACTTGGCGGTTCCGATATTGGTGATCCTTTTTTTTGCTTTATTGGTGTTGATGACAGTTTCTAACTATGCAGGCCATCAGTAGGTTTCGAGTTGATCTTAGCCAGTGTGAGGCCGAACTCCGGAAGGTCCTAGGTGAAAGAGATGCCCTTCGGCTTCTTTGTAGCAAAACGGAGGAGGCTATAAAGGATCTTCAAGCGGATTTGGCTAAGGTTCGTGAAGAAAGGGTCGAGCTCGATCAGCAGGTGAGCCTTGTTCTGTTAAAGTATGGATTCGACTTGACTGTGGAAGTTAACCATCCGTTGTCTCAGTTGCAGCAAAAGATCGAGAGGATCGGGCTACTTCGAGAGGAGGTCGATCAAATCCGGGCCGAATGCAACCAGTGGAAGGAGACTATTGACCGCCTGGCAGCGGAGAAAGAGACCATCTTAACAAAGTTATTATCAGCCGACGTTCAGCTTCGAAACATCAAGCAAAAGGTGTCGGTTCAGACTAAGAAAATCGATGAGCTTGAGATACGACTTGCTGAGGCTAAGGCAGAGGTTGAGTCGTCGAAAGTTTTGGCGGATAAGTCTATTATTGTACATCGAGCTGATGCTGACGCCGCTCAGGTGGAGGCCCGGGAGGCGGCGAAGGTTGCCGATGCTCGAGCTCATTGGGTTGCCGAAATTGTTAAGTGTAGATCTCGGAGGGAGACCCTCGAGGAGATTCATGCTCGAGGTTTCGATCTTACCGAAGAGGCAAGAAAGGAAAAAGAGCTTGAAGCGGAAGCTGAAGCCTTGGCTTCTGATGATGATGACGATGACGATGATGGTAGCAAAAGCGGGTCCAAGGGTGAGGAAGACCCCGACCCAGAAGCTTAGAGTACGGTTCTCGTTACCTGTAAATTAATTACGTAGGCAATTTTGTATATATATAACAAGGTCGATTTTGCTTGTTGAGTCGATGATGATGCGGTGGTTAACATAAACTCTGAGTAGACGTAGCTTTTTTAATGTTTTAAATTCGATTGGGTCCTTGTTCGAACTTGGCAGCCCGTAGGTTCGACGGTCGACTGAGTATTTCGAACTTGATATAGGAGTAGCCCGCAGGCTTAATGTTTGAGTGTTTATTTCAAACTCGAGATAATGTGGTAGCCCATAGGCTTAATATTTGAATGAATATTTCAAACTCGAGGTAATGTGAAAGCCCGTAGGCTTAATATTTGAGTGATTATTTCGAACTCGATGTTGAAGTAACCCGTAGGCTCAACGGTCGACTGAGTATTTCGAACTTGATATAGGAGTAGCCCGTAGGCTTAATGTTCGAGTGTTTATTTCGAACTCGAGATAATGTGGTAGCCCGTAGGCTTAATATTCGAATGACTCTTTCAAACTCGAGATAATGTGGAAGCCCGTAGGCTTAATATTCGAATGACTCTTTCAAACTCGAGATAATGTGGAAGCCCGTAGGCTTAATATTCGAGTGATTGTTAATTCTGGTTGCATAATAAATCTCAAGCCATTGTACATATGTTTTGGGGCAATCTAATATGAGCATGGTTTATTTTGACCATTTTGGCTCTTACAATGTTTCCTCTATTGTTGTGAAAAGTCTTTGTTACATCTGAACTCGATGTATTTGAGGCCCCGGTGCCCCCCGGTATTCGAGGCCGTTCGGGCTAAGGGTTGAAAGCCTCAGATACTATTTTGAAAGAACAGCACGATCGATGGTTGCCTCATTAAAAATCTTGCCGCAAAAACCCCATTTGGGAAAAAGCTGGTCTAAGGAAAAAAGAGTGCAACACGTGCTTTTGAGTAAAAGAATACTTCTGTTTTTTGTTCGAACTTCTGTACGGGACAGTTAAATAAGGTCCGACCTTAGCAGTAGTACCGGTTTAGATGTGATACATTCCAACTGCTTGATAGCTGTTTGCCGTTTATGATGTCGAGCTTGTACGATCCTTTCCCAAAGTGCTCGAGCACCTGGTACGGTCCTTCCCAATTTGGTCCTAGTTTTACTTTGTTTGAATTCCGAGTATTGATGGTGACTTTCCTTAATACCAAGTCCCCTATCTTGAAGTGGCGAAGTTTAGTTCTTCGATTGTAAGACCTTTCGATTCGTTGCTTTTGTGCGGCCAACCGGATGAGGGCAGCTTCTCGTCCTTCGTCCGATAATTCAAGGCTGGTGTTCATAGCCTCGTTATTTGATTCTTCCGTCATGAATCGAAATATGGGGCTAGGCTCTCCGACTTTGACTGGTATCAATGCTTCGGAGCCATATACTAAGGAGAATGAGGTCGCCCTTGTACTAGATTTCAATGTTGTTCGGTACGCCCAAAGGACTTCGGGCAGGATTTCTATCCATTTTCCCTTAGCGTCGTTCAATCTCTTTTTCAGATTTTGAAGAATAGTTTTGTTTGTTGATTCGGCTTGTCCGTTTCCACTGGGGTGGTATGGGGCTGCTAGTATCCTTCTTGTTTTGTGGTCTTCGAAGAATTTTGTGATTTTGCTGCCAATGAATTGCTTCCCATTATCATATACTATTTCGGATGGTATCCCGAATCGACATATGATATGATCCCACAGAAAGTCGATAACCTCTTTTTCTCTTACTTTTTTGAACGCCTGCGCTTCAACCCATTAGAAAAATAGTCAGTCACAAACAAAATAAATCTGGCTTTACCTGGGTCGATGGTAGGGGGCCGACGATGTCCATTACCCATTTCATGAATGGCCATGGTGATAGGACCGAGTGAAGTTGTTCTCCGGGCTGATGGATCATCGGAGCAAACCTTTGACATTTATCGCATTTACGAACAAATTCTTTTGCGTCTTTGCCCATATCGATCCAATAATACCCTGCTTTGATCACTTTTCGAACTAACATGTAGGCACCGTAGTGATTGCCACAAGTTCCCTCGTGTACTTCCCGGAGGATGTAATTGGTATCTCCCGGACCTATGCATACCGCCATCGGTCCATCGAATGTTCTTCGATATAACGTTCCGTCCGCAGTCAAAGTGAATCGAGCAGCTTTAGTTCTAAGGGTCCTGGACTCTTTGTGGTCTGAAGGGAGCTTTCCGTCTTTTAAGTATTCAATATACTTGTTTCTCCAATCCCAGGTTAAGCTAGTAGAATTTATTTCGGCGTGCCCTTCCTCGATTACAGATCTTGAAAGTTGAACGACAGTTTCCGAGTTCAAATCATTCACCTCGAACGATGATCCCAAATTAGCAAGCGCATCGGCCTCGTTATTCTGTTCTCGTGGAACATGTCGTAGACTCCATTGTTTGAAATGGTTCAAAGTGACAAGCAGTTTGTCCAAATACCTTTGCATTCTGCCTTCTCGGACTTCGAAGGTTTTGTTTACTTGACTCACCACTAGCAAAGAGTCGCAATTGGCCTCAACGACCTCCACTCCCAGATTCCTAGCTAGCTCGAGACCTGCAATTATGGCTTCATACTCGGCCTCGTTGTTAGTTAACCTGATAGTTTTAATAGCTTGCCTAATAATGTTACCCCCGGGAAATTTTAAAACTATGCCTAGCCCGGATCCCTTTACGTTCGAAGCTCCGTCCGTAAAGAGGATCCATGCCCTCGTTGATAAATTTGATTTTAACAGTAGTTCTTTTTTGACTTCGGGTACGAGGGCCGGCGTGAAATCGGCCACGAAGTCTGCTAAAATTTGAGACTTGATGGCTGTTCGAGGTCGATATTCGATATCGTACCCGCTGAGTTCGATGGCCCATTTGGCCAATCGGCCCGATAGTTTAGGCCTATGCAAAATATTATGAAGTGGGCAGGTGGTTAATACGCTTATGGGGTGGCATTGGAAGTACGGTCGCAACTTCCTAGAGGCGCTAACCAGCACAAGCGCCAATTTTTCCAAGTGTGAGTATCTAGTTTCCGCTTCCCCTAAGGTCCGACTTACATAGTAAACAGGAAATTGCGTACCTTCCTCTTCTCGAACCAGGACACTTCTTATGGCAACTTCTGATACTGCCAAGTACATGTAAAGTTTTTCGTCAGTTTTTGGAGTGTGCAATAGTGGTGGGTTCGATAGATATCATTTCAGTTCTTGTAACGCTAGTTGGCATTCCGGTGTCCAAGCGAAGTCGTTCTTCTTTTTGAGTAGAGAGAAAAATTTGTGGCTTCGATATGATGATCTCGAAATGAATCGGCCTAAGGCTGCTATTCTTCCTGTTAACCTTTGTACAGCTTTCACGCTGTTCACGATGGTGATGTCTTCAATGGCCTTGATTTTGTATGGGTTAATCTCGATTCTCCGATTTGACACCATGAAGCCGAGGAATTTACCCGAGTCGACTTCGAAAGCACATTTTTCGGGGTTGAGCCTCATGTTGTATTTTCTCAGAATATTGAACGTTTCCTGCAAATGGGTCAAATGGTCCTCTGTGTGCAGGGACTTGACTCATCTTTTATGAATGCATGCTTCACCTCCGATTGGGGTCTTCTTTTTTGCTTCACCGGTCTAAATCTAGGGGACACACTTAGTCGATGTGTCGTTATGTCCGGCGGGATTCCTGTTATATCTAAATGGGACCAAGCAAAGCAATCGATGTTATCGATAAGAAATTGAATGATTTTCTTCCTGAGTTCGGGTCTCAAACCCCTTCCCAGGTATACCTTTCGTTCGGGCCAGTGATCGATCAAAATGATTTGCTCCAATTCCTCAATAGTTGATTCGGTGGCATCGTAGTCATCGAGGGTCACGAAGGACCGAGGGATCCACTGATCATCTTCTTCGATGCTCTACTTATCTTGCTGGGTCGGGGCCGATGTCTTTGGTTGCTATTTGGTGTTCCGGTCTTCGACTGTGCCTCCTTTTGAACCTGATCCATTCACTGGCATTTCCTTTGTTGATTTTGCTTCCTCGACGGAGAATATTTCCTCTGCGGCTGGTTGTTCTCCGTACACTATTTTGACACCTGTCGGTGTTGGGAATTTGAGGACCTGGTGTAGGATCGAAGGTACAGCTCTCATGTTGTGGATCCACGACCTTCTGAAAAGGGCGTTATATCTCATATCGCCTTCGATCATGTGAAACTTTGTTTCCTGAATTGTTTCGGCGACATTTATCGATAGGGTTATCTCGCCTTTGGTGGTTTCGCATGCCATATTGAATTCATTTAAAACCAAAGTTGCGGATACAACCCGGTTTTGTAGGCCGAGCTATTTTACGACCTTCGATCTGATGATATTGGCCGAGCTACCTGGATCAATTAACACACGCTTAATTTTAATTTTATTCATGAGTACGGATATTACCAGTGCATTGTTATGGGGTTGGATGATTCCCTCTGCATCTTCATCGTTGAACGATAAAGTCCCTGAGGGAGTGTAATCTTGAATTCGAGATCGCTTTTCCCTTACAATTGACGTTTTAGCGCGTTTGAGCATAGGTCCCTGAGGGGTATCGACGCCGCCGATGATCATGTGAATGATGTGTTATGTCTCTTCTTCTTCGTTTTGCTTGCCGAAGTCCTTGTTTTTAAAATGGTTCTTCGCCCTATCACTCAAAAATTCCCTGAGGTGCCCTTTGTTAAACAAGCGGGCTACTTCCTCTCTTAATTGTCTGCATTCTTCCGTTTTGTGTCCATGGGTTCCATGATACTCGAATATTTGATTGGGATTCCTTTAGGCCAGATCAGTCTGCATGGGTCGAGGCCATCTGGTATCTTTGATGCGTCCGATGGCCGATACGATGGAGGATGCATCGATGTTAAAGTTATATTCCGATAATCGAGGAACTTCTATAGGATCAGCATGTTTATCAAAACCTCTCTTGCTCATAAGTCCCCGAGAATTTTGCCCCCGATCGTATCTGCAGTTATTCCTAACTGTCTCATGCGCCGAACAGTGGTTCACCCGATCTGTGACGTACGGTTGATATCGGTCTCTGTTTGATCTTTGTTCTCTGTTGGTTTCCTTCAGAATTTTAGTGGTTGCGCGGTTCGGACGCGTGGGTTCATACGGAAATCCTAATTGATCATCTTCGACCCTAATTTTCGATTGATACCGATTGTGTATATCCGCCCAAGTTATTGCAGGGTATTCGATCAAGCTTTGTTTCAACCATCGTGATGCTGTCGATCTCAGTCCGTTCAACCCTTGGGTGAAAGCTTGTACGGCCCAGTCGTCTGTGACTTGTGGCAAGTCCATGTGTTCCATTTGAAATCGGGATACGAATTCCCTCAGTATTTCGTCACCCCTTTGTTTTACATTGAATAGATCTGATTTCCTTGTTGCGACCTTTACGGGACCAGCATGTGCTTTCACGAACGAATCTGCTAACATGGCAAAAGAATCGATAGAATTCGGTGGCAAGTTGTGATACTAGATCATTGCTCCTTTTGCGAGGGTCTCTCCGAACTTTTTCAATAATACGGACTCGATCTCATCGTCTTCCAAATCGTTGCCTTTGATGGCACATGTATAGGAGGTGAGATGTTCGTTAGGATCGGTCGTACCGTTATATTTGGGAATTACGGGCATACGGAACTTTTTTGGGATCGGTTTCGGGGCTGCGCTCGATGGAAAAGGCATTTGTATGAATTTCTTCGAATCCAGCCCTTTCATCATGGGCGGAGCCCCCGGGATTTGATCGATCCTAGCATCATATGTTTCGAATTTTTTGTCGTTGGCTTCGACTCGCTTTGTGAGTTCCTCGAGCAGTTTAGCAATTTCAAGAGCGGTTCCTGATTTTTGCTCGTTCGGTTTTATTGTGTCGGGCTCCGTTCTGGGGTTACTTCTCGAAGAAGTGGATTGGAGTTTGGATTACTTCGCATATGAGTTTGGCTCTGCAACTGAGCTATCGCTACTTGTTAGGCTTGTAGCATTTCGAAAATCATGCGCAAACTGACCCCGATTTTCCCCGTGCTGTGAGTGTCTCGGGCTATGGGTCGAGCGCCACCCTGAACGCTTCTTTCCTGCTCGGAACGTTGATTCGCTTCTAGAGCTATTCGTGAATTGATATCTACTGGCACTTCGGCTCGAATTTCGGGTTCCTTTATTCGAGCCTCGTTGACGTTGTTGGGTAGCCTTTCGGCCACGGGCACCAAGTTGTTGGTTTCATCCTGAAGGCCGGCTTCGAGGTCGATTGGCAGAGCCATTGCAGACATGAAACTGTAAGCTGGAGTGTGCTGTATATTTATATCAAATAATCACTTATTATCCTTAGCCCCACGGTGGGCGCCAAACTGTTTACCCGAAAAATCAGATAACGTTGAATTTATGTATGGTTCTAAGGGCAAGTAGATTCCTTTGATCTGAAAATAACAATACACGTATTTATGGTGCAAAAATAGAAGATGATGAACAAAGATATTTGGTGAGCTTTAGAAAGATAAACACAATGAATTCTTAATGATAGCCCAAGAGGTCCCTTCTATTACAAACTCTCCTCCATTTTATAGTCAAGGATTAATTCTTTTATCTATAGCAACATGATGGAATAAATATTATTAGTGGAGGACCCATGATAGTGTGTCTCCTCCTTAATTCCCGCAGAGATTCTCTCCTTTGGTGCGGTTGTAACAGTTTTTTGTCTGTGACCTCGATACCGACTCGAGCTCGGTATCGGATCGGAACCCCGGCCTTGGTTTCGAGCTAGGTGATCACTTTTGGCATCGATGTTCGGGACCTGTATCGGTCGATGTTACCTCAGTCGATACGAACGCCCGAGCTCGACGCCCCCATCTCGGAATTCGTTCGGGGTCTCCATGAAGATACCCCTCGATTGAAATGCCATCCTCGATCGATTTTCATGATCGAGGATCGGTTTTAACCGTATATATGAAGTAAACACTACTCCAAGCACACAGTAACATGGACTAATTGATTCTTTAGATGCACGGAACATAGAAGCAGAGAAATTATGCAACTCTCGTAATTAAGTAATACTAGCGTTAGTGTAATAACAGAAGCGTCAATTAGTATAAAATATATACAAAGAAAAATAAATTGTTGTATACATTGAAACATGACGAATTTAGTTGAATTAGTTATATAATATTTGTAATTATAATATAAATAAGATATAAATATGTCATGTTGTTGTATCTCGTCTAACATCTCTTTGGAATACAAGTAATACAAATTTCGACTATCAATTAGACCAATGACAGTATTATATTAGCTCACAATTTGTCAAAATTGTTATTTTATCAAAATATTATAAACCTTAACTACTGGATATAAATATTTTACCTATTGTTTATCCGATGGATGCGTCACTACATCCCCAAATATATATTTCTTGAAATTCTAATGGACTAAATAAGGCAATTTTTCATAAAACTCCAGTCACGTAATTAGTCCAGCATTCGTTCTTTAAACAAATTTTCTTATATCTTTATAAAAATGATATTAATTGGTGACAAAATTTATTTTTTGTAACCAAGGTACATAATATTCGTTCATATAGACTCAAGAATCTTTCCAGCTTTGTATCAAAATTAAAAGACAACATAATTCAATTATCTTGTCTTAAATGATATGGCGTTGGTAAATAAAATATGGTTATATGACATTGATAAATAGAATATGGTACTTGATGTATTTTTGTTGGACAATTAAATCAGCTTATAATTGTTGATTTTAAATTCTTAAAAATATTAGTTAATTTAAAGGTCCTAAACCTAATTGAAGTAATTAAATAACTTTTTTGGTCTAGTGTGAGCTCTAATTTTAAAAGGGTAAAAAGAAACGAACACATTTTGCAAGGGACTTTGTACTTTTAATACGGTATAGATTTTTAAGTGTAAGATTTACATGCAGTAAACTCTTAATATTTTTAAAGGTTTTGTAGGACTTTCTACATAATTCAAATAAGCAAGATTTTAATGCATAAAATTTTAATTCATTTAAACTGTTAAATATTAAAAAACAATTAATTGACTATTCAATAAATTATTTCTTATAGTACTTGACACATATTCCAAGGACGGCAGTTTTTGTTTATTAATAAATGGGGAAAAAATCGTTAGTTTTACAATCTTCTATTCTAGGAAAATATTAATTCATTAATAGTAGTATTTAATTAGTACTGTAGAATTAAGTAAAATATATATAGGTAATGTATCCCTTGTTAATGAAAGGATATGGGAGAAAACGTGGTAAAAGTATTATGTTGGTATTTTTTTAAGTGATTGATATAAGGTAAAAATTTAATTGATTTTAAAGTACTAAATATTAGGATTGTCTACCTAGTTTAAATAAGGAAGGATTTAATACATAAAATATAGTAATTAATTTTCAAGTCCTAAATATTAGGAAAATGATTTAAATGACTATTTTGTCTAGTACAAAAATTAATTTTTAAAGGGTAAAAAAAGCGAACGACATTTCGCTAAGTACCTTCGTGCTTTTAATATAATATAGATTGATAGAGAAAAGTAGAAGGGAATAACGAGAGAGACATAAAAGAGTTTTTGACCAATATTGTCCTTTGTCTTTGAGGTAGGTCTATTTTGATCCCTCAAATATAACTCTAAGCATATTTAATCCCTTAAGTATGCTAAAGTGGAGCACATTTAGTCTCACTGACACAATATATTCAAAAACTAACGGTGTTACCCAACTCTAATTCATGAAGAAAATCTTCTCCTCTAAAACAAAATGTTTCCTCTTCTTTTATTGGATAACGCAAATTATCACTTTAAATCCTCATTTTTTGATAATGTCTTCTAAAATTTTGACCTTAAAAATATCCAATTCTGTGCCAGTTTTCAATGAGAAATCGAAACTGTATAGCCGCTGTAAAAATAATAAGCGAAAAAATATATGAAATTTATATATTTTTTTGTGTGTATATATATATATATATATATATAAAATAGCTTATATACATTTAAAATATTTGGTTGATTTTTTCAAAAAGAAAAGTTAAAATTTGAAAAAAATAGGGCTGTCACGATCACTTCTAGGCATATTATTGAAGCAAACGAATAACCATGTTATATTATCACTTTTAACCCATGCCAGAAATTATTTACATCTGGTAGTGGAAAAAGTATTTAAAATTTATATAATTTTTGTATATTAACATACAAAAAACAAATTATATATATATATATATATATATATATATATATATATATATATAATGACCCAACCGCTCATTTTAACTTTTAGAATCTCGTTCCCTAAAATAAAATTTTCCGTATGTGGCTTTTAATGATTATTGACTTGCGGGATGGTTGGTTCGAGATTTGGAAGCGTTTGGGTTGAAATCGGGACACTTGGTTCCTTAAGTTAGCCTTAAAAAGGCAAGTTTGACTTTGGTCAACATTTTGAGAAAACGACTCTGGAATCGGGATTTGACGGTTCCAATAGATCTGTATGGTAATTTTGGACTTAGGAGGGTGTTCAGAATTTTATTTGGAAGTCCGTAGTTAAATTAGGCTTGAAATGGCTAAAACAAGATTTTAAGTTTGGAAGTTTGACCGGGGAGTTGACTTTTTGATATCGGGGTCGGAATCTACTACCGAAAATTTTTATAGCCCCGTTATGTCATTTATGACTTGTGTGCAAAATTTGAGGTCAATAGAACTTGATTTGATAGGTTTCAACATCGAATGTAGAAGTTGAAAAATCTTAAATTTCATTAAGCTTGAATTGGAGGATGATTCGTGGTTTTAGCGTTGTTTGGTGTGATTTGAGTGTTCGACTAAGTTCGTATGATGTTTTGGAACTTGTTGGTATAATTGGTTGAGGTTCCGAGGGGCTCAGGCGAGTTTCGAACGGCTAACAGGTCACTTTTGGCCTTTGGGAGAGTGCTGATAGCTGCTAGTATTTTTCTTTTGAGTTCCTTATACGCGATCGCATAGGTTGGTCTGCGATCGCGTAGAGTAATTTGGACAGAGGTGGATTTGTTCTACGCGATCGCGTGAATGGGGTTGCGATTGCGTAGGGTTAATTTGGGCAACTGGAATTTGTTCACTGCGATCGCGTGGACACGTCCGCGATCGCGTAGGATTGGCCAGTGTGTGTATCGCGATCGCGTTTCATTGTTTGCGATCGCGTAGGAAATATTTGAGAGGAAGCTGGGCCACGCATTTGTGCTACGCGATCGCGTGAAAAGGGATGTGATTGCGTAGAGTCAGTACGTGGTGTATCGCGATCGCGTGGGACTTGATACGATCGTGTAGGGTTAATGTTTGGGCAGAAAAATTTGTTCTACGCGATTGCTTGAGGAAGTTCGCGATCGCGTAGAAGGAATAACTGGGCAGAGAGTTTAAGTTCTGAAAATGGGACATTTTTAACTATTTGGAGCTCGGACTTTGGGGAGATTTTCAGAGAAAATAACGGGGTAAGTGTTCTTAACTCAATATTGGTTATATTACCCGAATCCATCACTGTTTTTATCATTTAATTGGTGAATTGAATTGGAAAAGTTTGAAAACCCTCTTGGATAGATTTGAGGATTTGAGGGCCGAATTATTAGCGGAATTTAGTAATTTTGGTATGGGTAGACTCGTGGTTTAGTGAGCATTCATATTTCATAACTTTCGCCGGATTTCGAGACGTGGGTCCCACAGATGAATTTTTAATTAATTTTGGAATTTTTATTTAAAATGTAGTATTTTCTTATAGTACTGATTCCTATAATTTTTAGTGATTGTATCGAATTATTTTGGTTAGATTTGAGCCACAAAGAGTTGGATAATCGTGGAAAGGGCATTCTAGTGGATTAAATTAGAGCAAGATGAGGTAAGTCTCTTGTCTAATCTTGTTAGGGGGAAATTACCCCATAGGGATTAAATTGAATAATTGTTGCTAATTGCGGGGGCTACGTACGCACGAGGTGACGAGAGTCCGTGCGTAGCTACTATTAATGCTAAAGTCCGGGTAGTTTAGGACAAAAAGCATGAATTACTTGTGTAAATTATATTCTTTGTTTAATTAATATTAATTGATATATATGAATATATTATGAATTGTTAGATAAAGATATTAAAGGACGGAAATCTCATATGTTTGATTTTCTGTTTAAATTAATTAATTGTTAATATAAATTGTTCTTCCTCCCGAATTTATCTTATAATAAATATACTCTTCTTCTGGAGGTACATAAGAAAATGTCCTCCTTTCTTGTGGAGCGGGTCGGACGCTTCGGCAGGATAGATACATCTATGGATCATGCCGCACGTCCCTCGGCAGTGTACATGATACTCTGGATCGGGTCATACGTCCTCGACAGAAATCGTGCTTAATAATAATAATTACATGATACTTTAATAGTTATTTCAGCTTGCGAAGCTAATTGGTAAATTGGAAAATCCTTGAAATTTAATGAATTATTATTCCTGCTTGTTAAGGAATTAATTGTTATTCCTGCAAATAAGATTAATTGATAAATTGGAAATTATTTGAATTGAAGGAATTTAATTAATATATTGAGAATTGTTGTATTTGAAGGAATTTGATTATTTCCACTAGTTAAATAAATTGTTGTAAATTCTGTGAATCATGCTGATTTAGATATTCTAATTGTATTTCAGTTATTATTATTGACCCATAGTGAGTGTCAAAGTCGGTCATCTCGTCTTTACCACTTCGAGATTAGGCTTGATACTTACTGGGCACACGTTGTTTATGTACTCATACTACACTTGCTGCACTTTTTTGTGCAAGACATGAGGCAAGTACTAGTGGGGGACCTATCGTCTTACACCCACGTTATCCAGGGGCATAGTGGTGAGCTGCCTTTCTTAGCCGTTCTGCAGCTACTAGTGTCTCTTCTTGTATTTTTTTTATTCTGTTTATTTTTATTTCAGACAGTATTTGAGGTTTTGTATAATCTACTAGATGCTCATACACTTGTGACACCAGGTCTTGGCACACACATTGGTAGAATTTGGTATTTTATTATTTTTCTTGGTTTTAAATTTTATCAATATATGCTTAATTTATTAGTTGGATTGCCTAGCTGTAGTGTTGGGCGTCATCACGACCTATAGATGAAATTGGGTCGTGACAACTTGGTATCAGAGCACTAGGTTGACGTATGTCTCACAAGTTATGAGCAGACCTAATAGAGTCTTGCGAATCGGTACGGAGATGTCTATACTTATCTTCGAGAGACTATAGGAGGAAACTACCTTTCTTCATATTCCATCGTGCAATGAATGTAGTACTAAATATCCTTCTCTTATTTTCTCACAGATGGTGAGAATGCGATCGAATGAGGTTCCAGACCAGGGAAGAGCTACTCCCCCAGTTGCTAGAGGTCGAGGCAGAGGCCGAGGGAGGGCTCCAGGCCATGGTAGAGGGCGAGGACGTCCCAGGACTGTTCCAGTTATGCCGCCAGTGTGTCCAACAGAGAACCCCATTGTTGAGGAAGAGGATGAGGTGCCTGTGGCAGAGCCAGCTCCGGTGGATTTTACATTTGCACCGGGATTTCAGGATGGTATGGGTCATATGCTGCGGTTTATGGACAATATGACTCAGGCCGATTTATTTCCGGCAGACCCAGCCACATCTCAGGCGGGCGGGGGACCACAAACCCCTACAGCACATGCTCATAGACATGCATCTATTGTATATCAAACCCAGGGTGCACTACCCGTGGGAGGAGCCCAACCAGTGGCATCAGCTACACCTGAGCCCAGGCCAGCTGTAGTCGTTGATCCTCAGAAACTATTGGATAGATGGACTAGACTACATCCTCATGTCTTTGGGGGTGAGCGACATGAGGATCCACAGGACTTCATTGATCGTTGCAGGGATAGATTGCACAACATGAGGATATTAGAGTCTCATAGGGTTGACTTCGCTACTTTTCAGCTAGAGGGCAGGGCCCGTAGATGGTGGCAGTATTATGTTCTTAGCAGACCAACAGATTCTCCTCCCATTACTTGGGACAGGTTCACCTGTAACTTCCTGGACATGTATATTCCACCCTCCCAGAGGGAAGAGTTGCGGTTTCAATTTAAGTAGCTCCAGCTCGAGAGGTTGAGATGGGTACTTCTAATGAGCTAGTTATGGAGATAACCCGACGGATTGAGGGTGTGCGTCAGCGAAGTCGAGAGCAGATTATGAGAGATAATCGATTTAGGTACTCTGGAGAGTTCATAGGTGCTCCGTCTGGGGGCAGAGGTCAGTTCGTGAGGGGGCAATCCAGCAGGCCCCCATTTCTAGCACCACCACCTCCTCGAGGTGCTCCAGTGCGACCTTATCTCAGTGCTATACCAGAGAGTTCCTACCGCCCACCAGCTATTCAGGGTCCTCCCAGTGGGTATTCAGTTCCCCAGGGCCAGACACTTAGTTAGCAGCCCATCGCACCGAAGTGTTATTACGAGTGCGGGGATCCCAGTCACATGCGAAGATTTTGCCCCAAGCTTCGGGGTAGACCAGTACAGCAAGGTCAGCAGCCTATGCTTACCGGACTAGTTGCTCCACCAATAGTTCGACCACCAAAAGGTGGAGTACATGTGGGTAGGGGCCGTCCTAGAGGTGGAGGTCAGCCATGCGGAGGCCAGCCAGTTG
Source organism: Nicotiana tomentosiformis (assembly GCF_000390325.3). Lineage (NCBI taxonomy): Eukaryota > Viridiplantae > Streptophyta > Magnoliopsida > Solanales > Solanaceae > Nicotiana > Nicotiana tomentosiformis. Next base: position 90,338,544 of record NC_090817.1, read on the forward strand.
GCGCTCCATCTCGGTTCTATGCTTTTCCGGCTAGACCATACGCAGAGGCCTCAGATGCTGTGATTACATGTATTATTTCTGTTTGCATCAAAAATGCCTCAGTATTATTTGATCCGGGATCCATGTATTCATATGTGTCATCTCTATTTGCTTCATTCCTGGGTGTTTCTCGTGAGTCCTTGAGTACTCCTATTTATGTGTCCACTCTTGTAGGCGATTCTGTTATTGTGAACCGGATCTACCGGTCTTGTATTATTATATTCAGTGGTTATGAAACTAGAGCAGATCTCTTATTGCACGAGATGACCGATTTTGAAATTATTCTGGGTATGGACTGGTTATCTCCATATTATGCTATTCTAGATTGTCATGCCAAAACTGTTACCTTGGCTATTCCATCTTTGCCTAGGATGGAGTGGAAGGGTTCGTCGGTTAGTTCATTTAATCAGGTTATTTCTTTTATAAAGGCTCAACGCATGGTTGAGAAGGGTTGTTTAACTTATCTAGCTTATATTCGGGATACCACCACAGAGACTCCGCCTATTGATTTAGTGCCTGTAGTTAGGGAGTTATCCGATGCATTTCCTTCAAATCTTCCAGGTATGCCACCTGATCGTGATATTGATTTCTGTATTGACTTGGCTCCAGATACCCAGCCTATATCTATCCCACCATATCGCATGGCTCCAAAAGAATTGAAAGAGTTGAAAGAACAATTGAGGAGTTACTAGACAAAGGGTTCGTCAGACCGAGTGTATCGCCTTGGGGTGCACCAGCATTATTTGTGAAGAAGAAGGATGGATCAATGCGAATGTGTATTGATTATCGCTAATTGAACAAAGTTATTATTAAGAACAAGTACCCGTTGTCGCGTATTGATGACTTATTTGACCAGTTGCAGGGTGCTAGGGTGTTCTCTAAGATCGACTTGATGTCAGGGTATCATCAGTTGAAGATTCGAGATTTGAATGTTCCAAAAACTTTTTTTCGTACTAGATATGGTCATTATGAGTTTCTGGTAATGTCTTCCGGTTTAACTAATGCCCCGACAACGTTTATGGATTTGATGAACAGGGTATTCAGACCATATATTGATTCATTTGTCATTGTCTTCATTGATGACATTTTGATCTACTCGCGCAGTAAGGAGGAGCACGAGCAACATATAAGAGTAGTTCTTCAGACATTGCGGGAACAAAAGCTATATGCTAAGTTCTCCAAATGTGAGTTCTAGCTAGATCCTGTAGCATTTTTGGAGCATATTGTATCGGGTGAGGGTATTAAAGTTGATCCCAAAAAGATTAAGGCAGTTCAGAATTGGCATCGTCCCACTTCGGCGACTGAAATTAGGAGTTTTCTGGGTTTAGCAGGTTATTATCGTCGGTTTTTCATTTATTGCAGCACCTTTGACCAAATTAACCCATAAGGGTGCTATGTTCCGATGGTTCGATGATTGTGAGGTGAGCTTTCAGAAGCTCAAGACAACATTGACTACAACACCAATGTTAGTGTTGCCTTCCGGTTCGGGGATGTATACAATGTATTGTGATGCTTCACGCGCCGGCTTGGGTTGTGTATTGATACAAGAAGGGCAAGTTATTGCATATGCTTCCGTCAGCTGAAGCCCCACGAAAAGAATTATCCGGTACATGATTTGGAGTTAGCTGCGATTGTTCACGCTCTTAAGATTTGGAGGCATTATCTTTATGGGGTGTCTTGTGAAGTTTACACTGATCATCGCAGTTTGCAGCATTTGTTAAAGCAGAGGGACCTAAATCTAAGACAACGCAGATGGCTTGAGTTACTAAAATATTATGATATTATTATCCTATATCATCCGAGCAAAACAAATGTGGTCGCAGATGCCTTGAGTAGGAAGGCAGAGAGTATGGGTAGTTTGGCTTTCATTTCAGCAGATGAGAGGCCATTAGCTTTGGATATTCAATCCTTGGCTAACCGACTTATGAGGTTGGACATTTCAGAGCTCAGTCGAGTTCTTGCATGTGTTGTAGCTCAGTCTTCACTATTTGAGCAGATCAAGGGTCTTCAGTATCACGATCAACACTTAATGGTTCTTCGAGAAACGGTACTACGGGGTGGTACCAAGGAAGTTACTATTGGAGCAGATAGCATTCTATGACTCCAGGATCGTCTATGTGTTCCTAATGTGGATGGACTGAGGAAAAAGATCCTAGAGAAAGCACACAGTTCTCGATATTCTATTCATTCAGGTGCTATGAAGATGTATCATGACTTGAGACAGCATTATTGGTGGCGACGAATGAAAAAAGACATTGTTGAGTATGTAGCTAGGTGTCTAAATTTCTAGCAAGTTAAATATGAGTACCAGATGCTAGGTGGCCTACTTTAGCAGATGACTATACCAGAGTGGAAATGGGAACGCATCACTATGGACTTTGTAGTTAGGTTGTCGCGGACCTTGCGAAAGTTTGATGCAGTTTGGGTCATTGTTGACAGGTTGACCAAGTCGGCATATTTTATTCCTGTTGTGACTACGTATACTTCAGAGAGGTTGGCCCAGATTTATATTTAGGAGATAGTTCAGTTGTATGGCGTGCCAATTTCCATCATATTAGATAGAGGTCCTCAGTTTACTTCACATTTCTGGAGAGCAGTACATAGTGAGCTGGGGACCCGTGTAGAGCTCAGCACAGCCTTTTATCCGCAGACCGACGGGTAGTCAGTGTGGACAATTCATATTTTGGAGGATATGCTCAGGGTATGTGTGATTGACTTTGGAGATCCGTGGGATCGTTTCCTGCCTTTGGCCGAGTTTGCTTATAATAACAGTTACCAATCCAGCATCGAGATGGTTCCATTTGAGGCTTTATATAGCCGTCGATGCCGTTCACCTATCGGATGGTTTGAGCCCGGTGAGGCTAAGCTATGGTACTGATTTGGTAAAGGATGTCTTGGAAAAGGTAAAGTTGACCCAGGAGCGACTTCGTATAGCATAGTCCAGACAGAAGAGCTACGCATATCAGAAAGCATGTGATTTATCATTTATGGTAGGTGAAAAAGTTCTCTTGAAGGTTTCGCCGATGAAGGGAATTATGAGATTCGGGAAGAAGGGCAAGTTGAGCCCAAGGTTTATAGGCCTATTTGAGGTGTTGAGACGAGTTGGAGAGGTTGCTTATGATCTTGCATTACCTCCCAATCTATCGGGAGTTCATCCGGTTTTCCATGTATCTATGCTCCGAAAGTATCATACTGACCTGTCACATGTGTTGGACTTCAGCACAGTTCAACTAGATAAGAGTTTGGGTTATGAAGAGGAGCCATTTGCCATTGTTGATAAATAGGTTCGCCAGTTGAGGTCCAAGAGGATTTCTGCAGTAAAAGTCCAGTGGAGGGGCCAACCAGTTGAGGAAGCGACTTGGGAGGCCGAGGAAGACATGCGGGGCAGATATCCATACTTATTCAGCACTCCAGGTACAATTCTAAACTCGTTCGAGGACGAACGTTTGTTTAAGAGGTGGAGAATGTAATGACTCAACCGATCATTTTAACTTTTAGAACCCTATTCCCTAAAATAAAACTTCCTGTATGTGCTTTTAATGATTATTGACTTGCGGGGATGGTTGGTTCGGTATTTGGAAGCATTTGGGTTGAAATCGAGATACTTGATTCCTTAAGTTAGCCTTAAAAGGGCAAGTTTGACTTTGGTCAATATTTTGAGAAAACGACCCCAGAATCGGGATTTGACGGTTCCAATAGCTCTGTATGGTAATTTTGGACTTAGGAGCGTGTTCGAAATTTTATTTGGAAGTCCGTAGTTAAATTAGGCTTGAAATGGCTAAAACAAGAATTTAAGTTTGGAAGTTTGACCGGGGAGTTGACTTTTTGATATCGGGGTCGGAATCTAATTTTGAAAATTTTTATAGCTCCGTTATGTCATTTATGACTTGTGTGTAAAATGTGAGGTCAATCGGACTTGATTTGATAGGTTTTAACATCGAATGTAGAAGTTGAAAAATCTTAAGTTTCATTAAGCTTGAATTGGAGGATGATTCATGGTTTTAGCATTGTTTGGTGTGATTTGAGGATTCGACTAAGTTCGTATGATGTTTTGGGACTTTTTGGTATAATTGATTGAGGTCCCGAGGGTCTCGGGAGAGTTTCGGATGGTTAACAGGTCACTTTTGGCCTTTGGAAGACTAGTGATAGCTGCTGGTATTTTTCTTCTGAGCTCCTTATACGCGATCACGTAGGTTAGTCTGCGATCACGTAGAGTAATTTGGACAGAGGTGGATTTGTTCTATGTGATTGCGTGAATGGGGTTGTGATCGCATAGGGTTAATTTGGGCAGCTGGGAATTTATTCACTACGATCGCGTGGACACGTCCGCGATCGCGTAGGATTTGCCAGTGTGTGTATCGCGATCGCGTGTCATTGTTTACGATCGCGTAGGGGAAATTTGAGAGGAAGCTGGCCCACGCATTTGTGCTACGCGATCGCGTGAAGAGGGATGCGATCGCGTAGAGTCAGAACCTGGTGCATCGCAATCGCGTGGGACTTGATGCGATCGTGTAGAAGGAATAACTGGGCAGAGAGTTTATGTTCTGAAAATGGGAACTCGTCCCATTTTCCATTTTTAACGATTTGGAGCTCGGATTTAGGCGATATTTAAAAGATTTTTAGAGAAAACAACAGGGTAAATGTTCTTAACTCAATATTTGTTATATTACCCGAATCCATCACTGTTTTTATCATTTAATTGGTGAATTGAGTTGGAAAAGTTTGAAAACCCCTTTGGATAGATTTGAGGATTTGAGGGGGCGAATTGTTAGCGGAATTTAGTGATTTTGGTATGGGTAGGCTCGTGGTTGAGTGGGCGTTCATATTTCGTAACTTTCGCAGGATTCCGAGATGTGGGTCCCACAGATGAAATTTTAATTAATTTCAAAATTTTTATTAAAAATATAGTATTTTCTTATAGAACTGATTCCTATTATTTTTAGTGATTGTATCAAATTAGTTTGGCTAGATTCGAGCCAGACAGAGTTGGATAATCGTGGATAGGGCCTTCTAGTGGATTAAATTGGAGCAAGACAAGGTAAGTCTCTTGTCTAATCTTGTGATGGGAAAATTACCTCATAGGGATTAAATTGAATAATTGTTGCTAATTGCGGGGGCTACGTACGCACGAGGTGACTATGCGTAACTACTATTAATGCTAAGGTCCGGGTAGTTTAGGACTCAAAGCATGAATTATTTGTGTAAATTGTATTCTTTGTTTAATTAATATAAATTGATATATATGAATATATTGTGAATTGTTAGATAAAGATATTAAAGGATGGAAATCTCATATGCTTGATTTTCTGTTTAAATTAATTAATTGTTAAAAGAAATTATTCTTCCTCCTGAATTTATCTTATAATAAATATACTCTTCTTCCGGAGGTACATAAGAAAATGTCCTCCTTCCTTGTGGAGCGGGCCGAACACCTTGGAAGGATAGATGCATCTATGGATCGTGCCGCACGTCCCTCGACAGTGTACACGACACTCTGGATCGGACCGTACGTCCTCAGCAGAAATCGTGCTTAATAATATACACGATACTTTAATAGTTATTTCAGCTTGCGAAGCTAATTGATAAATTGGAGAATTCTTGAAATTTAATTAATTATTATTCCTGCTTGTTAAGGAATTAATTATTATTCCTGCAAATGAGATTAATTGATAAATTGGAAATTATTTGAATGGAAGGAATTTAATTAATATATTGAGAATTGTTGCATTTGAAGGAATTTGATTATTTTCGCTGGTTAAATAAATTATTATAAATTCTGTGGATCATGCTGATTTAGATATTCTAGTTGTATTTCAGTTATTATTATTGACCCATAGTGAGTGTCAAAGTCGGTCATCTCGTCTCTACCACTTCGAGATTAGGCTTGATACTTATTGGGTACATGTTGTTTACGTACTCATACTACACTTGCTGCACTTTTTTGTGCAAGACATGAGGCAAGTACTAGTGGGGGACCTATCGTCTTACACCCACGTTATCCAGGGGCATAGTGGTGAGCTGCCTTTCTTAGCCGTTCTGCAGCTACTAGTGTCTCTTCTTGTATTTTTTTTATTCTGTTTATTTTTATTTCAGACAGTATTTGAGGTTTTGTATAATCTACTAGATGCTCATACACTTGTGACACCAGATCTTGGCACACACATTGGTAGAATTTGGTGTTTTAATATTTTTCTTGGTTTTAAATTTTATCAATATATGCTTAATTTATTAGTTGGCTTGCCTGGCTGTAGTGTTGGGCGCCATCACGACCTATAGGTGAAATTGGGTCGTGACATATATAGAATATATATATATATATATATATATATATATACAAAAAATATACAAATTTTATATTTTTTCGGCTATTATTTTTATAGCGGCTATACAATATTATTTTCTCATTGAAAACTGGTAGAGAAGGAGTTATTTTCAAGATCAAAATTTTAGAAGGCATTATCTAAAAATGAGGAATTAAAATGATAATTTGTGTTATCCAATAAAAAGAGAGGAAACGTTTTGCTTCAGAGTAGAAGATTTACTTCATTAATTAGAGTTGGATAATACCGTTAGTTTTTGAATATATTGTATCAGTGAGACTAAATATGCTCCACTTTAGCATACTTAATGAACTAAATATGCTCAAAACTATATTTGAGGGATCAAAATAGACTTACCATCAAAGATAAGGGACAATATTGGCCAAAAACTCGGATAATGACAGCAGGGGAGGTGAGAAGATAAGAGACGGCTAATAACAATACGCATAACCTAATATTGCTAACCACTAATCCTTTTAATCAGTTCCTAATTACATTCCCCTCCCTCCTTATTGAGATTTTTACACAATTGCTCCCTATTTAAAGATTATTTTTATAAATAATAGCATTCTTTGTTTATTTCAAATATGATAGATTTTTTTTACCTTTTTAGCAGAATTGAAGATTATGTAAATAATCTACTGCCCCCACAAAACAAACAATTCGTTTCTATCCTTACATTAATTATGTTAATGTAATTAATTTGGTATCATCTCTCTCTTTTATAAAGTTATCTTACTTTCTCAAAAAAGTTCCAAATTTTACCATCTCTCAATTCTTTGAGGATTCATCTTTTTATTATTCCGTTTTTTAATATTTTAAAATCTCTGGATGTTAAATATCTTAGTTCCTTATACACATTATATATTACTATATATATATATAAAACAATACATGCGATGCACTTAAAATACACATTATATACCGCATATATTTTTGTGTAATATATAAATATACATGTGATGCACATAAAATATATAATATATATTAATATTATACACAATAATATATATATATATATATATATATATATATATATTTATTTATTTGTGTGTGTATTATACACAGTATATACTACTAATATTTGTAGAGTTTTATAGAGTTTTTGGGAGTCAATTTTTACTCTACTCATGATTCTTGAGAGAGATTCCTGGAACAATAATTGGACGCGATTTTCGGTCAAAGATCCATTTTTTGATAGCTAATTAATGAACGTAAATTTCTTTTGGCCAAATATGAAATATTTGGTTTACTGCTTCATATATATTATATTTTATTTAATATTGTCTAGTTATGAAACTTTCTCTTCTCCGATGCTTTACAAGCCCAATCCCAAATTAACATGGGCGAAGTGCACCGATAGCCATTTTTAAGTCTGCTATTTAAATTATATCTATAGACAATGTATTTAAATATTAATTAATTAGCCCAAACTTCAGGACTAAGTATCCTGATTTTTTGAGCTTTTAATTATGGAATTCAAGACTTAGTGTCCTAAATCTTCAAACTACTAATTTGGAATTCAGGACTTAGTGTCCTAAATCTTCAAACTACTAATTTGAAATTCAGGACTAAGTGTCCTGAGTTTCTAAATTGTTAATTTAAAATTCAGGATATAATATTCGAATTTCTAGACACAATTTTTGAACTTTAGAACACGATGTCCTGAAGTTTGAACGTTGAGGTTAAACTTGTCGTATCCTGAAGCTTGAGAGAATTAACTAATCTTCAAATATATTATAACTATAGTTTAAACAACATGCTTAACATGGCTACTTGTTATCATTTCCACAATTAACCTTTGTGAATGCCTTCGGGCCATATTGCTTCTTCTAGGTCCATTAACTACTTGCGGGCTTGGTCTCGAGCTGTGCAGGAAATTACTTTCGATGATCTTGAAAATAAATGGTCTGAATCTTTTGACCCATACTATCTTAGAATAAATCTTTAAGGTTAAAAATTTAAAATGTTACTCATGAGGCAAACAAGGAGTAGTACTTACTAAACTTGAAGTTTTGCTTATATGGCAAGCGGAGTGGCACCAAAGTATCATATTTGTGCAAATCACTCTGAGTCGTGCCTGACACAAATCTACCCGAGCTTATTAAAACATCGAGTCAAGTCGAGCTTGTTACAATATTGAGCCCAATCGTATTTTGTTAAAGGGATTTTTCTCTAGCTATATTATAACAGAAATTTATTTACCACTTTTCTTTAGGTGCCTTAAAAATTATATTGTGTATCAAAATTTACTATTTATATACAAAATCATGGAACAAAAAGAGGATCCCTTAAATTTAGAGATTAGTTGTAACCGTAACCCTCCCTTCCTATTCCCCACGTCTGCCAACTTAATTACCCCCATACAAGCACGATTTTCTTTCCAATTTCAAAATATTTCAAAGTCATTCTTTTTTTCACACAAATCCCCCAAAATCCTCTCTCTTTCACACCAATCGAGTGACTATCTCTTTGAAATTGTAGCATCATATGTTTCTCTAAATCAATCTACCAACATCCATTAAAAAGCTTCAACCATTGACAAATTCGTCACCATTATCTCTAAATTTGTAGTGGTAGAGGGCTAGCCATTGACAACCATTAAAAAAGTTTTGAAACTTTGAATTCGATATTCGAGTTTTATGAATTTATGATTTATTTAGACTATGTATTCTTGCAAACGATTGAGAATATTCTTTGGAATTTATATCTCATTTTTTAAGGAGATTGGTTAACTTTAGAGTTGGTTTTAGGTAAAATTTCAGATTGAAACTCAAAGATGGATCTTTAAAATTGTATAGAAATTCCTTTTTGAGAAAATACCACCGTACAAAAAATAAGCATTTCTGATTATTTTGAAACATGATGGCTATTACCACCATAAAATTTTATAGAAAAAGATAATTCAACGTTGAACTGATATCGAATCTCGCTATATGTATCAAAATGCTCGAGAATTATGCTTATGCTAATTGTATGTATTCATGCTCCAGAATCATATGTATTATTGGTCGTCGAATGGACCAATATGTGGATGAGTGTGTTCGGTAAACAAAATAAATAAATTAGGTAAAGGGAAAAAAAGAAGAGAGAGGAGAGAAGAAGGAAATGATAGAATTGGATCCCTTAATTGAATGTACTAATAATGGAGTGACAGTCTTTTAAGAGAAAATGTATCAATTTATAAAAAACAATCTTGATAGTTATTGAAAACTATAAAACCTAAAGAAAACATGTAAATAAATTTCTATTATTATAATATATATATATATATATATATATATATATATATATATATATATATATGAAAAATTCCCTTCGTTAAAGTATAATCAAGCTCAAACCTAATCGAACCGAACCCAAATATATATATATATATATATATATATGAAAAATTCCCTTCGTTAAAGTATAATCAAGCTCAAACCTAATCGAACCGAACCCAAATATATATATATATATATATATATATGAAAAATTCCCTTCGTTAAAGTATAATCAAGCTCAAACCTAATCGAACCGAACCCAAATATATATATATATATATATATATATATATATATATATATATATATATATGAAAAATTCCCTTCGTTAAAGTATAATCAAGCTCAAACCTAATCGAACCCAACCCAAATCGTCTCTTTAATGTATAGCTCCGCATAGCACGCCACCATTGAAAAATAAACTGTAGTAAAGTAGTTGAGTAAGAAAAATATAAATATTAGTAAATGCATAGTAGTGTGATCGATTGTATACATTATTAATTTAAATTAAAACTCATACTAAAACAAGATTAACTTAGTAAAGAACATAGAATACAACTTTTAGGCAAAAACAGAGAATAACAATAAAGCGAAAATAAACTCAATTTTTTTGTATAATACCAAGTTTTTTTAATTTTCTGAATTATTAAATTTAAAATTACAATTACATTTCAAACCCCCGATAAAATAGTTAAAGGTAGCGATGTGTATAAAAATTTAATTACATCAAATTAGGTGAAGAAGTATAAAATTACAAATTTATTACATTAACTAATCATATTAAATTGTCATATTTCTTACTAAATTTTGAAGGGGAGCGTTGGAGTAACGGTAAAGTTGCCTTCGTGTTACCTATAGATTATGAGTTCGAGCCGTGAAATTAGTCATTGATCCTTGCATCAAGGTAAGCTGCCTACATCACACTTTCTTAGGATGCGACACTTCTCCGGAGTTTGCGTAAAAGCGGAATGTTTCATACACAAGGCTACTCTTTTTCCCTCTTTTATAATTCATTTGTTTTAATTTATGTGAACCTATTTTTTTAGCTAGAGCAAAAAGAATGAATATTTAAAAATAATTTACCTTTATGCAATAATTTATAACCGTACAAAATATATGTGCTTTATTATAAAACAAAAATTTAAAAGTTTTCTATTTTTTCTTAAATTATGTGCTCAGTCACATAAGTTAAAACAAAAAAAATGTATTTCTTATTTTAAAGTAATCATTGCACGGCAACCGAGCTGAGTCAAGACGGCTCAGCCGAGTTCGAGCGGATTCGATGCTTTTGAGCGCTTCGAGATTCTCCGTGTGATGCAATTGTCGACGTTACTTTCTCTATCTGGATCAATAAACCGTCCTACTTGTGGTTTAAATCCCTTCACATTTTTTAAAGATATTTTGGGTAATTTAATGTCTTTCTAGATCAGTGTGCAGTGTCAGCCTTGTTAACAAAACTAAAGTGTCAGTTATTCAAATTTTCGTTTTTACTCCCAAGTCCCAACCTTATTTTATTTTGCGGTCCGTTTATTTTATTGCATTCAGTAAATAACGGGAACTTCTGATGCACTTCTACAAGCCTAAACTTGATTGCACCTTATGAGCTTGTTTGGTACGAACCACAGTAGATAATTAATTTAGGAATTATATTTGAGGTGGGTTTATTTTATATTTGATTAGAATAAATTGAGGTATAACTAATATTTCAAAATTCTAATATTATTTTATCCTTATGGAAGGGTGGATAATTAACCCCGGGTTAATTAATTATGAGATAATTTATTTTCCTATCAAATGACCCCTAAAGAACCCGAGTTGGGTATAGTTTTAATTGCACCTTTCGGATAAGCAGTTAGACAATCAATTAAATGTTATTTTGTAACTAACAATGAAGTCGAGTATGAGAATGTAATTGCAGGTTTGGAGCTTGCCAAAGGCTTGGTAAAGAGCAAATTAAGATAAAGAACGATTATTAGTTAGTGGTAAATCAAGTTGCAAGGGAATTATGTACCACATGTAATGTTTTATACTTCAATACCACATAAGAGGGGGTGATTTGTGCGGTGTTTAATTTTTCGCGTGCGCAGATTATAGAGGGATCCGGTTCTTCTACGTGTTCCTTACACTACTGTTGCGGAATAATAAATGCAGAAAGTAAAGAACACAAGTATTTTTACGTGAAAAATACCTAATTCAAAAGGTGAAAAAGCCATGACATACTGCCCAGTAGAATTTTTTCCAACACTTCACTAAATCACTAAGCCAAAGACAGCGTTTACAAAATTCTTGTAAACCTAAGGATTACCTCTAACACTTTGTGGAAACCAGACTCAGACTGTTCCGGCAATTTCAAGTTAACTCTAACTTGAACAATACTCTTAGAGTACCTAGTACAAATGCTTCTAGAGAAAGCTGAAAGGTACAACTCAAAAGCCCTACTACAATTGAACTAGAATAAAAGACAAACACTTGGAACTGGTCTTTCTATGTGGTTCATGTAGCTTCAGGTTCGCACACTTGAATCACACAGGAATTGCTTGCAAAATGCCTTTCTATTTTGCTCTCAGCTCTCGTTTAACTTCAGCGTTTGTGCATACCTATAAAATGAGAACATACTGAAAATATATAGAGTGAATAGAATAGGAAATAACTAGAGTTCTAATGCTATACTCTTCCAGTCTTCCTTGGTGGAAGAATTCTAGTTATCTTCAACTTCTAACTCTTTCCTTATCTAGGATAGAGTTCTCTTCAAGTAAGGAGTCCTTCTCCTTATCAATTATGCAACCTTTTCGTTCAGGAGATATCAGATATAACCACTTAAGATTATCTCCTTAACGTGCATGCCTTGTGCTTGAATCTGCCCGTGTCTGTGTATACTATGTATGGATCTGGTTCATATTTGAATTCCGTTGTCAATCATCAAAACAAACTTACTTAGGCCAACAAATTTTCCCTTTTTGATGATGACAAACTTTGTGCTTTTCATAAGCATGGGACCCGTTTCAACTTAACTCAACATCAACACAATGTTAGAACACTTTCCATTTTAAAATCACAAATCATCAAGGACTAGGTTCATTAGGTTATAAACATCACAATCCAAAGTAAAAAAGCACAACCTATCTTCCCCCTTTTGGCATCATCGAAAAGTTGCATAATTATGTTAGATAACCATATTTTATTAGATCTTACTCATGGCCACTAGGGCTACTTCAAATGTAATCATGAATTCAATTTTCTCTTTATCAATTTAAAGATATTAGCCATCTAAGAAACATCAACAAATAATTAGAGCAAAAGCAGTTGATTAGCATTGATAAGAGTCATCCACAAAGCATAGAAGGAAAGAACATTACTGCACCATGAGCAAAAAGAACAAAAAAGAAACATCTCATTTGGGTCACTGGTTTTCTAACTAGGCTAGGAAGGGGAATTTTACCTCACTTGTAGCCATGATCAAGCAGGAATTTTGACAATCTTTCATACCATGCTCTTGGAGCCTGCTTGAGCCCATAAAGTGTCTTGTCAAGCTTGTACACATGATCAGGACATTCCTTGGTTTCAAAGACCGAAGGTTTTTTGATAAACATTTCTTCCTTTAGATAGATATTGAGGAAGACACTCTTGACATCCATATGATGGAGAGTGAATTCCATGTAAGTAGCAAAGGTTATAAGGAGTCTAATTGCTTCTAATCTTGCAACTGGAGCAAAAGTCTCATCATAGTCTATGCCCTCCTCTTGACTGTATCCTTGAACCACCAATCTTTCCTTGGTCCTTGTAACTGTTCCATCTTCATCAAGTTTGTTTCTGAAGACCCATTTTGTACCAATTACTGATCTGTCCTTGGGTCTTGGTACCAGATGCCAAACTTGACTTCTCTCAAATTGGTTGAGTTCATCGTGCATTGCATTCACCCAGTATGCATCCTAAAAAGCCTCGACAACATTTTTAGGTTCAATAAGAGATAAAAATGCATCAAAAGCACAAAGATTCTTCAAAGAAGATCTGGTTTTGATTCCAGAGGTTGGATCAATGATTATGTTCTCAATGTGATGAGAACTTTTATATTTGTAAGGTTTCACAACCAGCTGATTTCTCTTAGATGTTCCTTCAATGTTTTGTTGCTGAGGAACATGTTCATGGACAAGTTCCCTCAAGGTTTGAGGATTAATTCCTCCTTGTTCAGCTTTCCATGTCAGGTTGCCCTGGGTGGAAGGACCTGTTCCATCACCTGTTCCTTCTACAGTGCAGCTTCAGTTTGGACTATGGTTTCATTTGAGTTTCTTACCACCTCAATTGCTTTATCATCTTATTCCTTCCTCTCAGAAAGAATGTTAGTTTTATCAAAAACCACAAGTACACTTTCTTATACACATAGTTCTTTTGTTATAAATCTTATAAGCTTTGGTATGTGAAGAATATCCCAAGAATACACTCTCATCACTTCTGGGATCAAACTTACCTAGGGAGTCTTTATTATTATTGGGCACAAAGTACTTGCATCCAAATGCCCTAAGATGAGAAATATTTAGCTTTCTCCCTTTAAGTAACTCATAGGGAGTCTTCTCAACAAGAGATCTAGTCATGCACCTATTTATGATGTAGCATGCAGTGTTCACAGCTTCTGCCTAGAAGCTATAGGGCAGTTTACTAGCAAGAAGCATAGTCCTAGTCATTTCTTCCAATGTCCTATTCTTTCTTTCAACTACTCCATTTTGTTGTGGAGTCCTAGGGACAAAAAAGTTATGATCTATGCCATGCTCATCACAAAATCCAGCAAATCTAGCATTCTCAAATTCAGTATCATGATCAGACCTTATTGATGCAAGTTGATTACCTAGTTTTTTCTGAGTTTTCCTAACAAATGAAGTGAACATTTCAAATGCTTCATCTTTACATGTTAAAAATAGTGTCCAAGTAAACCTAGAGTAATCATCAACAAACACCATAACATATCTCTTACCAGCTCTGCTCAATGTTCTCATTGGTCCACAAAGATCCATATGGACCAGTTCCATCGTCCTGGTAGTACTTACCATTTTCTTGCTTTTAAAAGAGGATCTTACCCGCTTCCCCCTTGCACAAGCCTCAGAAACTTTATCTTCCTTGAACTTAATATTAGGCAGCCCTATCACCAAGTCCTTAGAGACTAGTTTTTTAAGTTGGCTTAGACTGGCATGTCCAAGTCTCTTATGCCAAATGAGGGGATTATTATCCAACACACTTAAGCAAGGGAGTTCATTATCTGAAAGTGTGGACAAATGCACCACGTATATGTTGTTCACTCTTTTTCCCTGCAAAACTATCTTGTCAGTGGTAAGATTAATCACAAAGCATTTTGTAGAGGTGAAGGCTACCATGTTACCTCTATCACACAATTGTAATACACTTATTAGACTGTACTTCAGTCCATCTATCAAGTAGACATTCTCAATAGAGTGAGAATCAGTCTTACCTACCTTTCCAACCCCAATGATCTCACCTTTTTTTTCATTTCCAAAGGAGACATTACTTCCTTTAAGATCCTCAAGTGAAATGAACTACTTCTTGCTTCTTGT
The DNA here is from genome assembly GCF_000390325.3 of Nicotiana tomentosiformis. Taxonomy (NCBI): domain Eukaryota; kingdom Viridiplantae; phylum Streptophyta; class Magnoliopsida; order Solanales; family Solanaceae; genus Nicotiana; species Nicotiana tomentosiformis. The sequence goes on from NC_090817.1 coordinate 90,353,730, forward strand.
CATATGCTTAGAGTAAGGATGAAAAGTGGGCCGGTCCAGGTCCCTGGCCGGTCCCAAATTAAACAGACTTCGTTGTCCCGGGCTTCGTGGTCTTTTTGTATGAACCAGCCCGGGACCGGGATCGCGAACTAATAGTCCCGGGCTAAGTGGGTTGATCCCGGGCCTAAGTGGGCCCAAGGGGGTCTAGTGGTCCCAAGTGATATTTTTTTTTAAATTTTATAGAAGTTAGAGAAAAAAAGATGGTAATAAAAAATATCTAAGGCAATTCCTTGTAAATTATATGTGACCTAAATTTTTTAATTCAAATTTAAAGACAAAAATATTATAAAGAGATATTCAAAGAAATGCGTTATAATTTTATTATAGTATTAAAAGAATATGGCAATATCTTTTTTAGTCTTCCTCCCCCCTATGGAATGAGCACAACAAGGTGCTTATACCACAATTGAGAAGAAAAAGAAACTAATCAAGATGCGCCAAAATACAAGTTACATAATACATACTAATTTTTGTTCATAAAAGTTAGTATCTCTTACAAACTTCATAAATCCATCAAGGTCCGGAGGAATTTCTGTTGGCGGTGGCGGAAAAGTAGCTTGGTCATCGCCGCTTCCGGGCGAAGCAGCATCCTCCGCAAGTTCAGCTAGCATTTCTTCGTAAGCTTCGTCTACCTCTGGTTGTTATTCAGCAAGTCCAAAATTTCTTCTTTCCGAACGGATCCAATATCTGAAAAGTACTAATTTTTCCAAGCTCTCCCTCATAGACGCTCTATAATCACCGAGTTGAAGTCTTGCTTGACTGAAAGCGCTCTCTGATGCCACTGTTGAAACTTGAATAGTTAAAATATCTTAGGCCATCCTTGAAATAATCGGAAAGTGTTTTTCTTTGTCCTTCCACCATTCCAAAATATTAAAGGAGCTGTCGGGATTCACTTCCTCAATTCTCTGTGACAAATAAACTTCAAGCTCTTTTAGTTGTGAAAAATCACTAGTAGTAAAACCTTGAGAACCCCTGAAACCCGCCCAAGCATTAAGTGCTCTTACTCCCGCAGTTCTTTTAGATGATTGAGAATCAGAAGAATGATGAGTTGGAACATTTGGTCTAGCCTGATCTAATGCAACTTGATAAACATTATAAATAGTTTGAGTATTTATTTTAATTGAGGCTATTGCTTCCGGAAGTTAGACAACTCCTCTTCTTCAAGTGTTAAACCATTATAAACAGTTTCATACCAAAATTTAGGACCTCCTAATTTCATAGTAGGATTTAACAAGGCAGGAACAAAAAATAGGGGGAATAGGGAAAAATATTTTTTAAACTTTTTTCTAATAGAATCAACAGCAAGTTGATAAATTTCCCCACCCTCTGAAAAATGAGCAAACAAATTTGCAAGTTCTGCAATATAAACTAAACATTTAGAAATAGTAGGATAATATTGCCTAGAAAATTCAGTTGTAGCAATATGAAATTTTTCTAAAAAATCTACAAGCATTTTAACATTAGCCCAATTCGCATTTGTAAGGTGCTCATCATCATCACTTACATGAGCATTAAACGTTGAGTTTATGGGGTTTCTATATTCATATGCAACAACTAAACTTTCATACATATAATTCCATCTAGTTGGACAAGGTTTAGGAACCTTTCTTTCTCTTAGGCCAAATTCATTGCATCTTTTAAAATATTCTCTAAGTCTACTTCTACGGTTTGAATAAAAAAGCCAATTAAGAGCCATTTTAACCATTTCAATTTCAATATTTAAAATTCTCATACCATCACTCACAATTAAATGGTAAATATGACAAATACATCTAACATAAAAAATATTACTAAATGCAGGACATAGTGTAGTGGTAAGAAAAGCTACAACATTTGTGTTACTCGTAGCATTATCCATTGAAACTGACTTGATTTTATCAATAATACAAAAATATCTACAAATATCCGTAACGTGCTAGAAATAAACTCCCTTGTGTGACGTGAATTAATTATTCTATAAGCGATAATGCGCTATTGCATTATCCAATCCTCATCAATCCAATGACTGGTAACAGTAAGGCAATCACAGTCATAACCACTTCTACCAATATCAGTAGTAATAGCAACATGAGGGTCAGACGGGGCATCATTTGGATTATCATTAGTTGGGTTAACTTCAGGAGCAGGACTAGTAGGTGTATCGTCATCCGGTTGCGTTTCATCAAAATCTATTTTCTTCTCATCTTTTTCATCAATAGTTGGATTAGAATAAAGAGCATTCATTAATTCATGGTCTAATTGTTCACGAGCTCCAATATTATGGCAAAATTGACTCTCAGTAAATTATAATAAACTATTATCACCATCAAGAATAGCAGGTGTAGGACGGGTACAGGGTTTGGGTCGGGGAGCCCGGGGAAGTGGAGGAGGAACAGATTGTCCACTAGATTCGACACTCTTAGATTTTCCCTTATTTTTACCAAATTTATTTTAAGGAAGACATCGTAATTAATCAAATAATAGAAAATAAATAAAACAAACAAAACTATAATATTAAAAATTAAGAATTGGAACGAGTTTACCGAATTGACGAACAACTTGTTGAAAAATGATTATCGTTGAAGACTTCAATTCACCAACTTCACATTTTTTTTCACAAATTGTAACAATAAAATAAGCAATAGTAGCAATTATAGAAGAAAATTAGAGAGAGATTGATGAATTTGTGAGAAAAATGAAAGAATGATGGGGTATTTATAGTTGAAAAAAGGAAAAAAGTGTAATTATATAAATTTGGGGTTAAACAAAGTGGAGGGGGGGGGGGGTTAAATGGCTATTTTATAAATAGCCAACGGCCAGATTTTTGCAATCCCAAACGGTCAGATTTTTTTAAAAATTATGACCGTTGGGACCATTTAGGCCCGCCAATGACTGGTCCGGTCCCGGTCTCAAACGGTCTTGATCTCGCGGGCTCAATATGAAGGACCACCCTAGAAGACCGGACCACCTCCACGGTCACGGGCTTATCCGGTTAAGGATCGTTTAGGCCCAGAAGCCCATATGGGCCGCAATCCCGGCCGGTCCCGGGCTTGGACCGGCCCACTTGTCAGCCTTAGCTTACAACAACCACTATCCATGTATCATATTCGACTACTTCCCCTCACTTGGATCTGGAAAAAAAAAATCAGGAGTTAGTCTTAGGAACTCAAACTAGTTTGGGTCCCTTTATATAGGCAAAAGGATAAATCAAATTCATTTTAGTCCAACTTGGCAGCCTATTTTTCCCTAGAATAAAGTTTTTTTTCTTTTGACTTGCCTTCTCTTTTGTAGTGTATTCACTCTTATAGTGACCAGTGTTACCACAGTGTGTGAAAATCTTGTTCTCAAGGAGTGTGAGGTACTTGCTTTTGGGATCCCACTTAGGTGCAGAGTTCCCAAAGCCAAATCCTCTTCTGTTGCTACTATGATGTTCTTGTAGCCATGAAAGTGCATGAGAGGACCTGTTCCATTTACAAGTTCTGTCTAGATCATGCTTGACCTTGCTCAAATCCCCCTTTTAGGTCTCTTACCTCTTCATCCCTCTTATACAACTCATCTTTTATTTTTTCCTACATTTTCTTCTAAAGTGAGTTGTGTGTGATCAACTGTCCTTTTGCCTGTTCCTGATTTCAATTATTGATTTTCAGATTTAAGTTCTAGGACAGTTGTGTCAAGTGCATGAACCTGGTTCTTCAACACAGTATTTTCACTTTCAGTTTTACAAGCCCTAAGTTCTAGGTTTTTGCACCTAGCTTTCAAAATCACACATTCTTTTGACAGCTGTTCCTTTTCATTATTCACATCCTAAGATTCATCAAGTAACTCTAGTAATAACTCAGATAATCTTTCTTTAGACAAAAAATTAATCTTGTCTTTGAGATGAAGGAAACTTTAGTTTCTTCATCAGATTCTCAATGGCAATAAGTGCTCGTTCATCATCATCATCATCATCTGAGCTTTCATCTAAGCCTTCTCCCCAAACAACGACCATGGCCTTGGTTGATCCTTTGTTTCTTTTCTTGGGTTGAACATGTTCATTCTTCCTTTCCGTCGGTCAGCTCTTTCCTTCTTTTATTCAATTTCCCACAAAGGACAATTTTTGATTATATGATTAGTCTTTCCACACTTGTAGCAGCCATCATTAGTTTGCTTCTCCGGAGCTCTTGCCTTGATATAGCTTTCATTTCTTAAGGAACCCTTTCATCTTCTTAGGTGCTTATTGAAGTCTTTGGTGATCATAGCCATTTCATCATCTTCCAGATCAGAACCTTCAGTGATTCTGAGTGCCAAGCTCCTTTACTTCTTAGGCACATCTATTTTCTTGGTTTGTCTCCTAAGTTCATAGGTAGTGAGATTCCCAATCAATTCATCTAGTGGAGAGTGGCAATATTCTTCGATTTCTGGATGGCCATGATCTTTCTTTCCCAAGTGATTGGTAGGACCCTAGTAATTATCTTCTTAACTCTTTCTTCTTCAGGGATAATCCTTCCAAGAGATTTTAGTTCATTTGTCAAGGTAGTGAATTTTGTGTACATCTGCTAAATGGTTTCTCCATCCTTCAGAGCAAAGTTCTCATAGTGAGAGTACAGTAGAGTTCCTCTAGATCTCTTCACCTGAGTTGTTCCTTCATAGGCCACTTGTAGTGTGTCCTAAATTTTCTTAGCAGTGGAACAACCTTGGATTATGTTGTACTCATCTCGACCAAGTCCACAAACAAGCCATTTCTTGGCTTTGGCATTCTTTTTCCATTTCTTCAGATCCTCAACATTAAATCAACTCGTCTTTGGCACATCTACTCCTTCAACATTTTTCTTCAAAGTAGCTAGTGGACCATCAATGGCAATGTGCCATAGCTCATAGTCCTTTTCCTGTATGTGATCTCTCATCATGTTTTTCCACCAAGAGTAGTACTGGCCATTAAAGAGTGGTGGCCTAGCGGTAGATTGCCCTTCCTAATTTCCAGGTTGTGCACTCATATTGATCTTCTCCTAAGGTGTTAGCCTTCTTAAGGATAAGTCGCTCTGATACCAATTGATGTTTTATACTTCAATACCACACAAGAGGGGGGGGGGGTGATTTGTGTGGTGTCAAATGTTTTGCGTGCACAAATTATAGGACCTAGTTCTTTTATGTATTCTTATACTATTGTTTCAGAATAATAAATGCAAAAAGTAAAGAACAAAAGTATTTTTACATGAAAAATACCTCGCTCAAAAGGTGAAAAAGCCACGACCCAATAGGATTTTCCCAACACTTTACTAAATCATTGAGCCAAAAACAGTTTTTAGAAAACTCTTGTAAACCTAAGGATTACCTATAACCCTTGTGGCAACCAGCCTCAGACTGTTGCGATAATTTCAAGTTAACTCTAACTTGAACAATACACTCAGAGTACCTAGTACAAATGCTTCTAGAGAAAGCTGAAAGGAACAACTCAAAATCCCTACTACAATTGAACTATAATAAAAGACAGACACTTTGTCACGACCCAAAATCTAACATGTCGTGATGGCGCCTATCGTGGTACTAGGCAAGCCGACATTTACGAAATGACTCCAACACTTTTAACAGAAAATGGATGTAAAGCAGTTTAAATAATAAAACTCCTCATTACCAGGATAGAAAATCCAAAACATAACGCGGAAATTCCCAACATCGGGGTGTCAATGAGTACATGATCATCTATACATCACAGGTCCAGAAAATATTATCTATGATAATATGAAACTAAATACAATAAGTGGAAAGATAGGGAAGGATAAACAAGGTCTGCGAACGCCCAACAGCTACCTCGATAGTCTCCTAGAATACGAACTCCACAACTCAGCAACCACTGTGACCGGGTGCACTGGGTATGCACATAAGGTGCAGGGTGTATCATGAGTACAACGACCTCGGTAAGTAATAAGACTAAATAAAGAAGTGAAGTAGTGACGAGCTTCACAATTATAGTTAAATTACAGTGATTTTTAACATAGGCAGGTAGGCATGCTTTCAAGTTCGATAAATCACGTTAAAATAGTTACTTCATGACAATTTTTAAGTGAAATAGAGTATAATATCCTTCAAAAAAATTCAAAACAGTGATACATGGCAGCTAAGTGCAACAATAATGAAATCAAATGCATCCTCTCAGGGCCACAGTCACTCAGCCCTCCCATTCATTCAACATTCGACACTCGCACTCAGTAGGTACATGTGCTCACTGGGGTATGTACAGACTCCAGAGGGGATCCTTCAGCCCAAGCGTTATAGTTCGCACAGACAACTCACGTGCTGCACGGACAACTCACGTGCTATAGTATAATATCTGGATTCGCATGGACAACTCACGTGCTACACGGACAACTCACGTGCTATAGTATAATATCTAGATTCACACAAACAACTCACGTGTTGTACGAATAACTCACGTGCTAAAGTATAATACCTCACAATCAGGCCCAAGACCTCACTGAGTCATCAATCTCTCCAGTCTCTCGGGCTCTCAATAATCATGATAAATCAGCCCAAACCGAAATGATATAATGTATCAACAAGGAATAATAGAGACTGAGATATGATATGCAGGTAAAATTTAGATTGAGTACAACACATCAATTTAGCAAATAGAGTAACAAGTGCACGACCTTTGAGGGTCCCTTCAGTACCAACACATGGCCTAAGCATGATGTTTAACATGATTTACAGCTCAATTTCTATATCATACGAAGAATTTACAGATATCAACAGATTAATCATCTATACAGTTCCATGGAATGGACCAAGTCCCAATTCCTACGGTGCACACCCACACGTCCGTCACCTAAAATGTGCGTCACCTCGAAACCAATCACATGACACTTAATTCGGGGTTTCATACCCTCAAAACCAAATTTAGAACTGTTACTTATCTCAAACCGTGAAATTCTTTATTCTGCAATGCCTTTGCCTCGCGAATCGGCCTCCGAACGCCTCGAATCTAGTCACAATTAATTCAATTCAGTCTATACAAATTATAGGAATTACTTCCATATGAAAATATTTTCCAAAAGAATCCAAAATTGCACTAAAAAATTGCCCGTGGGGACCGCGTCTCGGAACCCAACAAATGTTACAAAATATGAACGCCATTGAACCAGGAGTCCAACCATACCAAATTTACCAAATTCTAACATCAACTCAACCTTCAAATCCCTAGGCCCAAATCCTCTAATTTCACCTAAAAAACACATAATTTAGTCGAAATACTCAATGATAATCCAATATTATTGGCTAACAATGATCATAAGTGACTTACCTCAAGTTTTCCCATGAATTCCCTTTGAATAATCGCGCCCCAAACCATGCTTGAAAGGTTCAAAATGACAAAAATGTCGGAACCCTCTATTTTTGTATACTTCCTAGAGGTTCCGCACCTACGAATTTTAACCGCTTCTGCGCAACTGCTTATGCGGTTTTTCTTCCGCTTTTGCGCCTTTTTCGCTTCTACGGACAAGAGTCTGCTTCTGCGGAGTCGCTTCTGCGGTTTTTCCTAGCTTCCCCTTCCTCCGCATCAGCAACCTCGGTGTTGCTTCTGCGAGGTTCTGTCCTGTTAGGACCCTAATTCACCCTCCGTAGTATGTCATGATGGCACATAGTCTCTAAGACTAGGTAAGCCTAACAAATTGCAAAATAACATAATAAAAGTATGAAACTCAAACCTCAATAGTTGTAATATTTAAAAACTGCAAGTCAAGAACTACAATCTCCCAAAACCCGATAAAAACAAGTCACAAGCTTCTAAGAGAAATACTAAATGTCTCTAAACATCAGAGTATACTAAAATAAGGAAACAACATGATAACGATATAGGGGGACTCCGAGGTCTGCGGACGCTGGCAGATGTACCTTAAAGTCTCCGTATACAGGTAGCTTACTGATATCTGGGCTGGTAAATGGTACCTGAATCTGCACAAAATGATGTGTAGAAGAGTAGCATGAGTACACCACAACGGTACCCACTAAGTTCCAAGCCATACCTCGGTAGAGTAGTGACGAGGTCAGGCCTACTGGAAATAATAAAAAAATAAGACAGATGATATAATAATATAATGAAATAACTGAGGAGTGAACAACACAACAAATAGAGGTAAACAGCAAGGACGCTCCCGAGATACCGTCTCATAGTCTAAAAAGTAAATGCTTAACAGAGGATCTCTCGAGATACCGTCTCGTAGTCCCAAAAGTAAATATGCAAGGGGATCTCCCGAGGTACCGCCTCGTAGTCCCAAAATAAATATGCAGTACAAGGGGGATCTTCCGAGGAACCGCCTCATAGTCCCAAAATAAATATGCAGTACATGGAGATCTCCCGAGGAACCGCCTCATAGTCCCAAAATAAATATGCAGCAGGTAATCGGAGGAACAACAAATTTTCAGCAAGAAATCTTATAGTTAAATATTTAAATCAAATCGAGGAAAGCAGGTAATTCAGCTAAGCATGTTGCACATATTGCAAGTAAGAGTTAAGGCACATAGACATGTGATACTAGGCAAATCATGATCACTACATATACTAAGGCAACTCAGTTAAAGAATTTAAAAGAATATTACTCAGTAAGAACCGATATTTCCAAATTTAGACCGTGTACGAACTCGTCACCTCGCATACACGACGCTCACATATCACAAAATGTTACAACAGTATCAAATCCTACGGGAATTTACCCCACACAGGGTTAGACAAGCCACTTACATCGAATCACACTCAATCAGTCAAGTAGAATGCCTTTCCCTCGATTTTCTGACTCCGATCGGCTCGAATCTAGTCATAATTAATTCGATTTAGTCAATACAAATTATAGGAATAATATGAAAATACAAATTTTCTAACAAAATCCAAAATTTAACTCAAAATTCGCTTGTGGGGCCCACATCTCGGAACTTAACAAAAGTTACAAAATATGAACGCTCATTCAACCACGAGTCCAGCCATACCAAAATCACTAAATTCCGACATCAATTCGACCCTCAAATCTTCAATCTAAACTTAGGGATTTTCATAACGTTTCCAACTTAATCCACCAATTAAATGTTAAAAACCACCATAGATTCGAGTACTTTAACCAAAATTGAGTTAAGAACACTTACCCTGATGTTTTTTTTGAAACTCTCCCGAAAATCGCCTCTCCCTAAGCTCCAAATCGTCAAAAATGGAAAATGGGACGAAGTCCCATTTTCAGAACATAAATTCTCTGCCCAGCGATTCCTTCTTCGCGAACGCGGCCAGTGCCTCGCGTTCGCAAAGCACAAATTTGCTGCCCAGAAATTTCCTCTTCATGAATACGAGGGTCCTCTCGCGAACGCGATGACCAGGGGTTGCATGCCTTCGCGAACGCGATGCCTCACTCGCGAACACGTAGGCTAACGCGTGAAGTCCACCCCAACCATTACTCTTCTTCGCAAACGCGTGGCCTCTCTCGCGTTCGTGATGCACACTGGTCCTCAGCCTTCGCGAACGCGTCCCTTGCTTCGCAAATGCGAAGAACAAACTCTCGCCTGCCCCAGTTCCCCTTCGCGAATGCAACACCTCTCTTGCGAAAACGAAGAAGGAAACCAGAGCTGGACACCAAAAATTCTTCAGCTGTTGTCCAAGTCCAAAATTGATCCGTTAACCTTCCGAAACTCACCCGAGGCCCCCGGGACCTCAACCAATCATACCAAAAAGTCCTAAAACATCATACGAACTTAGTCGAAACCTCAAATCACATCAAATAACGTTAAAATTCCAAATCACACCCAATTCAAGCTTAATGAAACTTATGAATTTCCAACTTCTACATTCGATGCTGAAACCTATCAAATTAAGTCCGATTGACCTCAAATTTTACACACACTCATAAATGATATAACAGAGCTATGAAAATTTTCAGAATTAGATTTCGACTCCGATATCAAAAAGTCAACTCCCCGGTCAAACTTCCAAACTTAATTTCTATTTTAGTCATTTCAAGCCTAATTTAACTACGGACTTCCAAATAATTTTTCGGACACGCTCCTAAGTCCAAAATCACCATACAGAGCTATTGGAATCATCAAAACTTTATTTCGGGATCGTTTACACATAAGTTAAATATTCGGTCGATCTTTTCAACTTAAGTTTTCAACCTTGAGACTAAGTGTCTCAATTCATTCTGAAATCTCTCCGGACTCGAACTGACCACCCCGACAAATCACAATACAACTATAAAGTATAGAATGAGCATTAAATGGGGGAACATGGCTACAACTCTTTAAACGACTGGTCGGGTCGTTACATCCTCCCCCTCTTGAACAAATGTTCATCCTTGAACGGGTTTAGAATTATACCTGGAGTGGTGAAAAGATGAGGATAACAACTGCGCATATCATGCTCGGTCTCCTAAGTCGTCTCCTCGACCGGATGATCCCTCCACTATACTTTTACTGAAGCAATGCTCTTCGATCTTATCTTTCTAACCTGTGTGTCCAAAATGGCCTCTGGCTCCTCGACATAAGATAGATCCTTATCCAACTGGACTGAGCTGAATTCTAATACATGCGACGGATCGTCGTGATACTTCCGGAGCATGGAAACATAGAACACTGGATGAATTGCATAAAGAATAGGTGGTAGTGCAAGTTTGTAAGCCACTTATCTAACCCTCTTAAGAATCTCAAAAGGTCCGATATACCTCGGGATCAACTTGCCCTTTTTTCCAAACCTCATAACACCCTTCATAGGCGAAACCCGGAGCAAGACCCGCTCACCAACCATGAATGCAACATCACGAACTTTTCGATCCGCATAACTCTTCTGTCTAGATTGGGCTGTACGGAGTCGATCCTGAATCAACTTAATATTTTCCAAAGCATCCTGAACTATATCTGTACCCAATAGTCTAGCTTCGCCCAGCTCGAACCAACCCACTCGAGATCGGCACCGCCTACCATATAAGGCCTCATATGGCACTATCTGAGAATCTGTTTATCAACAATGGCAACTGGTTCTTCTTCATAGCCCAAACTAATATCTAGTTGAACTATGCTAAAGTCTAGAACATGTGGTAGGTTGGCACGATACTTTCGGAGCATAGATACATGGAAAACGGGATGAACTCCTAATAGACTAGGAGGCAATGCCATCTCATAATCAACCTCCCCAACTCGTCTTTACACCTCAAATGGGCATATAAACCTTGGGCGCAACGTGCCCTTCTTCCCAAATCTCATGATTCCCTTCATCGGCGAAACCTTCAAGAGGACTTTTTCACCCATCATAAATGGTAAATCACGCGCTTTCTGGGCTGCATAACTTTTCTGTCTTGACTGCGCTGTACGAAGTCACTCCTAAATCAATTTTACCTTTTCCAAGGCATCCTTCACCAAATCAGTACCATATAACTTAGCCTCACCGGGCTTAAACCATCTGATGGGCGAACGACATCGCTGACCATATAAAGCCTCAAACGGAGCCATCTCGATGCTGGATTGGTAATTGTTATTATAAGCAAACTCGGCCAAAGGCAAGAAACGATCCCACTGACCTACATAGTCAATCACACATGCCCTGAGCATATCCTCCAATATCTGAATTGTCCTCTCTGACTTCCAGTCGATCTGTGGATGAAAGGTTGTGCTGAGCTCTACACGGGTCCCCAATTCACTGTGTACTGCTCTCCAGAAATGTGAAGTAAACTGAGGGCCTCTATCTGATATGATGGAAATTGGCACACCATGCAACCGAACTATCTCCTGAATATACATCTGGGCCAACCTCTCTGAAGTATACATAGTCACAACTGGAATAAAGTGTGTCGACTTGGTCAACCTGTCAATAATCACCCAAACTACATCAAACTTCCGCAAGGTCCACAGCAACCCAACTACAAAGTCCATAGTGATGTGTTCCCATTTCCAATCTGGTATAGTTATCTGCTGAAGTAGGCCACCTGGCCTCTAGTGCTCATATTTAACTTGCTGGAAATTTAGACACCTAGCTACATAATCAACAATGTCCTTTTTCATTCGTCGCCACCAATAATGCTGTCTCAGGTCACGATACATCTTCGCAGCACCTGGATGAATAGAATACTGAGAACTGTGTGCTTCCTCTAGGATCGTTTTCCTCATTCCATCCACATTAGGAACACGTAGACGATCCTGAAGTCGCAGAACGCCATCCGCTCCAATAGTAACTTCCTTGGCACCACCCCGTAGTACCATTTCTCGAAGAACCATTAAGTGTGGATCGTCATACTGATGAGCCTTGATCTGCTCAAATAATGAAGACTAAGCTACAACACATGCAAGAACTCGGCTGGGCTCTAAAATGTCCAACCTCAAAAGTCGGTTAGCCAAGTTGAATATCTAAAGCTAATGGCCAATCCTCTACTGAAATGAAAGCCAAACTACCCATACTCTCTGCCTTCCTACTCAAGGTGTCTGCTACCACATTTGCTTTGCCCGGATGATATAGGATAGTAATATCATAATCTTTTAGTAACTCAAGCCATCTGCGCTTTCTCAGATTTAGGTCCCTCTACTTGAACAAATGCTGCAAACTGTGATGATCAGTGTAAACTTCACAAGACACCCCATAAAGATAATGCCTCCAAATCTTAAGAGCGTGAACAATCACAGCTAACTCCAAATCATGTACCGGATAATTCTTTTCATGGGGCTTCAGCTGACGTGAAGCATATACAATAACTTGCCTTTCTTGCATCAATACACAACCCAAGCCGACGCGTGAAACGTCACAACACACTGTATACATCCCTGAATCGGAAGGCAACACTAACACTGGTGCTGTAGTCAATGTTGTCTTGAGCTTCTGAAATCTCACCTCAGAATCATCGAACCATCAGAACGTAGCACCCTTCTGATAATAACCTGCTAAACCCAGAAAACTCCTGATCTCAGTCGCCAAAGTGGGACGATGCCAATTCTGAACTGCCTCAATATTTTTGGGATCAACTTTAATACTATCATTCAATACAATATGCCCCAAAAATGCTATAGACTCTAGCCATAACTCATATTTGGAGAACTTAACATATAACTTTTGTTCCCGTAATGTCTGAAGCACTACTCTCATATGCTGCTCGTGGTCCTCCTTACTGCGCGAGTATATCAAAATGTCAACAATGAATACAATGACCAATGAATCAATATATGGCCTGAATACCCTGTTCATCAAATCTATAAATGTTGTCGGGCCATTAGTTAAGCCGAAAGACATTACCAAAAACTCATAATGACCATATCTAGTACGGAAAGCAATTTTGAGAACATCCGAATCTCGAATCTTTAACTGATGATACCTTGACCTCAAGTCGATCTTAGAGAACACCCTAGCACCCTGCAACTGCTCAAATAAGTCATCGATATGTAGCAACGGTTACTTGTTCTTAATAGTAACTTTGTTCAATTGGCGATAATCAATACACATTCACATTGTGCCATCCTTCTTCTTCACAAATAATACTGGTGCACCCCAAGGCGATACACTCGGTCTGACGAACCCTTTGGCTAGTAACTCCTCAAGCTGTTCTTTCAACTCTTTCAATTCTTTCAGAGTCATGCGATATGGTGGAATAGATATAGGCCGAATATTTGGAGCCAAGTCAATACAGAAATCAATATCACGATCAGGTGGCATAGCTGGAAGATATGAAGGAAATACATCGGAGAACTCCTGAACTACAAGCATTGAATCAATAACCGGAGTCTCTGCAGTGATATCCCAAACATAAGCTAAATAAGCTAAACAACCCTTCTCAACAATGTGTTGAGCCTTTATAAAAGAAATAACCCGATAAAATGAACTAACCGACGAACCCTTCCACTCTAGCCTAGGCAAAGATGGAATAGCCAAGGTAACAGTTTTGGCATGACAATCTAGAATAGCATGATATTTAGATAACCAGTCCATACCCAGAATAATTTCAAAGTCGGTCATCTCGAGCAATAAGAGATCTGCTCTAGTTTCATAACCACTGAATGTAATAATACAAGACCGGTAGATCTGGTTCATAATAACAAAATTATTTATAGGAGTGGACACATAAATAAGAGTACTCAAGGACTCACAAGAAACACCTAGGAATGGAGCAAATAGAGATGACACATATGAATACGTGGATCCTGGATCAAATAATACTGAGGCATCTTTGCTGCAAATAGAAATAATACCTGTAATCACAGTATCTAAGGCCTCTGCACCTGGTCTAGCCGGGAAAGCATAAAACCGAGCTGGAGCGCCAACTGGCTGGCCCCCGCCTGACTGACCTCCACCTCTAGGACGGCCCATACCCACCTGTCCTCCACCTCTTGGTGGTCGGACTACTGGTGGAGAAACTGGTCCGGTAAGTATAGGCTGCTCACCCTGCTGTACTGGTCTACCCCGAAGCCTGGGGCAAACTCTCCGCATGTGACTGGGATCCCCGCACTCGTAACAACTCTTCGGTGCGATGGGCTGCTGACTAAGTGTCTGGCCCTGGGGAACTGAATACCCACTGGGAGAACCCTGAGTAGCTGGTGGGCAGTAGGAACTCTCTAGTATAGCACTGAGATAAGGTTGCACTAGAGCACCTCGAGGAGGAGGTGGTGCTGGAAATGGGGGCCTACTGGACTGCCCCTTCACGAACTGACCTCTTCCCCCAGACGGAGCACCTCTGAACTCTCCAGAGTACTTGAACCGCTTATCTATCATAATATGCTCTCAGCTCCTCTGACGCACACCCTCAATCCTCCGGGCTATCTCCACAACTAGCTCATAATGAGTACCCATCTCAACCTCTCGAACCATAGTGGCCTGAATACCAGTATGTAAACCAGCTACAAACCTCCGCACTCTCTCCACCTCAGTAGGGAGTATCATAAGTGTATGACGAGATAATTCATAAAACCTCTCCTTATCATCGGTCACTAACATCTAACCCTGCTGGAGCTGCTCAAACTGAAACCGCAACTCTTCCCTCTGGGAGGTTGGAATATACCTGTCCAGGAAGATACAGGTGAACCTGTCCCAAGTCATCGGAGGAGAATCTGTTGGTCTGCCAAGAACATAAGACTGCCACCATCTATGGGCCCTGCCCTCTAGATGAAAAGTAGTGAAGTCAACCCCATGAGACTCTAATATCCTCATGTTGTGCAGTCTGTCCTTGAAACGATCAATGAAGTCTTGTGGATCCTTATGTCGCTCACTCCCAAAGACAAGATGATGTAGTCTAGTCCATCTGTCCAATAGTTTTTGAGGATCAGCGGCTGCAGCTGGCCTGAGCACAGGTGTAGTTGCTGCCACTGGTTGGGCTCCTCCCACGGGTAGTGCACCCTGGGTTTGATATACAGCAGCTGCATGTCCATGAGCCTATGTGGTAGGAGTCTGTGCTCCCCCGCCCGCCTGAGATGTGGCTGGGTCTGCCAAAAATAAACCGTCCTGAGTCATATTGTCCATGAACCGCAACATACGACCCATGACATCCTGAAATCCCGGTGCAGATATGAAATCCACCGGAGCTAGCTCTTCCACAGGCACCTCATTCATGTTCCTCAACAATGGGGTTCTATGCTGGACCCACTAGTGGCATAACTGGAACAGTCCTGGGATGTCCTCGCTCTCTACCACTGCCTAGAGCCCTCCCTCAGCCTCGGCCTCTAGCAACTGGGGGAGTAGCTCTTCCCTGGTCTGGAACCTCATTCGAGCACGTTCTCACCATCTGTGAGAGAATAAGAGAAGGATATTTAGTACTACATTAATTGCATGATGGAATATGAAGAAAGGTAGTTTCCTAACACCCTATAGCCTCTCGAAGATAAGTACAGACGTCTCCGTACTGATCCGCAAGGCTCTATTAGGTTTGCTCATAACTTGTGAGACCTACGTGCACCTAGTGCTCTAATACCATATTGTCACGACCAAATTTCACCTATAGGTCGTGATGAATCCCAACACTACAGCTAGGCAAGCCAACTAATAAATTAAGCATATATTGATAAAATTTAAAATCAAGAAAAATAATAAAACACCAAATTCTACCAATGTGTGTGCCAAGACCTGGTATCACAAGTGTATGAGCATCTAGTAAATTATACAAAACCTCAAATACTGTCTGAAATAAAAATAGACAGAATGAAAAATAAATACAAGGAGAGAAATTAGTAGCTGCAGAACGGCTCAGAAAGGCAGCTCACCACTATGACCCTGCATAACGTGGGTGTAAGACGATAGGTCCCCACTAGTACTTGCCTCAGGTCCTGCACAAAAAAAGTTCAGCAAGTGTAGTATGAGTACGTAAACAACGTGTACCCAGTAAGTATCAAGCCTAATCTCGAAGTGGTAGAGACGAGATGGCCGACTTTGACACTCATTATGGGTCAATAATAATAACTGAAATATAACTAGAATATCAAAATCAACATGATTCACAGAATTTACAATAATTTATTTAACCAGCGGAAATAATCAAATTCCTTTAAATGCAACAATTCTCAATATATTAATTAAATTCCTTCAATTCAAATAATTTCCAATTTATCAATTAATCTCATTTACAGGAATAACAATTAATTCCTTAATAAGCAGGAATAATAATTCATTAAATTTCAAGGATTCTCCAATTTATCAATTAGCTTTGCAAGTTGAAATAACTATTAAAGTATCGTGTAATTAGTATTATTAAGCACGATTTCTGCCGAGGACGTACGGCCCGATCCAAAGTGTCGTGTACACTGCCGAGGGATGTGCGGCACGATCCATAGATGCATCTATCCTGCCGAGGTGTTCGGCCCGCTCCACAAGAAAGGCGGACATTTTCTTATGTACCTCTAGAAGAAGAGTATATTTATTATAAGATAAATTCTGGAGCAAGAACAATTTCTTTTAACAATTAACTAATTAAAATAGAAAATCAAGCATATGAGATTTCCATCCTTTAATATCTTTATCTAACAATTCACAATATATTAATTTATATCAATTAATATTAATTAAACAAAGAATATAATTTATACAAGTAATTCATGCTTTGAGTCCTAAACTACCCGGACTTTAGCGTTAATAGTAGCTACGCACGGACTCTCATCACCTCGTGGGTAAGTAGCCCCAGCAATTAGCAACTATTATTCAATTTAATCCCTATGGGGTAATTTCTCCTCACAAGATTAGACAAGAGACTTACCTCGTCTTGCTCCAATTTAATCCACTAGAAGGCCCTTTCCGCGATTATCCAACTCTGACTGGCTCGAATTTAGCCAAAATAATTCGATACAATCACTAAAAATTATAGAAATCAGTTATATAAGAAAATACTACATTTTAAATAAAATTTTCGAAATTAATTAAAAATTCGTCCATGGGCCCCATGTCTCGGAATCTGGCGAAAGTTACGAAATATGAACGCCCACTCAACCACGAGTCTACCCATACCAAAATCACTAAATTCCGCTAACAATTCGGCCCTCAAATCCTCAAATCTATCCAAGAGGGTTTTCAAACTTTTCTAACTCAATTCACCAATTAAATGATAAAAACAATGATGGATTTGGGTAATATAACCAATATTGAGTTAAGAACACTTACCCCATTGTTTTCTCTGAAAATCTCTAAATCCGAGCTCCAAATCGTTAAAAATATAAAATGGGACGAATTCCCATTTTCAGAACTTAAACTCTCTGCCTAGTGATTTCTTCTACGCGATCGGGAACTTCCTCATGCCATCGCGTAGCACAAATTTTACTGCCCAAACATTAACTTTACACGATCGCGGTAAATCCCACCCGATCGCGAAGCATAGTCTCTGCAAGCCTACGCGATCTCAAGCCTCCTCACGCGATCGTGAAGCATTAAGCGCGTGGCCCAACTCCTCCCCAGTTTCCCCTATGCGATCGCAAACAACTACACGCGATCGCGATGCACAAGCTGGCCGAACTTACGCGATCGCAAGTGTGCCCACGCGATCACATAAAACGAATTTCCACCTGCCCAAAATAAGCCTACGTGATCGCAATCCCATTCACGTGATCGCGTAGAACAAAACCACCTCTGTCCAAATTACTCTACGTGATCGCAGACCATATTACGTGATCGCGTACAAGAAAATCAGAAGAAAATACCAGCAGTTATCAGCAGTGTTCCAAAGGCCAAAAGTGATCTGTTAGTCGTCCGAAACTCACCCGAGTCCCTCGGGACCTCAATCAATTATACCAACAAGTACCAAAATAAGATACGAACTTAGTCGAACCCTCAAATCACACCAAACAACGCTAAGACCACGAATCATCCCTCAATTCAAGCTTAATGAAACTTAAGATTTTCAACTTTTACATTATGTACCGAAACCTATCAATTCAAGTCCTTTTGACCTCAAATTTTGCACAAGTCATAAATGACATAACGGAGCTATAAAAATTTTCAGAACTGGATTCCGACCCCGATATCAAAAAGTTAACTCCCCGGCCAAACTTCCAATCTTAAATTCTTGTTTTAGCCATTTCAAGCCTAATTTCACTACGAACATCCAAATAAAATTCCGAACACGCTTATATGTCCAAAATTACCATACGGAGCTGTTGGAATTGTCAAAATTCTATTCAGGGGTCGTTTTCTCAAAATGTTGACCGAAGTCAAACTTGGCCCCTTAAAGCCAACTTAAGGAACTAAGTGTTCCGATTTCAACCCAAACACTTCCAAATCCCGAACCAACCATCCCCGCAAGTCATAAATTATTAAAATCACATACGGGAAGTTTTATTTTAGGGAATATGGTTCTAAAAGTTAAAATGACCGGTTGGGTCATTACATACAACTTGTCTAATGCCTTGTTCATCAGTCTTTGATAGTAGTCTGTCCTTCTTCGAGCATAAAAGATCGGGCAACCAAGGTAGGCAAATGGGAATTCCTGCTTGTGTATCCCAGTTATCCTTTCGACCTTTTCCACCACCGCTGGACTAGTTAAGTGATGCATGTAGATAACAGACTTGTTCTTGTTAATGAGCTGCACAGATGCAGCTTCATATGCAGCTAAGACTTCCATCACCAAATACAGAGAAGTAGCATCAGAGGAGGAAAATATGATCGTATCAGAAACATAAGCTAAATTATTAATCTTAAGGCTCCACTTAGACAATCCAAAACCATATAAGTAAAGGTTCATATGTAGTGCATTGAGTCCCCTCGATAATGCTTCAACAACAAGAATAAATAAGGTTTGTGATAAAGGATCACCCTACTTCAAAACTCTTGTCGACTTAAAGAAACCATGTGATTGTCCATTAAGCAAGATGAATACCAATTATTAGAAATAATTCCAAAGATTATACCAATGAAACTTTCTCCAAATCCCATTTTTCTCAAAACCTTAGTAAAAAAGAGCCAAGATAGCCTATCATAGGCTTTTGTCATATCTAGTTTGATCACAACGTTTGGCCCAGCCTTATTCCTCAACCTTATATCAGTGATTATTTCTTGCGTCAACAGGATATTTTCAACTTTGCTTCTGCCCTTCACAAATCCTGCCTGCTCGTCTGAGATCAGATTAGGAAGATAGCTTACTAGTCTCTCATGAATAACTCTTGAGAAAATCTTGTTGACAAAGTTGCTGAGACTAATTGGTCGCATGTCTGAGAATGAGATCACATCTTTCTTCTTAGGTAACGATACCAGATTCGTATGAGTTATGCATCTGGGAAGCTCTTGACCATTGAAGAAAGCCTTCACCATTTCCACAATATCCTCCCCTATTATATCCTAACATATATGAAAAAAAACAACCAGTAAAGCCATATGCCCTCCTGCACTATCTCCATTAAGCCCATAGTCAACCTTTTTTACTTTCTCTCTTGTAGGTTGTTTTATCAATTCTTGATTCTGCTCGTAATTAACCATTGTTGGAACGTGTTCAATAATTCCAAGTATTGTAGGTACCTGCTCTTCATGAAATTGTGCCTCATAAAACTTGATTGCTTCTTCTGCCATAGTTTTATTATCTTCTAGCCAATTCCCATCACTATTTTGTATTCTTTTAAGTTGTAACCTTTTCTTTCTGCCATTTACTTGCGCGTGAAAAAACTTTATGTTTCTATCTCCATAAAGTTTAAGCCAAATATCTTATCAAATCTGCTTGTACCTTCTGAATCCTTGCTCTATTCTCTTGTGTTGGATTCTGTTCGAATTGAGATTCATGGACTAATACCACCTCTTCTAAACTTGCAATCTTCTGAAAGATATCCCCATATGTAGCTCTACTACACAAAGATAAGGCTCTCTTCAGCTTCTTTAATTTGTGATTAAACACAAAAAAGGATTCCCAGTAAATTCAACAGTCTAGTTCTCCCTAACAACTTCCTTAAAAGTTGGATGCTTAGTCCAAGAATTTAAAAATCTGAATGCTTTCTTAATTGGCACTGTTGTAGGATTGCATGTGAGTAGCATTGGAGAGTGATCAGATCCTATTTTTGATAGATGAGTGATCTCCACTCCAGGCATCATCTGTTTGAATTTGATGTTTGCCAAACATCTATATAATCATTTAAATATACAATCCTCCTATGCTCTTCCATTCCACCAAGTATAAATTCTTCCTTTAAATCCCAAATCAAATAAATTACATGTGTTGATACAATGTCTGAAATCATTGACTTCATTTAGAGACATTGGCAGCCCACCAAATTTTTCTTCTTCATCCCATATAACATTAAAATCTCCAGCTACCAACCATAGCAAAGTCATATCTCCAGATAAAGTATCCCACAATTCGATCCTTTCTATTGAGTCACATTTTGCATAAACCAGTGTGACAATGAAACTTATTTGAGTGTCCATGTTGGTCAGTTTCATTGTTAGTTGTTGTTCTAAGTCAAAAATTATATCCACCATGTGATCTTCATCTACAAAGGCCCATATTTTGTTATTTACATTAGCAAATGCTTGTGTTAGACCAATCCTTCTTTTGTATCTCTCTAGCTTCCTCTTCTATTGCATAGGTTCCATTAGCCCAATAAATTGAAAATGCTGATGCCTATTCATATTGTCAAGCCTTTCAAAATCTTTGTTTGTATTAACCGACCTCACATTCCATATGATAGCATTCATATTTAATTATGAGATTTAGTTTGAGCCCTTCTTGTTTGAACGCCTCCTATTTGCACAGTCGAAGCCTCTTTTTTCTTCCACGACCAGTTGATTTCACCTTGTCTAGTACCCTTGGAGATAAATCTCCTTGCTTGGCTATGTTGAGAAAATTTTGAGCTATAGATTCTTCATCAATATCCTTTCCAGTTCTGCCCAAATTCTCCACTATTTCCTTAGTATTTATATGAGCTTCAATATCAGTTCTCACAAGTTTAGGAATTAGAATTCCACCTCATTTTTTCTTCATAGCATGCTGTTGTAATTGAGAGTTTAGCACATGATCATTTTGCAGCCTATTTACTGCCAATCCCCCTTCATTATCTGTAATGATGAGTGCATCTTTGTTCAGCTCATTTGCCTCATTCCTCACTATTGTTGCATCACCCTTAGTTCCTCCTGGATAAACTGCATCTAACTGATCAATTGCAGAGCTAATAATTTCTGGTTGCATGTTCTGCACCACCTTAGGATCTAATTGTATCCTTGCATTGTTGTCATCATCACCCTGCATTGGCTTTGTACTAGTAGATTCCTTGGCCTTTCCATTAGAACTTTGTTCTTCTTCCTCCACATCTTCTTCAGTATGCAAATCATCTTCCTCGATTGCACCTGGAATTTCCCCTTCTTCAGAATCCTCCCCTATCTGATAACTCCACATTTTTCCTCCACTTAGCTGCAACCTCTCTTTTTCAGCAAGTGCTTCAATTGACTTTGTTGTATCAGTAGTTTGTGTAAGAATTACCTGGAAAGATCGATTAGTAGCCACTAATTTGTCACCTCTAAAAGTCATATTTACCCATTGAGCAGTCGGCTCCTTTTGCACCTTAGGAGTACTGCCATTCCCTTTGTCATTAAAATTTAAAGCAGGTGCCTTAAGATTCAATTTGTTAGCTGACTTTGGAGCACCATTCCTAGTCAAACTAGGAAATACAATAGGATTGTGATTATCATTACTGTTTTCCACCAATACCAGCTGGTTATTATCATGTTTATATCCCTCATCAACTTCAAGAACAACAAACTTATTTGCCACATCGGCCTGCTGATTTCCCACAGTTGGCTTCTCAACTGAAAATATTTCCTTTCCAGTTTTAGTTTGTATTTGTTCCTGCTGTCCAGTTTCATTTACTCGATTGTCTCACATTTGTTTTCATTGTTCACCTACATTCCCCACAACTTTACCACTGCTAAGAATCATAAAAAATCCTTATTCCTTGCCCTTGTTTCTCCCTTGATGATTGGTACCCTGTTGCTTCAAATTTGCTGCTATATTGGTCTGATCAACCTGTGTCACAGCTTCATTCCCAGTCTGTTGCTCTACTGATTTATTTTCCATTAATTCTGGATGAATCCTCCAACACTAAATCATGTCATGACCCTTTAGTTTACACTCTTTATAGTATTTTGGCAAGTAATCATATTTAATGGTTACCTATTCAGTCCTCACGACTCCACTATCTTCATTCTCAATGTCCATACACACCTTCTTAGGTAACTCGGCTAGAAGGTCAACAAGAACTTTTACACACGCACAAATGGGCCTCATTTTATAAATAGTAGCCATGTCGAGGTGAATATGCTTACCCACAGCTGAAGCTAATGAAAATAGGCACTCCTTGAAGAAAAAAGTTGGCACCAAATTTGGAAACGAAATCCACGCCATTACCTTTGGTGTTTCCTCGCTGGCCTTGAATTTCGCATCATAAATCAACGTCCTTAATTGATATTCATTGCCATTCTTGTCTTTTACATAATACACACTCTTCGCCATAAAATCAATAGAATCTTGCCATAATGTCAATCGAATTAATACATGCCTATCGCGAAGGTATCCAATGTTACACTCGCCTTTAATTCCACATTGAAGAGGGACAATTCGATGTAGTTCATTAAGCTCAGGCCATCTATATGAGAATTTGCAAACTACTGCATATTGCAATCCTTCAATCACATTCATTCGCTCCACCTCTGCTTCATTATACTTAACAACATGTTGTCCATTAAGCAAACTAGCTCGACGAAGTGCAATTGGTTCAACAGAATTGGCCCGTTCCTGTAAGGCACTGTTCAGTGTTGAAGTTTTCAAGATTTTTGAGAAATCTAAAGGCTGGGGATTGGATTTTGTGGTCGTATTTGTTAGGGCGATTGAGGGAGAAGGCTGACCAGCCGGAAGAGATGGCTGGCCGCCGGCCATTATGGCCATTGAAGCTCAAAACTCCAGATTTCCACGATGAACAGTAACTCACATGCCACTATTTACGACATTGTTCATAGCACTGTAGCATCTTGAGAGACAAAATTCTAGAGAGCGAATTTTTAGGGGGGTTTTGAGATGTCGTATGTTGAAGTTTAGTCATGGGCATATTTTCTTTTTTGCTAGTTTCTTTTTTTAAAAGAATGTTTAAATTTATAAGTATTAAATTAGTATTTATAAGTGGCATCCTCCTAGGGGGTTTCTACACTTCCGTCGCCTTGTAGAAGTTGGGTTTAGCATCAGGATATCGAGGTATGGTTTCCTCTACAGTAGGTAGAGTTTCCTTATCAATGGCAGCTCCGCCATCTCCCCCCTGGTCAAGAAAAACAACATCTAGAGGGATGGTATGATCCTCCATATGGATATCTGATGGGAGGTCCGACATTGTTGTGGAAAAATATAGAGAAGCAAAGAAAACAACAGAAAAGTAAAAGGGTTTTGCGAAGAAGAAGAAGCTCTGCTTATGAAGTAGAATGAGTGTGGGAAAGTTTCAAAATCAACGAACCACCCCCTATTTATAAGACTCGGGGGCACCAGAATTGAAATGCAGGCCATGATTAACATGGAGATTGAAATGGCAGAACCAATCAAGGGTCACACGTGAATCGACACAACGCGTCGGGAAAAGGCGTCATCATAACGCATGACGTCACTCTTTCGCTTGGACCGGATAGCTCCAACAGACTTCCCTAGAAATTCAAAGAATTCAAAATGTGTGGACCTCAGAGAGCCACGTTTCATGATCGGTACGACAACCACATCCTGTATATCCAGTTCAGTAAGCTCGACTACAAACGACATTATCCACTCATTGACCTCGCCCGCGAGGATGACCTCGATAAGCGTAGAGACTAACTGTATAGGCCAAAAAATATCTTTGATATAGGAAGCCACGTCAGCACCATGAAATCCTTTGTTAGCTACCACGTGCTATCAGTAAGGTCTCCACAAAGATCTGCTCTAGGTCGAAGTAGCCTCAAAGCGATGAAGGGTGCGGTCGAAGAGTCAGCAAAGATCAAGGTCGTGAAGTCATCGTAGTTCAAGGTCGAGGTCGATCATCTTAGACAGAGTTATGATGGCTAGATTTAAGATAGGACACAAAAGAGAATATTCTAGTAGATTCTTGTCTAGTATTTCTACCGGATCCAAAAACAATCTAAGTGTTCAAAGGCTTATTAATCATTCATCTTTGTCAAATAGAATATGCACAAATCTCATCCCTTTTTGGGTGACTCACACGTTTCTATTTACTTAAATGCCATTTATTTCCACTTGCTATTATCTAATGTCATATTCTATCTTTTTGGATCATTGAACATTGTCATTATTACTTATATTCATTGTCATTCTGACAAACATACAAGTTATTTATCATAAAACCGATAACTTTATTTTTGGATATTATTATTAGCTAAGATTGACTCTTCTTTATTTAAATCTATCTAGTTGAACCAAAATCTACATTTTTGGTCAAACAATATATAACTTGATGTGAGTTGCGAATATTGACTTAGGAGTGTGTGTGTGTGTGTGTGTGTGATGAGGTAAAGGCAATGAAATGAGCTAAGGGAGGAAATGCATCGTAAAATCGAAGCTAAGTGCTTGTACTAATCACAAGGATGAGCAATGTGAGGTCGACTCTAGTGGTGAGATAGAATAAGCCCTACTATATGCTAACATACTTATATTTTTCTATATAGGGACTCTAACTAACAATGTTGTTGCCATAACTATATGTTATTTTAGGATGCACCTAGACACAAGAGGAGGATGAATTATGTCATACTCATTTTTCACGAGTCAAAGAACCTGGTTCTTTGACGGACCTGATTTAGACACAAATAGCTGGTAAAGTGCAAATTTATAGATAAAATAATTTTACGTGGAAAACCTCCTTGCTCAAGGGAGTAAAAATCATGACTTACCCTTGTAAGATTTACCTTCGAAACTTCACTAACTTCAAAGAGCAATTTTAGGTTACAACTCAATAATCAAGGAGACTAACTCTAGTACTCTATCCCTACAATCAACCCAATTGTAGCTAAGTTTTAGGTTATAAGTCTATAACCAAGGAGACTAACTATAATACCCTTCCCCTACAATCAACACAATTGTTATGTGTTTCAGGGCGAACCCTACTTCTCATTTGAGGACGAATGATCCTAAGTGGGGGAAAAGTAATTAAGTGCTATTAAGAAAGTTGATGTGTGCGTAGGCACGAGTTACTATATCCAGTTAAGACCAACACAATGTGTTAATATGAAAAATCAGGCATTTGAAATTGATTGAAGTGTAAGGAGTTGGCTTTAAAGCTTATTAGTGTGGATAAAAGAAATAATCTTCACTGAGATGGTGTTGTCGGACCTCTATTAAGCTTGAGGTAACATAGAATCACCCGAGTATGTGTGTAGTAAATACACTTAGTAAATTAAAGTCCTCAAAAATATTCTTGGCACGTTCGAGGACGAACGTATGTTTAAGAGGGGGAGAATGTAACGACCCAACTTGTTGTTTTAAGAATTAATGCCTCGTTCAGTGACTTAAGGTTTTGAGCAGATTCGTAATATGTATTATGACCTGCGTGTGTGGCCGAGTTTGGTTTTCGGAAGATTCAGAATTAAATCAAAAGAACAATTCTTATTTTTGAAGCTTAAATGGAAAGAGTTGACTGGAGAGTTGAATTTTGAGCAAATGACCGCGGAATGGAATTTTGATGATGTCAATAATTTTGTATGGTGATTTTGGACTTATGCGTATGTCCAGATTTGGATTTGTAAGTCCGTAGGACAATTCGACGCATTTTGGCGAAAGATAGAAAGTAGAAGATTTTT
Organism: Nicotiana tomentosiformis; assembly: GCF_000390325.3. Taxonomy (NCBI): domain Eukaryota; kingdom Viridiplantae; phylum Streptophyta; class Magnoliopsida; order Solanales; family Solanaceae; genus Nicotiana; species Nicotiana tomentosiformis. The sequence goes on from NC_090817.1 coordinate 90,379,945, forward strand.
GGAGATGTTCTGCCGAAGGTTGAACTTTTGATATCAGGGTCAAAATTCGATTTTGGAAATTTGGAATAGCTTCGTTATTTCATTTATAACTTTTGTGCAAAATTGGAAGTCGATTCGGGTCTATATCATAGCAAGGTATCAAATGATGATGAGTCGAGAAGTAAGAAATGGAAAACAAAAGAACTGAGAGCGTGCTAGGGTTTGTGTAACGCACGGATTGTGGCACGCCAGCCCTCACAACAAGTTTGAAAAACCAGTGAAGTATAGAAGTTGGCACTAGCACGGGCACGCTGCCCCCACCTGAAGCCTTTTTAAGTACTCACATTGGGGGTTCTCTTTCCCCATTTCACTTGGACAGATTTTGGAGCTCTTCTCCACTCTCTCTAGACCACCAACTCCTCTCTTATTCAAGGTAAGCAATCCCCATTATCTTGGTATGAAATTCCATCATTTCTACACTAGTATTAATGAAATATACACATAGAATACATAGATCTTCAAGAAATTCCTTCAAGAACTCAAAGGAGGGTTTTGCAAGATTTCTTCCAAAAAGGTAATCCTACACCCTAAGACTTACATGTACGATTTTTTTATTGGAATATGAGTATGAATTAAGTATTGTAACTCATGGTATGGTGATTGGAAGCCATAAATTATCAAGTTAAATGAATACCCATTGTAGAGATTGTAAAATGAATTAATTGATAAGATTTGTGGGTTGGGAGTAAATTGTTGGGCATGCATGTGCTAAAGGAAGTTATGGATGGAATAGAGATGATTGTGAGGTGAATCATTTTGTGAAAGGTGCTTGTTAGGTGAAGAAATTCCATTGAAGGAGGTTGTAGAGAATTATGCACTCAAGGTGTTTGACAAAATGCCTAAATGACCAAAAATCTGGAAATTTGTTACTAATATTGGTGCAATTGTGTTTCATTATTGTAGATTGAAATTTGTTTAGCGTGGTGGACCACCGTAGTATTATTAAGGGGCGAATTTCAGATTTGAGCCATCCGAAGGTGGCTTCACTCGCAAAGATCATTTAAAAGCATTGACTTAGTGTCGTCAAGGTAAGTATCTTGCCTAACCTCGAGTGGGGGAATTACCCCTTAGGCATTGAGTCTTATGTGGAAATTGTGTAATTGAAAACCGTGTACGCGAGGTGACGAGTACGTGCTTGGTTCATATGTGCAAATTATATCGGTTGAAATTCACAGACGCCCTTAAGTATTAAATTAGAAAATTGTTGTAACTTATTAAATCCCTTATTTGTCATACCTCATTCCTTGTTTGCCGAGGTTGTTTTTATATGATAATTTGGTGTGATTGCCAATTGACTTTTATGTGAACTCTGTGTTTGTTTGAGTTTCCATTTTTATGGAAAACACTTTCATTATTGATTTTACCTACAGATAATTTAAATGGAAAATTTAGTTAATAAGATGAATAAATCTATTTATTTCCTGAAGTTGTGATTTAAAAGAGGTGTTGTTCCTTGAGGAATTACTTTTCAGTTCACGTTGTTGAAAATTTGGTATTGAATTATAAAGGCCGTAAATCATATTGAGGCAAAGTGACAAATTGTGAAATATTATCCGGTTGAGTTTTTCACATTATGATTGAGTCGTGGCTCCTTATTGTGGAAAAATAATATATTGTTGATTTCTGTGGCACGTTGTAATATTTGAGCAGTTGATGTGAAATTTGTGATATGTTGTAATATTCAAGCACTTGATGTGAAATTTGTGATATGTTGTAAGATTTGAGCACTTGATGTGCAATTTATGATATGTTGTAATATTTGAGCATTTGATGTGCAATTTGTGATACGTTGTGACGTGTGAGCTCTTGAGGTGCAAGTTGTATTATGCTGTGATATTTGGGCACTTGAGGTGCGATTTGTGAAACATTGTGATATTGATACGCATGCGGTGGTAAAAGGTCTGGGTATTGAAATGCATACGGTGAGATAAGGGTGGCTTGATACGCGTGGATAGTAGGGAAAACTGCAAGAAGTCATGCGGTGTGATAAGGGTGGCTAAAACACAGGATGCTATTTCGGAAAAAATATTTTTTAAAGAATAATATGTGAAGGCTCCCGCGGTGAAATAAGGAAAGATTGTGAATTTATTTATTATTTGGGACTACGAAGCGGTACTTCGGGAGTGTCCTTTTGTTGATATTTCTCTATGGCTGCACTTGCCTTTGGTTATTTTATTTTTCCGTAATTTGTAAATACTTGTGTTTTCCGTGATGTATAATTTGACTTAATATTAAGTGTTTTATATTTCTTGATGTATTATGTTGAACTTGACTTTTTCGTACGAGACTTTGAGGATTTGTATTTTTGGGTTGTACTTGTTTTTTATGATTGAATTATTTTAAATAAAAGAAAATTTCTAGTATGTTTTAATTTAATAAATTTTATATCCAAATCAGTAGTTTATCTGATGCTTTATTTTAATGGAAATGTAACTTTTCCTCACTCAAACGATTTCTAAAATAAACTTATCTTTTTGTTGATTTCTTATTTGATTTAAAGATTTTAACCTTACTTTATTGAAAATAATTGATCCCGTGGATCTTATATACATTGATATTTTGGTATGTGAGACCTATAATTTTTATGAAAAGTTATAGGTGTGAAATTAGGTGTCACATGGTGACTTTTACTTGAAAATATATTTATTGGAAAATATTATATCCTGGAGATTTTTATTTGAAAAACATACAGGTGAAAGAATTTATATTTGAAGGACTTGATTAATTGGTTGTACTTGTGTTCCTTATTCGTCTAAGCAATAATTATGATGTTCTTGTTGCATTGTTGTTATATCAGTGGTTGATTTTGTTGTTATCATCGCTAGTTATTTTCCAATATTATTTTGTATACTATATTGCACAGGTTATTAGACTAGTGAGTGTCTTGACTGTACCTCGTCTCTACTCCACTGAGGTTAGTCTTGATACTTACTGGGTACCGACCGTGGTGTACCCATACTATACTTCTGCACATTTTTGTGCAGAGCCAAGTATTGGAGGTATCGGACTCGGACAAAGTTCGAGTGTGATCGCAAGGATTCAAGGTAGAGCTGCTTGGTCGTCGCAGTCCCTTAGAGTCTGTTCATTTCATTATACTGTTCATTTTTAATCAAACAATATTGTATATTTGGTCCTCGTGATCATTCTATGCATTCAGTTAGAGTTCGTGACTCAGTACTACCAGTCTTAGGAGGTTTTCATATTTGTTTCCACTGTTTGTTTCTATTAAAAAAATGGTTTTAAATGTAATTGTAATTGACTTACCTAGTCTTAGAGACAAAGTTCCATCACGACGCATGTGGTGGGATTTTTGGGTCGTGACAGGGCTGCACGCCGCAGCGGGTATGGTGCAGCGCTGAGTGTTTGAGTGTGCTGAGTATAGTGAGGAAGAATGCGAGACATTGAGATTGAGTACTCTGAGAGAGTGAGTACATGATCTCATCATCGAGATGCATTGTATTTGACATGCGTACTTGAGATACATGCATAGATTCCTTCTACTACTCAGTTTTGGAGGCATTTATGATTTTACTTGTATCTTGACATGTAGGCATAGAGAAGTACCTTCCTCATGCTATCTGAAAATAAAACTTCTTATTATTTGTTGAAAGGAGTTTTGGGAAAAATCACAGTTTTCAAACTTACTCGTATATTGGCTTTTCGGTAAAAGATTTGGATTTTCACTGAGGTACTTGAAAAGAAATGCCTATTTTTCTGGAACTGTGAATGAACTGAGCCTTTTATTTATGAGATACTCGTTTGTTACTTGTACTATGTTGTTATGAACTGTTGTGCAATATTGGTATTGGATCCGGCCCCTTTTTGTTAGCTCGTCACTACTTTCAACCTAAGGTTAGGTTTGTTACTTTTTTAGTACATGGGGTCGGTTGTACTCATACTACACTTCTGCACCTTGCATGCAGATGTTGGTTGTTGATGTTGCTGTGTTCGATGGGAGCTAGATTGAAGATGTACTTGCATTCCGGTTGTAGCTGCCTCTTGTTCGTGGTATCCTTAGATCTATAAAACTCTGTTTATGCACTTTTCAACAGACTATGTATTTATTCCATTTTGGCTTCGTAAACTTTATTCTTAGAAGCTCATGATTTGCACTACCAGTTCTTGGTGAATGCATCAGATTCAGATATAGATAATTTCTTTACTTAATTGCTTTATTAATTGTTATTGGAATTGGTTAGTGGTTAAATGGCTTACCTAGCGGGTTGGGTTAGGTGCCATCACGACTAGTCGGATTTTGGGTCGTGACATGTGGGGTTTTATACTAGTACTTGGCTGGTTTTGAGTAGTTCCTGTGATCGGGAATGGCGTTGTGAGTATGCGAGTTGTGTAGAATGTTATGTGATTATATCTGGGGTTATGGTTATTGCTTGATACAACTTGTTTACACTTATACAGTGTGTAAATGTGAGATTCAAGTCTTGTAAGAAATTTTGAATCTTGGGAATTAAATTCCAAGGTTTTTGAGCTAAGGTGAAATTAATGTTCTTCATTTATGTTGTGTCGTCAGGCCTATATGAAATAGGGTGGTGTGGGATCACCCCCGGGTATGTGCGTGGTAAGGTAGAATAGTGATTCAATGGCTTGAAAACAACTCTTAGAACGTTCGAGGACGAACGTATGTTTAAGTAGGGGAGAATTTAACGACCCGACCGATCTTTTTGGGCATTTACACTCTTTTATACTATTTGAAGCCTTGAATAGCTTCATACGATATATTATGACTTGTGTAAATTATCAGTTTTGATTTTCAAGTATTTCAGAGTTAGTTTGGAAGAATGAAATTCAAGGTTTAAAGCTTAAGTTGAAAAGGTGGACCAGATGTTGACATACTTGTAAACGATCTCGAAATAGAGTTTTGATGATTCCAATAGCTTTGTATGGTGATTTTGGACGTAGGAGCGTGTCCGGAAAATTATTTGGAAGTTCGTAGTTGAATTGGGCTTGAAATGGCTAAAAATAGAAATTTAAGTTAGAAGTTTGACCGGAGAGTTTACTTTTTTATATCGGGATCGGAATCCGATTCTGGAAATTGTAATAGCTTCGTTATGTCATTTATGACTTGTGTACAAAGCTTGAGGTCAATCGGACTTGATTTGATAGGTTTCGTCATTGAATGTAGATGTTGGAAATTGTTAGTTTTCATTAGGCTTGAATTGGAGTACGATTTGTTTTTTTTGATATTTTTTGATGTGATTTGAGGGTTCGGCTAAGTTCATATTGTGTTTTAGGACTTGTTGGTACATTCAGACGGGTTCCGAGTGGCCCGGGTGTGTTTTGGGGTGAGTTTTGAGCGAGTCTGGGCATTTCGGCATTCTGATGTTGTTCTGGAACTTTTGAAGTGCGGGGGGCACATTTTGGAGTGCGGACCGCAGAGGAAAAGTGTGTACCGCAGAATTCCTCTTGCGGCCGCAGAAAGGAGATTCTACAGGTTCGATGGTCTGACTTCGGAAGCCTATATCTTTTAATCTAGAAAGAATTTGGAGATGATTCAAAAACAAAGGTTGTATCCCTTTGCATCTAGTTTCCATAAAGATATACCATTACTCATTTGGACATTTGTAGAGAACGTTATGGTCAAAATTCTGAAATATGGTAGTGTAGAGTTGCTGAAGTGCGGCCGCACAATTTGAACTGCAGCCGCAGAACCTAGGATGTGCGGCCGCACAAAAAAATGTGCGGTCAGATTTTTGTACTTTATAAATGAGGGTTAGAGTATTATTTTATATTTGAACTTTGGGAGCTCGGTTTGTGGCGATTTTTCATGGGATTTTAAAGAAATTCATCGGGGTAAGTGATTCTAACTCGGATTTGATTAATATATATAAATATTTCATTGTTTTCATCATTTAATTAGAATTTGAAATGGAAATTTTTGGGAAATTGTAGAAATTTTATGAAACAATTTTTTGAGAATTTGAATACTGATTCAGAGTCGAATTTAAGTGAAATTAGTGTGGTTGAACTCGTAATTGAATGGATTGTCGGATTTTGTGAGTTTTCTTGGATTCTGAGATGTGGGCTCCATTACCAACTTTTTGAGCGGAGTTGGAAATTTTTATAAATTGTAACCATTGGTGTATATTTTGATTAATTTGCACGTTGTTTGACTAGTTTCGAATTGTTTGTCTTGGAATTGAGGAGATATGAAGGCGTTCGAAGGTTGATACACGCGGAATGGAATTTTCGGAGTAATGTTTAGCTTGCTCGGCATTGGATTCGGCTTGTTCGAGGTATGTAACTCTTCTAAACTTGGAGCTGAGAGTATGAACCCTGATTAAACGTGTTATGTGAATTGTTTGGAGGTGACGCACATGCTAGGTGACGGGCGTGTGGGTGTGCACCGTAGAAATTGAGACTTAGTTGATTTAGTAGAGTTGTATAGTCAATTAATTTGTAGTTTTATATGTTAGAAAACCTGAGCTGTGACTCATATTAGAAATCATGCTTAGGAAAATATTGGTATTATTGGGACCCACTAAGGTCAGTTCTGATGTCGAAGTATATATTTAAATTGTAATTTCGTACTCTATCATACACATTCATTTCATATCATATCTCAGTACCTGTTGTTATTTATTGATACATCATATCATTTTGGCCTAGTTTCATGACACTATGAGCCAGAGAGACTGTAGAGATTGATGACTGAGTGAGGACGAGGGCCTAATTTTTGAGATATTGATGCTATTGAACGTGTTGTCCGTACAGATCCAGATATTGATACTACAACACGTGAGTTATCTGTGAAGTGTGTGAGTTGTCCGTGCGGATCTAGATATTGATACTATAGCACGTGAGTTGTCTGTGCATCATATGAGTTGTCCGTGCGGATCCAGATATTTATACTATAGCACGTGAGTTGTACGTGCAGCACGTGAGTTGTCGGTGCAGTTTATAGCGCTTGGGCTGAAGAAGCCCCTCCGGAGTTTGTACACACCCCAGTAAGCGCAGGTACCTATTGAGTGCGAGTGCGAGTGCCGAGTGACTGGGAGGACTGAGTGACTAAGTGAATTGATACTCTGAGAGTATGCACGTGGTTTTATCATTGAGTTGCATCGCATTGACATGCACACTTGACATACAGGCATAGAGATGCATTTTCCTCATGTTGAACGATATGGCGTCATTCATGACTTCACATACTCATTGACATGCAGGCATAGAGATGTATTTTCCTTATGCCATTTGAAAATGAAACATCCTATCTGTTGTTGAAACTTTTTGGGGAAAATCACTGTTTTCACAAAACGTACTCATATTTTGGTGATTTCAGTAAAAGATTTGGGTTTTCACTGATATACTTGAAAAGCATGCCTATTTTTCTATAATTGTGAACGAACTGAAAATTTTATCTCTGAGCTACTTCTTTTATTACTTCCATTATGTTGTTATGAAATGTTGTTGGTTATTGGTGTTGGACTCCGACCTCCATTCCAGCCTGTCACTACTTTCAACCTAAGTTTAGGTTTGTTACTTATTGAGTACATGAGGTCGGTTGTACTCATACTAGACTTCTGCACCTTGCGTGCAGATTTTGATGTTGATGTTGCTGTACATGGAGGGAGCTAAATCTGAAGATTTACCTGCGTTCCAGCCATTGCTGCCTTTTGTTCATGGTAGCTTTAGAATTTTAATATGTTCATATATATTTTAAATAGATATTGTATATCATTTTATACCAGCTTTGTAAATACTAAATCTTAGAAGCTCGTGATTTGTACTACCAGTCCTTGGGGAATGTATTAGATTTAGTTAAATATTTTTTTAATCAGATATTGGTAAATTGGCTTACCTAACGGGTTGGGTTAGGTGCCATCACGACTAGTTTTATTTTGGGTCATGACAGGTTGGTATCAGAGCTCTAGGTTCATAGGTTCTACAAGTCATGAGCAAGTGTCTAGTAGAGTCTCGCGGATCGGTATGATGACATCCATACTTATCTTCGAGAGGCTACAAGGCATTTAGGATAATTTTCCATCTATCTTTCCTTATCTTGCGGAATTGATTCATCTTGAAACATAACTCTTTGAATTCCTTCCACGCATTCATGTGCACATGTGAGCGCTCAATATCAGATGTGCATCGCTGGCTTGTGATTGCATGAACGAGGTTCGAGATGTGTATTCTGTGTTTTGGTGATTGGCTAGTCTTGAAGACTTGAGGCCAGGTTTAGACTGCGACTTAGGCTCGGTAGCTTCAGTTATGTGAACTTGTACATTTGGACTCATATGTCCGGTGGTGTCCCTATTAATGAAATTTGTTGCTCGATGAGCAGTTGAATAGCTATATGATGAGCATGATGTGACTACAACATTTGTTCAGATGGTTTGATTGTGACGAGAATAGTTTGCTTGAGATGTAAAAAAAAGGAAAGGGCTATTGGATGCTTGGTGTCTGTCTTGATTTGACATATAGTCTCGAGTATGAATGTGTTGAAGGATCTTTCATGTTGTTTAATTGTGGAACGAAGTATATTTTCACGTCTTGTTGATGAGTTCAGACTTAGGGAGATTAAGTGACCGCGTAGTGATTGTAGCTGCGAAAGGGTATATCTCAAGATGCCAATTTTAGGCTAAACATGTGGGCTATCTCATGCAGAGTAATCTACGGAGGTGTACCCCTTATAATGTTGAGTGAAGATTTTTTTTTCTACCAGCGGGGTGTATGTGTTGAGATTTGAATTTGAATCTGGTTGAGAAATTTGACTATACTGTCAAGAGAAATAAATGCGAGCTTAGCGGATGATTATGTATTTTATGGTTGGTGTTGCATGAGCTTGAAAATTTTTTTTGTTGAACTGACTGCGGTATTATGGTAGTAATAGAGTATGGATATTGTGAGTTGTGGAATATTTTTTTCTATGGCTTTGAGCCAAGTGGGGGAGTCTGCTATCACCGATTTGATTGCACGGTTATGTGTTGTATTGGTTTTGGTCTAAGGCATACTTGTGGATTAGTTATGACTTGAAGAGGTTGAGATGGAGGAGAGTCAAGTGAGGAAATTCATGGATACGGGTTATATTGCACTTTATGAGTATATGAAAATCACGGAATGAGTTGAGTTGTTATTCGTGACGGATGTAGTGTGCACAGTGTATGAATTTGCTCGGTTGCGTTAAGGCATGGTTGCTTCTTTGGGGTGTTGTTGAGCTAATTGAGCATAGGCAGTTCGGCCCGTTTGGGCGGTACAATTGATATTTGAGCGGAGTAGATGACTCCCGAGAAAGTTCTAATAGATTCAAGATTAATATGTAGCAACTGAGAACTTTTGGCGGATTTGTATATGGCTAGAATCTGAGATTTAAGTTGGATGGTGTCGAGACTTGTAGCTTTTTTTTTTTTATCATTATGGATTTTATATTTTGGTATCAGAAAGGTGATTGAAACGGCCTTAGACTCAAATAAATTAATTTCAGAGTGGGTGTTTCGGTTGTGGTATTTATGGGGGTAATTATGATGTGCTGAGATTTTACAAATGTCTTAGTGGAAATATTCTTGGGTTTGGTGACCTACGTGGCTAGGTAGAGTTAGGGAGATTCAGCTCTAATAGCTTGGTTATATGCAAATGGATTTCAAAGTGTTCTTGATTGTTTCTACTATGGTTATAACCGGATATTTTCTACCAGTGTGGGAAACGTATTGTGTATTGTGATTTTCTACCAGCATCGCACAATTTGGATTGCGGCCGCAGAACCTGGGATGTGCGGTCATCACAGTGGGAGGTCAGATTTTTGTACTTTATAAACGAGGGTTAGAGTATTTTTTCATATTTGGACTTTGGGAGCTCGGTTTTTGGCAATATTTAGTGGGATTTTAAAGAAATTCATCGGGGTAAGTGATTCTAACTCGGAATTTGGTTAATATACATGAATATATCATTGTTTTCATCATTTAATCAGTATTTTGAGATGGAAATTTTCGGGAAATTGTAGAAATTTCATAAAACGTAGTTTTGAGAATTTGAATATAGATTCGGATTCGGATTTGAGTGAAATTAGTATGGTTGAACTCGTAATTGAATGGGTTGTCGGATTTTGTGAGTTTCGTTGGATTTTGAGATGTGGTCCCCACTGTCGACTTTTCGAGCGGAGTTGGAAATTTTTATAAATTGTTAAATTGTAACCATTGGAGTATATTTTGATTAATTTGCACGTTGTTTGACTAGTTTCAAATCGTTTGGCTTGGATTTGAGGAGATATGAAGGCGTTCGGAGGTTGATGTGCCCGTAATGGAATTTTCAGAGAATTGTTTAGCTTGCTCGGCATTGGATTCAACTTGTTCGAGGTAAGTAACTCTTCCAAACTTGGAGTTGAGGGTATGAACCCTGATTATACGTGTTATGTGAATTGTTTGGAGATGACGCACATGCTAGGTGACGGATGTGTGGGCGTGCACCGTAACAATTGACTCAGTTGATTCAGTAGAGCTGTATAGTCAATTAACTTGTATTTTGACATGTAGTTTTAAGTGTTAGAGAAACTGAGTTGTAACTCATGTAAGAAATCATGCTTAGGCAAATTTTGGTATTATTTGGACCCACTAAGGTCAGTTCTGTTGTCGAAGTATATGTTTAAATTGTAATATCGTACTCAGTCATGTACATTCATTGCATGTCATATCTCAGTACCTGTTGTTATTTATTGATACATCATATCATCATTTTGGTCTAGTTTCATGACACTGTGAGCCCGAGAGACTAGAGAGATTGATGACTGAGTGAGGCTTTTTGAGATATTGATACTATAGCATGTGAGTTGTCCGTGCAGCACGTGAGTTATCCGTGCGGATCTAGATATTGATACTATAGCATGTGAGTTGTCCGTGCAGCACGTAAGTTGTCCGTGCGGATCCAGATAGTGATACTATAGCACGTGAGTTGTCCGTGCGGATCCAGATATTTATACTATAGCATGGGAGTTGTTCGTGCAGTTTATAGCGCTTGGGCTGAAGGAGCCCCTCCGAAGTCTGTACACACCCCCAGTGAGCGTAGGTACCTATTGAGTGCTAGTACTAGGTGCGAATGCCGAGTGACTGTGAGGACTGAGTGACTGAGAGGACTGAGTGAATTGATACTCTGAGAGTATGCACATGGTTTTATCACTGAGTTGCATCGCATTGACATGCACACTTGACATAAAGGCATAGAGATGCATTTTCCTCACGTTGAACAATATGGCGTCATTCATGACTCCAGACACTCATTGACATGTAGGCATAGAGATGTGGTTTCCTCATGCCAATTGAAAATGAAACATACTATTTGTTGTTGAAAAGTTTTTGGGAAAATCACAATTTTTACAAAACGTACTCATATTTTGGTAATTTCGGTAAAAGATTTGGGTTTTCACTTGTCACGAACCAATTCTATTTTAGGCAGTGATGGCGCCCAACATCGTTTCTAGGCAAGCCAATAGTGAACAATCTAGTGATTTCCCATTTTAATAAGTTGTTCAAGTAAATAACTTTCCGTAATTTAAAAGATTTAATAAATAACAAATTTAGAATAATTAAAACGAAAGCAGCTAAATGCAATTATAACCATAGAAATAAAGCCAAAACCACAAGTCTACTAGTGTGTGTCAGGACCTGGTGTCACAAGTGTATGGGCTACTAGTAGAATATACAAAAGATTTCTGCTCTACTGTTTGAAATGAGAAGATAGAACAATGACAAAAAAAAAGACTCTGGCTACTGCAGAACGGCTCGGAATGGCAGCTCGTCGTGTAGTCTCGTAACCGGGATCAAGCGTGTGCGCCGGACTGATACCCAGATGTACCTGCCTCAGATCCTACACATTTAAGTGCAGAAGTATAACATGAGTACATAAACAACATGTACCAAGTAAATATCCAGTCTAACCTCGAATAAGTAGTAATGAGGGGTCGAATGCGACACTTACTATGGGCTAACAATAATATGTCAAAATTATAATTAAGCATGTATTACATGAAAAATACTGAAACTCCACAACAGGAAGCAGTAATTAATCCTTTCACAAATATTAAGTCCCAAATTCATTTTTCCATCATTTAACAATTTATATCTCAAGCCAATAAAGCAATATCAAATATAATTGGATCCAAAGATTTATCACACTCAAATCATGTCGAGGTCGTACGGCCCGATCTAACATAATATTTAAATTGTGCACTACCGAGGGTCAAACGGTACGAACCATAGATGCATCTATCTTCTACCAATGTGTTCGGCCCGCTCCACAGATAAGAAATACTCTAAAGAAACACAATTCTCAATAATAGTCAAGTGTTTCATTCACAACTTCAAGTAAGTGAAATTTAACATTTTAAAAGTTCTTTTATACATTTCCAATATGACTTAATCAATTAAATTAACAAGTAAGGGTGCAAACATCTCAAGTATAGCATGATATGTGTCCTAGACTACCCGAACAATAGTATAATTAGTAGCTACGTACAGACTCTCGTCACCTCGTGCGTACGCAGCCCCCCCCCCACAAATAGAAAACACACATTAATTAATTCACATATGGGGTTAATTCCCTTTTACAAGGTTATAAAAGAGACTTACCTCATCCCAAAGCCTACTTTCCGGTCCAAGATTGTGCTCAATCCCTCAATTCGGTGCCGAACAATCCAAAACTAGTCAAATGATTTAATAATAAATCAATACATGTTCAAATATATGATTCCTAAAATTCACCCAGGGCCCACGTGCCCGGATTCCAGAAATTTTCAAAGAAAGTTGTTACCCATAATCTCACAAACTCTAATATATGATTTTTACTAAATTTCATAACAAATTTCGTGGATAAATCTCATTTTTGTCAAAAACCTAGGTTTTCACCTAAACCCTAAGATTTTCACTAATTTACATGTTATAATCTATCTATAAACTATGTATTTACTCACATTTGATAGGAATTACTTACCTAAATTAGCTGATGAAAATCCCTCTCTAACCAGCTCCAAAATCTCCCCCAAGAAGTGTAAGAGGTGAGCAAAATGCCTAAGTCACGTATTTAAAAACATTTCACTGCCCAACGAATCTCGCACCTACGAGGCCACTGCCGCACATGCGGCTCCACTTCTGCGGAGAAAATCTTGTAGGTGTGGTCCTCCCTCAGCTGGAAAACATTCGCATCTGCGGAGCTGGGGCTGCTCCTGCACGATCGCTCCTGCGACCTTCAACGCGTGCTGCGGACACAGTCGCTTCTGCGGTTTCCCCCAATCGCACATGCGCGTTCGCAGGTGCACAAACTCGGACGCATCTGCGGTCCATGGCCAAATTCTCCCAGCCGCTCATGTGGCACGATCCACATATCTGCGGGCTCGCACCAGCGGCCAAAAGCTCGCAGGTACGGGCACACCAGAACTTATGCACCAGCAGTCACTTTTAAGTCTTGACTCAATCCGCGCATCGTCTGAATGGAACCCGGGGCCCCCGAGACCCCGTCCATACATACCAACAAGTCTATAAACATAATACGGACTTGCTCGAACTCTCGAAACACATAAAACAACAGCAAAACCAAGAATCACACCCCGAAACTAAATCAAATCAATATATGATCTTTAAGTTCTTAAATTTACTCCCAACACGCCGAAACGTACTTAAAACTACTCAGAATTACACCAAAGTTTGTGTGCAATTTCTAAATGACATGACGGAACTATTCCCTATCTCGAAATTCCATCTGGACCTCGATATCACCAAAACCTACTTCAAATCAAATTTAAAGAACTTCAAAAATCTTCAAAGAACCAACTTTCACTATTAGGCGCTGAAACGCTCCCGGGTCATCATTCCTATGTCGTTTACTCAAAACGTTAACCGAAGTCAAACTTAGCCTTTTTAACGCCAACTTAAGGAACCAAGTGTTCAGATTTCAACCTGAACCCTTCCAAATCCCAAACTAACCAACCCCATGAGTCATAAAACAGTAAAAGTACATATGGGGAGTTTTATTTAAGGGAACAGGGTTCTAGAAAGCAAAACGACCGGTCGGGTCGATACATTCTCCACCTCTTAAACAAACGTTCGTCCTCGAACGGTTCTAGAAGCATACCTAGAGGGCTGAATAAGTATGGATATCTACTTTGCATGTCCTCCTCGGACTCTCAAGTCACCTCCTTGACTGGTTATCCCCTCCACTAAACCTTTACCACGGAAACCTTCTTGGACCTCAATTGGCGAACCTGCCTATCAACAATGGTAACTGCGTCCTCCTCATAACCCAGGCTCTTATCTAAATGAATTATGCCAAAGTCTAGCACATGTGACAAGTCGGCATGATACCTCCAAAGCATAGACATGTGGAAAACCGAATGAACTCTTGATAGACTGGGAGTCAAGGAAAGCTCGTAAGCAACCTCCCCAACTCGTCTCAAAACCTCAAATAGGCCTACAAACCTTGGACTCAACTTGCCCTTCTTCCCGAATCTCATGATTCCCTTCATCGGCGAAACCTTAAAGAGAACTTTTTCACCCACCATAAATGATATATCACTCATTTTCCGATCCGCGTAACTCTTCTGTCTGGACTGTGTTGTATGAAGTCGCTCCTGAATCAACTTCATCTTTTCTAAGGCATCCTTCACCAATTTAGTAACATATAACTTAGCCTCACCAGACACAAACCATCCGATAGGGGAACGAATCGCCGACCATACAAAGCCTCAAATGGATCCATCTTGATGCTGGAATGGAACTATTGTTATAAGCAAACTCGACCAAAGGCAAGAAATGCTCCCACTGACCTTCGAAGTCAATCACACATGCCCTGAGCATGTACTCCAAGATCTGAATTGTCCGTTCCGAATGCCCGTCGGTATGTGGATGAAATGTTGTGCTGAGCTCTACACGGGTCCCCAACTCACTCTGTACCGCTCTCCAAAAATGCGAAGTAAACTGAGATCCTCTATCTGTTATGATGGAAACAGGCACACCATGCAACCAAGCTATCTCCTGAATATAAATCTGGGCCAACCTCTCTGAAATATACGTAGTCGCATTTGGGATGAAGTGTGTCGACTTGGTAAATCTGTCAACAATGACCCAAACTATATCAAACTTCCGCAAAGTCCACGGCAACCCAACTACGAAGTCCATAGTAATGCGCCCCTACTTCCACTCAAGTATAGTCATCTGCTGGAGTAGGCCACCTGGCTTCTGGTGCTCATACTTAACCTGCTGGCAATTTAGGCATCTAGCTACATACTCAACTATGTCTTTCTTCATTCGCCAACACTAATAATGTTGTCTCAAGTCACGATACATATTCGTAGCACCTAGATGTATGGAATATCGAGAGTTGTACGCCTCCTCTAGAATCCTCTCCCTCAAGCCATCAATGTTAGGAACACATAGGCAACCTTGGAGTCACAGAACACCGTCCTCGCCAATAGAAACCTCCTTGGCACCACCTTGTTGTACCGTCTCTCTGAGAACCATCATGTGCGTATCATCAAACTGTCAGGCCCTAATCTGCTCCAATAGTGAACATTGAGCAACGACACATGCAAGAACTCTACTGGGCTCTGAAATATCCAAGCTCACAAGTTTGTTAGCCAAGGACAGAATTTCCAAAGCTAGTGGCCTCTCCTCTATTGAAATGAATGCCAAGCTACCCATACTCTCTGCCTTTCTGCTCAAGGCATATGCGACTACATTCGCCTTGCCCGGATGGTAAAGGATAGTGATATCATAATCCTTCAGTAACTCAAGCCATTTGCGTTGCCTTAAATTGAGATTTCTTTGATTGAACAAATGCTGCAAGCTGTGATGATCAGTGTAAACCTCACAAGACACTCCATAAAGATAATGCCTCCAGATCTTAAGAGCATGAACAATCGCGGCCAAATCTAAATCGTGTACAGGATAATTCTTCTCATGGGGCTTCAGATGACGTGAAGCATACGTAATAAATTTCCCCTCCTAAATCAATACACAACCCAAACCAATGCGTGAAGCATCGTAATACACAGTATACATCCTCGAGCTGGAAGGTAACACTAGAACGAGCATTGTAGTCAAAGCTGTCTTGAGCTTCTGGAAGCTCACCTCACAATCATCATACCAACGGAACGGAGCACCCTTCTGGGTCAATCTAGTCAAAGGTGTTGCAATAGATGAGAAGCCCCCCACAAACCGGTGATAATATCCTGCTAACCCCAAGAAGCTCATGTTCTCAATCGCTGTAGTAGGACGAGGCCAACTATGAACTACCTCGATCTTTTTGGGATCCACCATAATACCCTCGCCTGATACAACATGCCCCAAGAATGCTATAGAATCTAGCCAAAACTCACACTTGGAGAACTTAGCATATAGCTTTTGTTCGCGCAAGGTCTGAAGCACCCCTCTCAAATGCTGCTCGTGCTTCTCCATGCTACGTGAGTAGATCAAAATATCGTCAATGAAGACAATGACAAATGAATCAATGTAAGGCGTGGACACCGTGTTTGCCAAATCCATAAACGTCATTGAGTCGTTAGTAAAGCCGAAGTACATCACTAGGAACTCATAATGGCCATATCTAGTACGGAAAGTAGTCTTTAGAACATCCGAGTCCCGAATCTTCAACTGATGGTACCCTGATCTCAACTCGATATTAAAGAACACCCTAGCACCCTGAAACTGGTCAAACAGATCATCAATACGTAGCAACGGGTACTTGTTCTTAATGGTAACCTTGTTCAATTTACAGTAATCAATGCACATCCGCATAGTCCCATCTTTTTTCTTCACAAATAACACTGGTGCATCCCAAGGTGATGCACTTGGTCTGACGAACCCCTTTGCTAGAAACACCTCAAGTTGTTCCTTCAACTCTTTCAACTTTTTCGGAACCATACGGTACGGTGAAATAGATATAGGCTGGGCACCTGGAGCCAAATCAATGCAGAAATTGATATCACGATCTAGTGGCATGCTTGGAAGATCAGAAGGAAACACAACGAAGAACTCCCGGACTACTGGTACTGAATCAATCGCTAGAGGTTCTGCGATAGTATCCCGAACATAGGCTAGATAAGACAAATAACCCTTCTCGGCCATGTGTCGAGCCTTCATAAAAAGATGATCTGACTAGGCGTGTTGACGGACGAACCCTTCCATTCGAGTCTAGGCAACTCTGGCATCACCATGGTAACAGTCTTGGCATGGCAATCAAGGATGACGTGATACGGAGATAACCAGTCCATGCCTAGGATAACCTTAAAGTGGGTCATATCGAGCAACATGAGATCTGCTCTAGTCTCATAACCACAGAATGTGACCTCACAGGACCGATAGATTTGATCCACAACAACAGAATCGCCCATAGGAGTGGACACATAAACACGAGTGCCCAAGGGCTCACGAGTAATATCCAGGAAATCAGCAAATAGAGATGACACATATGAATAGGTAGACCCTGGATCAAATAATACCAAAGCATCCCTACCGTAGACAGAAATAGTACCTGTGATCACGACATTTGAGGCCACTGCATCTAGTCTGGCCGAAAAAGCATAGAACCTAGCTGGAGCACCGACTGGATGGCCTCCGCCTGTCTGAACAGTAGCTGGCTAACCTCCCCTTTCCTGGCCTCCACCTCTAGGACGGCCACTACCCGTCTGCCCTCCGCCTCTGTGTGGCCGGACAACTGGTGCTGAAATCATGGGCAGATGACCCTGCTATACTACCTTTCCCCAAAGCCTGGGGCAGAACCTCCGCATATGACTGGGATCCCCGCACTCGAAACAACCTCTCGGTGCGGTGATATGTTGTCCTGAAGTCTTACCCTGATGGCCTGAATACCCACTGGAAGAACCTTGAATGGCTGGTGGACGATAAGAACTCTCAGGCATGGTACTGAAATAGGCACTGGAAGAACCCTGAATAGCTAGTGGGCGGTAAGAACTCTCCGGTATGGCACTGAAATAGGCGTTGGAAGAACCTTGAATAGCTGGTGGGCGGTAAGAACTCTCCAGCATGGCACTAAAATAGGGCAGCACTAGAGCA
Organism: Nicotiana tomentosiformis; assembly: GCF_000390325.3. NCBI lineage: Eukaryota > Viridiplantae > Streptophyta > Magnoliopsida > Solanales > Solanaceae > Nicotiana > Nicotiana tomentosiformis. The sequence goes on from NC_090817.1 coordinate 90,397,989, forward strand.
CCCCGAGGAGGCGGCGGTGCTGGATATGTGGGCCTACTGGGCTGACCCCTCATGAACTGACCTCTACCCCCAGTTGGGGAACCTCTATACTCTCCAGATTAATGGACCATCTTGTCCTGCTGCATCTGTTCTCTTCCCCTTTGACGGTAACCCTCGATCCTCGAAGCAATCTCCACTACTAGCTGATAGGAAGTCCCCATATCGACCTCCCGGGCCATAGTAGCCTGAATACCTTAGTGCAGCCCTGCATCAAACCTCCGCACTCGCTCTGCCTCAATAGGAAGTATCATAAATGCATGGTGAGACAACTCAGAAAATCTTGCCTCATAATCGGCCACTGACATCTGACCATGTTGTAGCTGCTCAAACTGGAACCACAACTCTTCCCTCTCAGAGGATGGGATATACCTATCCAAAAATAGACGTGTAAGCTGGTCCTATGTCATGGGAGGAGAACCTATTGTTCTGCCAAGAAGATAATACTGCCATCACCTATGGGCCTTACCCTCCAACTGGAAAGTAGTGAAATCCACCCCATGGGACTCTAATATCATTATATTGTGTAGTCTGTCCCTGCACCGATCAATGAAGTCCTGGGGATCCTCATGTTACTCACCTCCGAATACAGGAGGGTGTAGCCTAGATCATCTGTCTAATAGCTTCTGTGGATCATCGGCCGCAGCTGGTCTAGGTTCAGGTGATGCTGCTGCAACTAGATGGGCACCGCCCACGGGTAGTGCACCCGGGGTCTGACATATGACAGCCGTATGCCCTGGATACTAATCAGTAGGGGTTTGTGCTCCCCCTTCCACTTGAGATGTGGCTGGGTCTGTTGGAAATAAACTAGCCTGGGTCATAGTATCCATGAATCGTAACATACGGCCTATGACCTCCTGAAAGCCCAGTGCTGAAATGAAATCGATTGGGGCTGGCTCTGCTGTGGGCACCTTGCCCTACTCCTCAACAATGGGATCCTTTACTGGATCCGCTGGAGATACAGCTGGGGCAACACTGGGACGTCCTCGTCCCCTGCCTCGGGCGGGTGCCCTCTCCCGGCCTCTAGCAACAAGGCGAGCAGCCTCTCCCAAGTCAGGAATGTTTGTCGTGCGCGTTCTCACCATTTGTGAGAGAATAAGAGGAAGAAACTTAGTACACCATCAACTGCATGATAGGATATTAATAAAGAGTGTGTTCCGATGTTGAATTAGTAGTCTGTAGGCCATTTAAGCGTCAATTGGCGAAAGTCAGAAAATTGATTGATTTTTGGGAAGTTTGACCGGTAGTGGTTTTTTTATATCGGGATCGGATTCCAATTACGGAAGTTGGAATAGGTCTGTAATGTCAATTATAACTTGTGTGCAAAATTTGAGTTCAATCGTACGTGTTTTGATAGGTTTTGGCGTCGTTTGTAGAAATTGGAAGTTCAAAGTTCATTAGGCTTGAATCTATGTGTTATTAATATTTTTGATGTTGTTTGATGTGATTTGAGGCCTCAACTAAGTTTGTATGATGTTTTAGGACTCACTGGTATGTTTGGTTGAGGTTTGGGGAGCCTCAGGTGTGTTTCGGATGGTTAACGGATCAAAATTGGACTTAGAACAAAGCTGGAAAATTTCTACCTTGTGATGCAATCGCACTTGCGGAAATTGGCTTGCAGGTGCGAGCTCACAGAAGCGAGATGGGCATCGCAGATGTGTGAAGTCCGCAGAAGCGGACAGAACCTAGCAGAAGCGAGTCCGCAGAAGCGACACTAAGGTCGTTGATGCGGAGGAAGGGGAAGCTAGGAAAACCGCATAAGCGAGTCCGCAAAAGCGAAAAGGGCACAGAAGCGGTTGCGTAGAAGTGGTTTAGAATTTCGTAGGTACGGAACCTCTGGGCAGTCTACAAAAAAAGAGGGTTCTGGCATTTTTTCATTTTGGACCTTTCAAGCACGGTTTGGGGAGATGTTTCAGAGGGAATTCACGGGAAAACTTGAGGTAAGTCACTTATGATCATTGTTAGTCAATAATATTGGACTATCATTGAATATTTCGACTAGATTACGTATTTTTGAGGTGCAATTAGAGGATTTGGGCCTAGGGATTTGAAAATAAGATTTAAGGATTTGAAGGTTGAGTTGATGTTGGAATTTGGTAAATTTGGTATGGTTGGACTCGTGGTTGAATGACTCTCATATTTTGTAACATTTTTTGGGTTCTGAGGCGCGAGCCCCACATGCAATTTTTGAGTGCAATTTCAGATTTTTTAGAATTGGGACGTGCTATTCAGATTCAGATTTTTTGGGTTCTGAGGTGTGGGCGTGCACCCTAGGAATTGGGACTTGGTCCATTCCATATAACTGTATAGATGATTAATCTATTGGTATCTGTAAATTCTATGTATGATATAGAAATTGAGTTGTAAATCTTGTTAGAAATCATGCGTAGGCCATGTGTTGGTACTGAAGGGACCCTCAGAGGTTGTGTACTTGTTAATCTATCTGCTAATTTGTTATGTTGTACTCAGTCTAAATTTTACATGCATATCATATCCGAGTATCTATTGTTCCTTGTTGATACATTATAGCATTTATGTTTGGGCTGATTTATCATGAGTACTGAGAGCCCGAGAAACTGGAGAGATTAATGACTGAGTGAGGTCTAGGGCCTAATTGTGAGGTATTATACTTTAGCACGTAAGTTGTCCGTGCATCATTTGAGTTGTCCGTGCGGATCCAGATATTATGCTATAGTACGTGAGTTGTCCGTGTAGCACGTGAGTTGTCCGTATGGATCCAGATATTATACTATAGCATGTGAGCTGTCCGTTCAACACGTGAGTTGTCCGTGCGAACTAAAGTGCTTTGGTTGAAGGAGCCCCTCCAGAATCTGTACACACCCATAGTGAGTGCCGGTACCTAATGAATGCGAGTGCCGAGTGCTGAGTATCGAATGCTGTATGAACGGGAGGGCTGGGTGACTGTGGCCCTGAGAGGATGCATTTGATTTCATTATTGTTGCACTTAGCTGCCATGTATCACTGTTTTGAAATTTTCTGAATGATGTTATACTCTGTTTCACTTAAAAATTATCATGAAGTAACTATTTTAATCTGATTTATCGACCATGAAAGCATGCCTAATGCCAATGTTAAAATTCACTGTAATTGAACTATAATTGTGAAGCTCGTCACTATTTTCAGTTCTTTATTTAGTCTTGTTACTTACTGAGTTAGTTGTTCTCATGATACACCCTGCACCTTGTGTGCAGACCCAGCTGCACCCGGTCACGGCGGTTGCTGAGTTGTGGAGTTCGGATTCTCGTAGACTATCGAGGTAGTTGTTAGGTGTTTGCAGACCTTGTTTCTCCCTCCCTGTCTTTCCACTTATTTTATTTAGTTTCAGATTATCATAGAAAGTATTTTCCGGACTTGTGATGTATAGATGCTCATGTACTCAATGATACCCCAATGTTGGGAATTTCCGCATTGTGTTTTGGATTTTCTATCCTGGTTATGAGGAGTTTTATTATTTAAACTGCTTTACATCTATTTTTCTGTTAAAAGTGATGGAGTCATTTCATAAATGTCGGCTTGCCTAGTACCACGATATGTGCCATCACGACAAGTTAGATTTTGGGTAGTGACAAGTTGGTATCAGATCCTAGGTTACATAGGTCTCATGAGTTATGAGCAGGTTTAGTAGAGTCTTGCGGATCGGTACAGAGACGTTTGTACTTATCTTCGAGATGCTATCGAACCCTTAGGAAATTTCACATTCTTGTATTCTGGTCATGCGGATTGTTGGTTCCGGTAACTAAACTTCTGTATTTTATTCTCTCACAGATGGTGACGACACATACTACCGGACAGGATGGACAGCCACCAGTACCACCAGCTAGGGCCACGAGAGGCCGAGGTCGTGGTAGGGGCAGAGGTGCAGCTCGTACAACAGCTAGAGCAGCATCTGTAGATCCACCGGTTGCTCCAGCTCAGGAGTAGGTTCCAATTGTGGTTGAGCCAGTGGGGCCAGCTCAGGAACTAGTTGTGCCCATTTTGATCCCAGGCCTTCAGGAGACTTTGGCCCAGATATTGACAGTTTGCACCGGTCTTGCTCATGTAGTTTCGGCCCAGACCGCACCAGCCACTTCTCCGGTCGGGGGAGGCACTCATACCCTCCACTACCCGTACTCCAGAGCAAGCGATCTGTGGACTTCATATATCGAAGGCACTGCCAGCCCAACCGATTGCAGCTGCTCAAGTCCCAGTGGTCCCCATTATGACTGATGTTGAGCAGAGGAAACTTTAGAGATTTGGGAGGCTTCAGCCTCCATCTTTTAGCGGTGCCGAGTTGAAGGATGCCTAGGGTTTCTTGGACAAGTATTAGAGTATTCTTTGTACATCAGGTATTATGGAGACCAGAGGCATCTCGTTCACTACTTTTCAGTTTTTTGGGGTTGCCTTCAGATGGTGGGAGGCTTATGAGAGGCGCAGGCCAGTCGTTGTGGCACCACTTACATGGCAGGAGTTATTTGTTCTCTTCTTGGAGAAGTTCGTGTCGCAGTCTCACAAGGAGGAGCTACACAGACAGTTTGAGCAGCTTTGGAAGGATGGCATGTTTGTGACGCAGTACGAGATGAGGTTTTCTGAGTTAGCTTGACACACAGTTTGGTTGGTTCCCAGTGATAGGGAGAGGATCATGAGGTTCATTGATGGCCTCACGTATCAGCTACGATTGCTTATAACTGGGGAGAGGGTATTTTGTGCCAATTTTGGTGAGGTGGTTGACATTGCTCAGCAGATAGAGATGGTCCGTAGCCAGGAGCATGGTGAGAGGTAGGCCAAGAGGCCTCGAGGTTTGGGTGGTTTTGGTGGTGTACCTTCTGGGGGAAGTTCTACCACAGCAGGGGACCTTATAGGCCCGCTCATATGACTCGTCCAACTCATCGTGGCGCATCAGCTAGCCACGGTTCTTACAGTGCTCACTTAGGCCAGTCTTTATTCAGTGTACTACCAGCGCAGAGTTCTCACCGTGCCTCATCCGCTCAGGTTTCCACAAGTAGTTCCTCGAGTTATCATGACCAAAAGTTTCATCAGAGGAGAGGTTGTTTCGAGTACGAAGACTTTGGTCATATCAAGAGAGATTTCCCTAGGTTGTTGAGTGAGGCTCCACAGCAGAGTTCTCAGCAGATGGAACCAACACCAATAGTTACACCACCCACTCAGCCAGCATGGGGTAGGGCCCAAGTAGCTAGAGGTCGCCCTAGATGGGGAGGCCGATTGGGGGGCGATCAGGCCCGATTCTATGATATCCCTGCCAGACCAGATGTTGTTGCTTTCGATGCAGTGATCACAGCTATTGTCTTAGTATGCCACAGTGATGCCTCTGAATTATTTGACCCTGGTTTCACTTATTCGTATATATCATCATATTTTGCTCATTATCTAGATATGCCCTGTGGGTCCTTGGATTCATCTATTCATGTATCTATGCCAGTGGGAGATACTATTGTTGTGGACTGTATATATCGGTCGTGTGTAGTGACTATTGAGGGATTTGAGACTAGAGCTAATCTTTTATTACTTAGTATGGTGGACTTTGAGGTGATCTTGGGTATGAATTGATTGTCTCCATGTCATGCTATTCTGGATTGTCACGCTAAGACCGTGATGTTGGCGAGGTCGGGGTTGCCAAGGATTAAGTGGAGAGTTTCTCTAGACTATGTTCCCAGCAAAATGATCTCATATTTGAATGCCTAGCAGATTACTGGGAAGGGTTGCTTATCTTACTTGGCCTTCATGAGGGATGTTGGTGGTAATACTTCTTCTATTAATTTTGTTTTGGTGGTGCAACATTTCCCGGATATGTTTCCTGCAGACCTGTCGGGCATGCCGCCCGACAGGGATATTGATTTTGGTATTGACTTGGTGCCAGGAACTCAGCCCATTTCTATTACACCTTATCGTATGGCCCATCATAGTTGAAATAATTAAAGGAACATTTGATCGATAAGGGCTTCATTCGGCCCAGTGTGTCTCCTTTGGGTGCTCTTGTATTGTTTGAGAAGAAGAAGGATGGCTCTATTCAAATGTGTATTGATTATTGCCAGTTAAACAAGGTTACAGTGAAGAACATGTATCCATTGCCATGTATTGATGACCTATTTGATCGGTTTCAGGGTGCTAGAGTGTTCTCTAAGATCGACTTACATTCAGGCTATCATCAGTTGAAGATTCGGGAGACAGATATCCCGGAGACTGCTTTCAGGACTCGGTATGGCCATTACGAGTTCATCGTGATGTCTTTTGGACTGACCAATGCCCCATCAACATTCATGCACTTGATGAAAAGTTTATTTCAGCCTTTTCTTGACTATTTCATCATCGTGTTTATTGACGACATTTTGGTGAACTCACAGAGCCGGGAGGATCATGAGCAGCACTTGAGGACTGTACTTCATACCTTGAGAGAAAAGAAGTTGTATGCAAAATTTCCAAAGTGTGAATTTTGGCTAGATTCAGTGACAATTTTGGGTCATATGGTATCGAGTGAGGGGATCAAGGTGGACCGAAAAAGATTGAAGTAGTGCAGAGTTGGCCAAGACCATCCTCAGTTACGGAGATCCGGAGTTTTTTGGCTTGGCGAGATATTACCGTCGATTTTTAGAGGTTTTGTCGTCTATTGTAGCACATATAACCATACTGACCCAAAAGGGTGCTTCATTCAGGTGGACCGAGGAGTGTGAGGAGAGCTTCAAAATATCAAGACTGGTTTGACTACTGCCACAGTATTAGTATTGCATATCGGATTGGGGTCCTACACGGTATATTATGATGTGTCGTGCATTGGTCTCGGCACGGTATTGATGCAAGACGGTAGGGTGATTGGCTACACATCTAGACAACTAAAAATACACGAGAAGAACTATCATGTCCATGAACTCGAGTTAGCAGCTATTGTTCGTGCCTTGAAGATCTAGCGGCACTATTTGTATGGTGTTCCTTGTGAGGTTTTTACTGATCACCAGAGTCTACAACACCTGTTTAAACAGAAGGATCTTAACTTGCGGCAGCGGATATGGTTGAAGCTACTTAAGGATTATGACATCACTATTCTCTATCATCTCGAGAAGGCCGATGTGGTTGTCGATGCCTTGAATTGCAAGGCGGAGAGTTTGGAAAGTTTAGCATATCTACTAGTAGCAGAGAGGCCCTTAGCCTTGGATGTTCAGGCCTTGGACAACCAGTTTTTCATATTGGACATTTCCGAGCCGAGTAGAGTTTTGTCTTGTGTGGTTTCTCAATCTTCTCTTTTTGATCGTATCAGGGAGTGCCAGTATGATGACCTTGTCCTTGTCCTTAAGGATACGATTCAGCACGGTGATGCCAAGGAGGTCACCATTGGAGACGACAGTGTATTATGGATGCAGGGCAAGCTTTGTGTGCCTAATGTAGATGGTTTGCGTGAGTTGATTCTCCAGGAGGCTCACAGTTCGCGGTACTCCATTCATCTAGGTGTCGCGAAGATGTATCAGGACTTGAGGCAGCATTATTGGTGGAGGCGAATGAAGAAGGACATAGTGGAATATATAGCACAGTGGCTAAATTGTCACCAAGTGAAGTATGAGCATCAGCGACCGGGCGAATTACTTCAGAACTATGGATCACTATGGATTTCATTGTTGGGCTCCCATGGACTTAGAAGAAGTTCGATGTAGTTTGGGTGATTGTAGATAAATTGACCAAGTCATCTCATTTCATTTCTGTGGTTACTACTTACTCTATGGAGCAGCTGGCTTAGGTTTACATTCGCGAGATTATCAGACTTCATGGCATACCGGTATTTATCATCTCTAACCGGGGTACGTAATTTACATCGCGGTTCTAGAGAGTCGTACAACGCGAGTTGGGTACTCGGGTGGAGTTGAGTATAACAGTTCACCCTCAGACGGGCGGAGAGTCCGAGCGCACTATTCAGATATTAGAGGATATGCTTCGTGCGTGTGTGATGGATTTTTGGGGTGCTTGGGATCAATTCTTGCCACTTGCGGAGTTTGCCTACAACAACAGTTATCATTCGATCATTCATATAGCACCGTACGAGGATTTATATGGTAGGAGGTGTCGGTCTCCCGTGGGTTAGTTTGAGCCAGACCAGGCTAGGCTATTGGGTACAGATTTGGTTTAGGATGCTTTGGAAAAGGTTAAATTGATTCAAGATCGACTCCGTACAGTCCAGTCCAAAGAGAAGAGTTATGCAGATCGGAAGGTTCACGACATTGCATTCATGGTTGGGGAGCGGGTCTTGCTCCGGGTTTCGCCCATGAAGGGTGTTATAAGGTTCGAAAAAAAGAGCAAGTTGAGCCCTAGGTATATCGGCCCTTTTGAGATTCTTGAGAGGGTTGGAGAGGTGGCTTACAGACTTGCACTACCACCTAGTCTCTCTACAGTACATCCAGTATTCCATGTTTCCATGCTCCGGAAGTATCACGGCGATTCGTCTCATGTGTTAGACTTCAGCACAGTCCAGTTGGACAAGTATCTATCTTACGTTGAGGAGCCAGTGGCCATTTTGGACAGGCGGGTTCAAAAATTGATGTCAAAGGACATTGCTTCAGTGAAGGCTCAGTTGAGGGGTCATCTGGATGAGAAGGTGATTTGGGAGACCGAGCATGATATGTGTAGCCGTTATCCTTATCTTTTCACCACTTCAGGTATGTGTCTATACTTGTTCGAGGACGAATGTTTTTTTAAGAGGGGGAGGATGTAACGACTCGACCGGTCGTTTTGAGAGTAGTAGCCCCAGACCCCTACTTATTTCTCCCTCTATTTCATTTTGTGGTTACGTAACTTGCTAGGAGGATTTATATTTTGGTTTCAGAGTATTATGGGACACATAGTCCCTAAAACGGAAGTCTAAGTCGTAGGAATTGGTCGTAATTTGAATTGTGTGAAGATGACTTCGGAATGGAATTTTGACGGTTCCAATAACTTCATAGGGTTATTTAGGTCGTAAGAGCGTGTTCAGATGTTGAATTGGAGGTCCATATGCCATTTTAGCATCAATTGGCAAAAGTCGGAAAATTGGTTGATTTTTGGAAATTTGACCGGGAGTGAACTTTTTGATATCGGGATCGTATTCCGACTCCGGAAGTTGGAATAGATCCCTAATGTCAATTATGACTTGTTTACAAAATTTGAGGTCAATCTGACGTGTTTTGATAGGTTTCAGCCTCGTTTGTAAAAATTGGAAGTTCAAAGTTCATTAGGCTTGAATCTATGTGTAATTCATGTTTTTGATATTGTTTGATGTGATTTGAGGCCTCGACTAAGTTTGTATGATGTTTTGGGACTCGTTGGTATCTTTGGGTGAGGTCCCGGGGGCCTCGGGTGAGTTTCGGATAGTTAATGGATCAAATTTGGACTTAGAACAAAGCTGGAAATTTTCTACCTTCTGATGCAATCGCACCTGCAGAAATTGGCTCGCAGGTGCGAGCTCGCAGAAGCAGACATGTAACGGTCGTGTTCGATTGTAATCAGTGGTTTTGAGATCAGAGTTGATTTATTATTGCTCAATATGGTGGATTTCAATATTATTTTGGGCAAGGACTGGTTGTCGCCCTATCACGCTATTCTTGATTGTTACGCCAAGACGGTGACGTTGGCTATGCCAGGTCTACCGCGGCTAGAGTGGAGAAGTACCTTGGATCATGTTCCTAGCATGGTTTTTTTCATTTCTTAAGGCTCAACAAATGGTTGAGAAGGGGTGTGATGCGTATCTGGCCTATGTGAGAGATGTTAGTGTTAATACTTCTAATGTTGAGTCAGTTACTATAGTAAGGGAGTTTCCTTATGTATTTCCCGCGGATCTTCTGAGTATGCCACCCGATAGGGATATTGACTTTGGCATTGATTTGTTACCGGGCACTCAGCCCATTTCTATTCCACCATATCGTATGGCCGAAGCAGAGTTGAAAGAATTAAAAGAGCAATTACATGAGTTGCTTGATAAGGGCTTCATTCAGCCCATTATATCGCCTTGGGGTGCTCTTATCTTATTTGTGAAGAAGAAGGATGGTTCTATGCAGATGTGTATTGATTACCGCCAATTGAAAAAGGTCACAATGAAGAACAGGTATCCATTGCCGCGTATTGATGACCTATTTGACCAGCTTCAGGGTGCCAGGGTGTTCTCTAAGGTTGACTTGCATTCAGGCTATCATCAGTTGAAAATTCGAGAGCCAGATATCCCGAATACTGCTTTCAGAACTCGGTGTGGTCATTATGAGTTCATGGTAATGTCATTTGGGCTGACAACTACCCCGGCATCATTTATGCATTTGATGAACAATGTATTTTAGCCCTATCTTGACTCCTTTGTCATTGTGTTTATTGACGACATTCTGGTGTATTCCCGGAGTTGGTAAGATCATGAGCAACACCTAAGGACTGTGCTTCATACTTTGAGAGAAAAGAAGTTATATGCAAATTTTCAAAGTGTGAATTCTAGCTTGATTCAGTGGGATTTTTGGGTCATATAGTTTTGTGCGATGGGATCAAGGTATATTCGAAGAAGATTGAAGCAGTGCAGAGTTGGTCTAGACTGTCCTCAGCTACGGAGATCTAGAGTTTCCTTGGTTTGGCAGGGTATTATCGCCGATTTGTAGAGGGTCATTATTCTATTGTTGCACCAATGATTAAATTGACCCATAAGGGTGCTTCGTTCAGGTGGACCGAGGAATGTGAGGAGAGCTTTCAAACGCTCAAGACAGCTTTGACTACATCCCCAGTATTGGTGTTGCCTACAGGTTCAGGATCCTATACCATGTATTGTGATGCGTCACATAGTGGTCTTGGCATAGTGATGATGCAAGAAGGTAGGGTGAATGCCTATGCGTCTAGATAGTTAAAGGTACATGAGAAGAATTATCCGATCCACGACCTTGAGTTAGCAGCTATTGTTCATGCCTTGAAGATTTGGCGGCATTATTTGTACGGTGTCCATTGTGAGGTTTATACCGGTCACCGGAGTTTACAGCATCTGTTTAAATAGAAGGATCTTAATTTACGGCAGCGGAGATGGTTGGAGTTGCTTAAAGATTATGATATCACCATTCTCTATCATGTCGGAAAGGCCAATGTGGTGGCCGATGCCTTGAGTCGTAAGGCGGAGAGTTTGGGCAGCTTAGCATACTTACCAGTAGCAGAAAGGCCTTTAGCCTTGGATGTTCAGGCCTTGACCAACCAGTTTGTTAGATTGGATGTTTCCGAGCCGAGCCGAGCCGAGTTTTGGCTTTAGTGGCTTCCTAGTCTTCTCTTTATGATCGTATCAGAGAGCGTCAATATGATGACCCACATATGCTTGTCCTTAAGGACACAGTTCAGCATGGTTATGCCAAGGAAGTCACTATTGGAGATAACGGTGTATTACGGATGCAGGGCAGGCTATGTGTGCCCAATATAGATGATTTTCATGAGTTTATTATCTAGGAGGCTTACATTTTGCGGTACTCCATTCATCCGGGTGCTACAAAGATGTATCGGGACTTGAGACAGAACTATTGGTGGAGGCGAATGAAGAAAGACATAATGGAATATGTAGCTCGGTGCCCAAATTGCCAGTAGGTGAAGTATGAGCATCAACGAACGGGTGGATTGCTTCAGAAGTTAGAGATTCTAGAATGGAAATGGGAGCAGATCACTATGGATTTTGTTGTTGGGCTCCCACCGGCTCAGAGGAAGTTCAATGCAGTTTGGGTGATTGTGGAGAGATTAAGTAAGTTACCTTATTTCATTCATGTGGTTACTACTTACTCTTCGGAGCAGCTGGCTCAGGTTTATATTAGCGAGATTGTCAGGCTTCATGGCGTACCGGTATCTATCATCTCTGACCGGGGTACGCAGTTTACATCACGCCTCTGGAGGGCCGTACAATGTGAGTTGGGTACTCGAGTAGAGCTGAGTATAACATTTCACCCTCAGACAAACGGGCAATCCAAACGCACTATTCAGATACTGGAAGATATGCTTCGTGCATGTGTGATAGATTTTAGGGGTGCTTGGGATCGGTTCTTGCCAGTTGCGGAGTTTGCTTACATTAATAGTAGGATGCCAAGGAAAATATGCGGAGCAGATATCCACACTTATTCAGCACTCTAGGTACAATTCTGAACCTTTACTTCTGTGATTTTGGATTGCCTAAGTGGAGCCCTAAGATTAATTATTTAGCTTATGTTGCTGATACGATCATATTTTCCTCCTCTGATGCTACTTATGTCTATTTGGTGATGGAAGTCTTAGCTACATATGAAGCTGCATCTGTGCAGCTCATTAACAAGAACAAGTTTGCTATCTACATGCATCACTTAACCAGTCCAGAGGTGGTGGAAAAGGTCGAAAGGATAACTGGGATACACAAGCAGGAATTCCCATTTACCTACCTTGGTTGCCCGATCTTTTATCCTCGAAGAAGGACAAACTACTATCAAGGACTGATGAACAAGGCATTAGACAAGTTGCATGTAATGACCCAACCGGTCATTTTAACTTTTAGAACCCCGTTCCCTAAAATAAAACTTCCCGTATGTGCTTTTAATGATTTATGACTTGCGGGGATGGTTGTTTTTGGATTTGGAAGTGTTTGGGTTGAAATCGGAACACTTGGTGCCTTAAGTTGGCTTTAAGAGGCCAAGTTTGACTTCGGTCAACATTTTGAGAAAACAACCCCTGAATAGAATTTTGACGATTCCAACAGCTCTGTATGGTAATTTTGGACTTAGGAGCGTGTTCGAAATTTAATTTGGAAGTCCGTAGTGAAATTAGGCTTGAAATGGCTAAAATAAGAATTTAAGTTGGGAAGTTTGACCGGGAAGTTGACTTTTTGATATTGGGGTCAGAATTCATTTTCGAAAATTTTCATAGCTCCGTTATGTCATTTATGACTTGTGTGCATAATTTGAGGTTAATCGGACTTGAATTGATAGGTTTCAGCACATAATATAGAAGTTGGAAATCTTAAGTTTCATTAAGCTTGAATTGAGGGATGATTCGTAGTTTTAGCATTGTTTGGTGTGATTTGAGGGTTCGACTAAGTTCGTATGATGTTTCTGGACTTGCTGGTATAATTGGTTGAGGTCCCGAGGGGTTCGGGTGAGTTTCTGACGACTAACAGATCACTTTTGGCCTTTGCAACACTACTGATAACTGATGGTATTTTCTTCTGATTTCCTTGTACGCGATCGCGTAATATGGTCTGCGATCGCATAGAGTAATTTGGACAGAGGTAGATTTTTTCTACGCGATTGCGTGAATGGAATTGCGATCGCGTAGGCTTATTTTGGCTAGCTGGAAATTACTTCTATGTGATCGTGTGGGCACACTTGCGATCGCGTAGGTTAGGCAAGCTTGTGCATCCCCATGGCGTGTAGTTGTTTGCGATCGCGTAGGGGAAACTGGGGAGGAGTTGGTCCACGCGCTTAATGCTTCGCAATCGCGTAAGGAGGCTCGCGATTGCGTAGGCGTGCGGAGACTGTGCTTCGCGATCGCGCGGGATTTTCAGCGATCGCGTAGGGTTAATGTTTGGGCAATAAAATTTGTGCTACGCGATCGCGTGAGGAAGTTCGCGATCGCGTAGAAGAAATCACTGGGCAGAGAGTTTAAGTTCTGAAAATGGGACTTCGTCCTATTTTCCATTTTTAATGATTTGGAGCTCGAATTTAGGCGATATTTGGGAGACTTTCAGAGAAAACAACGAGGTAAGTGTTCTTAACTCAATATTGGTTATATTACCCGAATCCATCACTGTTTTTATCATTTAATTGGTGAATTGAGTTGGAAAAGTTTGAAAACCCTCTTGGATAGATTTGAGGGCTGAATTGTTAGCGGAATTTAGTGATTTTGGTAAGGGTAGACTCGTGGTTGAGTGGGCGTTCATATTTCGTAACTTTCGCCGGATTCTAAGACGTGGGTCCCATGGACAAATTTTTAATTTATTTCGGACTGATTCCTATAATATTTAGTGATTGTATCGAATTATTTTGGCTAGATTCGAGCGAGACAGAGTTGGATAATCGTGGAAAGGGCCTTCTAGTGGATTAAATTGGAGCAAGACGAGGTAAGTCTCTTGTCTAATCTTGTGAGGGGGAAATTACCCCATAGGGATTAAATTGAATAATTTTCGCTAATTGCGGGGGCTACATACGAACGAGGTGATGAGAGTCCGTGCGCAGCTAATATTAATGCTAAAGTTCGGATAGTTTAGGACTCAAAGCATGAATTACTTGCGTAAATTATATTCTTTGTTTAATTAATATTAATTGATATATATAAATATATTGTGAATTGTTAGATAAAGATATTAAAGGATGGAAATCTCATATGCTTGATTTTCTATTTAAATAAATTAATTGTTAAAAGAAATTGTTCTTCCTCCCGAATTTATCTTCTAATAAATATACTCTTTTTCCGGAGGTACGTAAGACAATGTCCTCCTTTCTTGTGGAGCGGGCCGATCACCTCGGCGGGATAGATGTATGTATGGATCGTGTCGCATGTCCCTCGGCAGTGTACACGACACTCTGGATCGGGTCGTACGTCCTTGGGAGAAATCGTGGTTAATAATAATAATTACACGATACTTTAATAGTTATTTCAGCTTGCGAAGCTAATTGATTAATTGGAGAATCCTTGAAATTTAATGAATTATTATTCCTGCTTGTTAAGGAATTAATTGGTATTCCTGTAAATGCGATTAATTGATAAATTGGAAATTATTTGAAGTGAAGGAATTTAATTAATATATTGAGAATTGTTGCATTTGAAGGAATTTGATTATTTCCGCTGGTTAAATAAATTATTGTAAATTCTGTGAATCATGCTGATTTAGATATTCTAGTTGTATTCCAGTTATTATTATTGACCCATAGTGAGTGTCAAAGTCGACCATCTTGTCTCTACCACTTCGAGATTAGGCTTGATACTTACTGGGTACACATTTTTTACGTACTCATACTACACTTGCTGTACTTTTTTGTATGCAGGACCTGAGGCAAGTACTAGTGGGGGACCTATCGTATTACACCCACGTTATCCAGAGGCATAGTGGTGAGCTGCCTTTCTGAGCCGTTCTGCAGCTACTAGTGTCTCTCCTTGTATTTTTTTTCATTCTGTCTATTTTTATTTCAGACAGTATTTGAGGCTTTGTATAATCTACTAGATGCTCATACACTTGTGACACCAGGTCTTGGCACACATATTCGTAGAATTTGGTGTTTTATTATTTTTTTTGGTTTTAAATTTTATCAATATATGCTTAATTTATTAGTTGGCTTGCCTAGATGTAGTGTTAGGCGCCATCATGACCTATAGGTGAAATTGGGTCGTGACAACAAGCATGGAAAGGCAAACTATTGTCAATTGGAGGTAGGGCATTTTTGATCTCGCATGTTCTTCAAAGTCTACCAATACATCTTCTTTCAGCAGCTAACCCTTCTGCTTGTGTGATTAGTAAATTTCATAAGATATTTGCTCAATATTTTTGGCATAATTTTATTGGTGGAGCAAGTAGGCACTGGGCATCGTGGACCACGTTATGTATGCCTTGCGAGGAGGGGGGAGTTGGATTTAGATCGCTTCATGATGTATCAAAAGCTTTATTTTGTAAATTGTGATGGAACTTTAGAACGAAGCCAAATTTATGGAGCTCATTTATGAGCCAAAAATACTGTAAAAAATTGAATCCTATATTGGTGCCATGGAGGCAGGGAGCACACATTTGGATTAAAATGATCGAGTGTCGTGATTTGACTGAACATCAAATTGTATGGCATACGAAGATGGGATCTTCTCTTTTCTAGTTTGAAAATTGGACTGGTTTAGGGGCTTTATATTTTGTCACACCTCCAGATTTTTTCTTTGATGAAACAATACATAGTGTGAGTGATGTGGTGCAAGAAAGGTTGTGGGATGAAAATCTGATTCGACAAATCCTACCAGAGGAGATTGCAAATCATATTCTGGAGAATTGTAGACCACGAGTGATGCCAGATGTACTCGATAAATCATACTGGATATTGGAGCCTAATGGAGAATTTAGTGTAAAGTCAGCGTGGGAGTATGTGAGAAGGAGAAATGAGTCATTTAATGCTTACAAAAAAAATTGGGTGAAAGGTTTACCTTTTAAAATAGCCTTCTTCAAGTGGAAAGTATGGAAGAATAAACTACCATTAGATGACTTCATGAGAAGACTTGGCTATTTGATGGCTTCTAGGCACTGGTGTTGTACTGAACCTTGGGAGGAAACACTGCAACACTTGTTCTTCACTTCAAAATGCAGCTAGAAGAGTGTGGTCGTATTTTCTGTCTCATGTAGGAACTGGAATAGATGGGCTCACATTTCATCAAGCTATAATTAAGTGTTGGACTGTTGAAGGATTTCCAAGATTACAGTCCATAATTCAAGTACTACCAGCGATTATCATATGGGAGTTGTAGAATAGATGGAATAGATTCAAATATGGAGATGTTGTAACTGTGAGTAGGGTGATTTACCAAGTAGCATCTACACTACAATCGCTGGTCAAATTTAGGAAGCCTAGCCTCATTCATGTACCTCATAAATGGCCAGATTTAGTTACGATAATGGAGCAGTATCTTCCTAAATTGAAGACAACAAAGGTGTTATGGAAATTCCCAGAAGTAGGATGGATTAACGTGAACATTGATGGGGCTAGCAGGGGCAACCCAGGGAGAAGTGCTATTGGTTTTGCATTGAGAAATGAAGAGGGGGATGTGATGTATGCGAGTGGTAAAGAAATTGCTGAAGGAACTAATACTGAGGCAGAAGCAAAGGCTGTAGTCGAGGATCTTAGATATTTGTATTGAAAATGACTATATCCTTATTGATTTACACACAGATTCAATGATAGTGAAGAAGGCAATAGAAGGTGAATGGTCTGTTCTTTGGTCTATAGCAAGAGAAGTGGAGGAAATCAAACAACTGATGACAAGAAGCAATATTACAATTTCACATACACTTAGAGAAGGAAATAGACTTGCAGATCACCTTGCTAATTACGCACTGGATGTTGGCCCTATTGAATGCAGTTGTTTTGGCAATTTGGATATACAAGGAAGGAGGATAGTGAACGATGATAAATCACAATGTCCATATCTCAGAATCAGAGTTGTTGGAACATAGAAAATTAGGAAAAGAAAAGCACAGAGGGCAACAAAAATAGCTGCAATAAGTTAGGAGGAGAAGAGGCAACAAGGTGGAATAGCAAGAAGGCGGCAACTGGAGTAGTATTAGTGGAATCCCATACTCAAATCTTAGAGGAGGAGAATAGGAGGGACTGCTTTACAATAGGAATGATGAAGTGGGGAATCAATAAGAGAATGGAAGGACATATAAAATGATGTGATCGAATCCTTAGGGAGGAGGTCTTAGCATACATTTTTTGGACTAACACAATGTTCTTTTTTACAGGTACTACCTCAACTATTTGTACACAATAACAATCAATTGGTACTACCTCAATAAGGCAGCAAACAGTATACAAAAGGTGTACACAATTGGAAGACATGTATCAGCTACATCATGAGACTGTCTTACTACATATGCTCAGACTTAGTAGAGTCGAAATATCAATTGGAGTAAATCTGTTCACACCAAATGTGACAAAACTGCTGCTTCATCATGTTATAGTTTAAAGACAGTATAGGGTTTTATCATTATCCAGTGGTATTAGTGTGCATGCATGCTCAATCTGGAGATGAGAGAACACTATACGGTCCTTATATCACAAAGCATGTCGTATTGTAGTCGGTATGTATTCATCTGCCACTACTGCCTCCATTACAGCTGCTACACAGCCAAATATAACATGGAGTTATCAACATGGAAGATCTCTAACTACAAAAGAGGCAAAAAACGGAAGATCAAGCTTCACAGCTTCGCACAACAAATGTCAGATGCTTCTGTTGTCTCGAAGTTGCTTATGCTCAACAACAGGACTGCTCTGCTGCAACATAAAGTCTGCACATATGATCAGCCTTGTGGTTTCACATGGCATACTACAGTACTGTCACTTTGCTGCAGAGTCCTCATTGAAAATCCATTTGAAGATCCATTGAAGCAACAATGCTGCTGAAGTAACGCAGGCCCAAAATGCAGATGTCCAAACTGATTTGCTCCTCAACTAATGGATTATACATACGTATCCTTAGGATTGCAACTAATGGCGCCGGGTGAGGAGGTGCTACAAGGAATTATTTGCAACAGGAATGTGAATTCATTATCGTCGGCAACAATTGGATGTTTCAAATTAATATTTGTGTACTTTTCAAGTTTCATTATGTTACTGCTACACTGTATTTGGTAGCAGTAGCAATTGGATTTCTTTGGCGTATTGTTTGTTTGCAGTTCACTTGAACAATTTATAATTTCTACCCAAGTTGGGATTTGTTATATATAAGAGCTACTAGGTGAATAACCTAGTAGAATATTTGCTAAAAAAAATAAAAAACCTATCAGGCATAACTCCCTATTAATACTATAGTACAAATTAAACTTCACAAAGGGAGAATTTAAACTCATAAATATTTCACTACAAGGACCTCGTCCTTATATAACATCCACTGTAGATTGTAGCCCAGTTTTAATATTTCACATCATATAAAAATACGAGGATCTCGTCCTCAACTCCGAATCACAAGTATTTTGTACATTGTGCCAACTGAAATTTCAATTTCCATTCTATCTTCTTTTTAATAAATTTTGTAAACAGTTTTCACAACACATAATGAACCCTCATACCGGTAGGGCATATAATTCATAAAATTGAAATCAATTATTCCGAAATCACATCAAAACTCACTGTAGTGAGTAATAAAAAGTCATGTTTGGACTTATAGCCCTCAATGGTGTACAAAAATAAAAATGATAGACACGGGCTAACTTTATCAAACCTCCCAACAGGGATACACATATAAGTGATTCACAAAATTACGAAACTCACCCATAAGCGGAGCATAATAGGAGGACTCGCCTCAATATTCATAACCGAATCAATTTAAGGAAAAATATCCCTTTATAATAAATCGGGATCGTACCTGTAATGACACCATTTGGTGTAGTGGCCTCAGCCACACGATAGCAAATATATCAACGGGTTGGGCCTCCTCCTCTATGGCGCCCTCTACCCGCCTGTCCTCCACCCCTAACTGGCTGTGCACGTGGGGTAGTAACTGCATTGGGGCCCATAGACTGAGTGTTCTAATAAAATCCACTCCTCCCAAGTCTGGGACAATCTCTCATAATGTGCCTAGTATCACCACACTCATAACAACCCTTCTGAGGTCGCGACTACTCGTACTGAGTATGTGCCGAATAACTGGAATAACTACTGTAAGAATCTCGTGTCGGTGGTGCACTAAAGGTATTAACTAGAGCACTACGAGTACTCTGAATTGTGGACTAGGCAGACCGACTGCCCGAGCCTCCACCATGATGAGTCATAACTGTAGAGTAGAATACTAAATCCTCCAGAGTTTCGAGACCTTCCGGCCTCTTTAGACTCCTTCTCCTCACTTCGAACATGTTCTAACATCCTGGCATTCACTACTACTTGCTGAAATGGAATGTTAGTCTGAAACTCTCGAGCCATACATATTTTAAAATCATAATCGAGCCCTTCAATGAATCTATAGACTCACTCTCTAACTGCAGGAACCAAGATAGTTGCATGGCGGGCTAAGTCACTGAACCTGATAGCATATTCTGATACCGTCATGGTGCCCTGGCGCAACCGTTCAAACTATGTGTACCATGCATCCCTGAGAATCTGGGGAACAAACTCTTTCAAAAACATCTCCAAAAAATAAGCCCAAGTTGGTGGTGTTGCATCGGTTGGCCTACCTTCTTCATAGATTTGCCACCACTGATACGCTGCGCCTGATAGTTGAAATGTAGTAAAGGCAACTCCGCTCACTTCCACAATACCCATGGTGCAGAGAATACAATGACAATTTTCTAGATATTCTTCGGCATACTCTTTAGTTGTGTCACTGATAGTAGGTGGATTATACCTCTTAAACCTCTCAAGTCTCTTTTGTTCTTCTTCTGATGCCTCTGGCCTGACCTCAGGCTGAACCAGAATAACAGGTTATACCGGTACTACACCCGGAACCTGACCAACATGAACCTGTTACTCTGGAATTGTGGTAGGAGTCTGAGCTACTCCCCCAATCAGCGAAATATTCGGTGCAACAGAGATTAATCCCCCCTGAGTTAATGTACCAAAGATACTCAGGAACTGTGCTAAAGTCTCCTGAAGTCCGGGGGTAACAACAGGTGCTTCTGGTACCTGTCCCCCAACTGGCGCTACTGACGGCTCCTCAACTGCTGCTCTGACAGGTGCTCCAGTCGCAGCACGTGCCCGTCCTCGACCTCTACCTCGGCCTCTTGCAGCCCTAGCAGTATGTGCGGATGCCTGCTCAGCTAACCCGGTAGCACATGTCCTCACCATCTATAAGAGAGTAGAGATACAAAGGCTCAAATTCCAAATTCAACAAGTTCCGTGCGACATGAATGAAAGAAGTGGAAATTTTCTAACAGTTCTGTAGCCTTTCGAAGATAAGTACAGACGTCTCCGTACCGATCCGCAAGACTCTACTAGACTCGTTCGTGACTCGTAGAACCTATGAACCTAGAGCTCTGATACCAACTTGTCACGACCCAAAACTCCCACCACAGGCGTCGTGATGGCACTTAGTCTCTAAGACTAGGTAAACCGATTAAAATTACATTTCAAACCATTTTTTTTAATCAAAACAAACAGTGAAAACAAATATAAAAACATCCCAAGACTAGTAGTATTGAATCACGAACTCTAACTGAATATATAGAATGGTCACGAGGACCAAATATACAA
The DNA here is from genome assembly GCF_000390325.3 of Nicotiana tomentosiformis. Taxonomy (NCBI): domain Eukaryota; kingdom Viridiplantae; phylum Streptophyta; class Magnoliopsida; order Solanales; family Solanaceae; genus Nicotiana; species Nicotiana tomentosiformis. Next base: position 90,418,895 of record NC_090817.1, read on the forward strand.
ATACGGTTTGATTAAAATATAATAGTACAATGAAATGAACAGACTCCAAGGGACTGCGACGACGAAGCAACTCTACCTTGAATCCTTGCGATCACACTCTAACTCTATCCGGGACCGATACCTCCAATACCTGACTCTGCACAAAAATGTGCAGAAGTATAGTATGAGTACACCACGGTCGGTACCCAGTAAGTATCAAGACTAACCTCAGTGGAGTAGAGACGAGGTACAGTCAAGACACTCACTAGTCTAATAACATGTGCAATATAGTATACAAAATAATACTGGAAAATAACTAGCGATGATAACAACAAAATCAACTAGTGATATAACAGCAATGCAACAAGAACATCATAATTATTGCTCAGACGAATAAGGAACACAAGTACAACCAATTTATCAAGTCCTTCAAATATAAATTCTCACCTGTATGTTTTTCAAATAAAAATTTTCAGGATATAATATTTTCCAATAAATATATTTCAAGTAAAAGTCACCATGTGACACCTCATTTCACAATCATAAAAATTACGGGTCTCGGCCCACTTTCATCCATATTTCTATCACAATCACACGGACAACTCACGTGTCAATAATAAAATTATTATATTTTTCCCCGGCACCTCATGCCCATATTATTTTCATAACCGCACGGACAACTCATGTACCAAAATATCAATATATATAAGATCCGCATGATCAATCTATTTTCAATAAAGTAATATTAAAATCTTAGATAAACTACTGATTTGGATATAAAATCAACAAAAAGATAAGTTTATTTTAGAAATCATTTGAGTGAGGAAAAGTGACATTTCCATTAAAATAAAGCATCAGATAAACTACTGATTTGGATATAAAATTTATTAAATTAAAACATACTAGAATTTTTTTTTATTTAAAACAACTCAAGCATAAAAAATAAGTACAACCCAAAAATATAAATCCTCAAAGTCTCATACGAAAAAGTCAAGGTCAACACAATACATCAAGAAATACAAAACACTTAATATTAAGTCAAATAATACATCACGGAAAATACAAGAATTTACAAATTACAGAAAAATAAAATAACCAAAGGTAAGTGCAGCCATATAGAAATATCAACAAAAGGGCACTCCCGAGGAATCGCCTCGTAGTCCCAAATAATAAATAAATTCACAATCTTTCCTTATATCATCGCGGGAGCCTTCACATATTATTCTTTAAAAATTATGTTTTTCGAAATAGGATCACACGTTTTAGCCACCCTTATCACACCACATGACTTCTAGTAGTTTCCCCTACTAGCCACATGCATCAATCCACTCTTATCTCACCGCATGTGTTTCAATACCCAAACTTTATACCACCGCATGCGTATCAATATCACAATATTTCAAAAATCGCACCTCAAGTGCCCAAATATCACAACATAATACAACTTGCACCTCAAGTGCTCACATATCAAACATATCACAAATTGCACATCAAGTGCTCAAATATTACAACATATCACAAATTGCACATCAAGTGCTCAAATCTTACAACATATCACAAATTGCACAGCAAGTGCTCAAATATTATAACATATCACAAATTGCACATCAAGTGCTCAAATATTATAACTTACCACAGAAATCAACAATACATTATTTTCCACAATAAGGAGCCACGACTCGATCATAATGTGCACAACATCTTAACAAAATATTCGGGAGTGAACAACTCAACCGGATAATATTTCACAATTTGTCATTTTGTCTCAATATGATTTACGGCCTTTATAATTCAATACCAAATTTTTAACAACGTGAACTGAAAAGTAATTCATCAAGGAACAACACGTCTTTTAAATCACAACTTCAGGAAATAAATAAATTTATTCATCTTATTAACTATATTTTTTCCAGTTCTTTTCTTTTCCATTTCTTGCTTCTTGACTCACCATCATTTGATGTCTTGCTATGATATAGACCCGAATTGACTTCTAATTTTGCACAAAAGTTATAAATGAAATAACGAAACTATTCCAAATTTTTAGAATCAAATTTTGACCCTGATATCAAAAGTTCAACCTTCGGTCGAACATCTCCAAAAATCTTCTATTTTCTAACTTTCGCCAAAATGCGTTGAATTGTCCTACGGACTTCTAAATCCAAATCCGAACATACGCAAAAGTCTGAAATCACCATACGAAATTATTGACATCATCAAAATTCCATTCCGGAGTCATTTGCTCAAAATTCAACTCTCTAGTCAACTCTTTCTATTTAAACTTCAAAAATGAGAATTGTTCTTTTGATTTAGTTCTGAATCTTCCGAAAACCAAACTCGACCACACACGCAGGTCATAATACATATTATAAAGTTGTTCGAGATATTAAGTCGTTGAACGAGGTATTAATTCTTAAAATGAAAAGTCGGGTCGTTACAAGCCCGATCCCTATTTATAATCGATTGCGCTTGTCACACCCCTTTTGTTCACCTTAACCCTCTCTAAAAGAGATAACGTGATTTTAAATCTCAAAAGGGCTTTTCAACTTTAAAAGTAACAAAAGATTGTGTTTCAAAGAATTTTTCAGCGTCACCATCTGACATTTGATTTCGGTGTGCCAGGTCACCATTTTTTAAAAATGAATTTTCCTTTAAAATACATTTAGACTCTAAAACAAAAGTCTGCACCAGAAATTCTAAGTAAGGGGTCCATTTGACTAGGGGAGAATGTGTTAGACATTCCCCGAGTCCCGTAACTAGTATCGTTGCATACTTGATCAAGTTGGCTTTATTGAATACTCAAAATAAGGCAAAAACACACGAAATAAAAATAAACACATAAGAGGCTCGAGGCCATCCCCACCTAAATAAAATAAAATAAAATAATAGGAAAATACCAAAAGTCTATACTATGCTCAATCCGCGATGTCCGTCACGGTCTCCAATTACATTCACTACGGCGCATTCCCCGGATTAAAATATTTACAAGCTCCTCGAGGCATTCTCCGGCCCAAATAACAAACTAAGGGACAACCTCTAACCTCAAACGAAATTAAAAGTCCTAAAATTTGCCTACCCAAATGTGGTAGGCCTAAACATACTCCTAGCGAGTAAGTAATAAAATAAAGGTAATAAAATACTCGAGATTTAATTTCTTTTAAAATCGCACTTCTTTCTCATTTTTCAACCCACACCCCCTCCGCTAAACTCATCTAATAAACATGCTTAAATAAAAGTGATATCTACAACATATAAGCTACCAAATACACAAAACTAACAAACACACAATTACGGGACTAGCAAATAAAATAATAAAATAAGATAGGATGACGAAAGGTGGATTGCAAGCATGATAAAACCTATATCTAAACCCCAACTATATCTCACGAGTTCCTAATGCCATTTTTTAATTCTGAAAATTCAAACGAAGCTTGTAACCCATTACCAGAATATTGGTTTTCTTGATTCACTTTTTTTAGTGCAATACACAATTAGCTCACCACTCAATAGCATATACCTCTCTTACAATTTCATACAAACCAAGCTCACATGACTCATGTAAGCACATGTTAGCACAGATTTGCAAAACATTGATTCAAAATTTACCATTGGAGATTAAATCGAAGATTAAATCAAAGATTAGACTCAAACATATGTCCACTGGCATTGCAAATTATTCACAGAATAACAATTGAGGCATATTATGCAAACAAACACAAATTACTCACATGATAGAAATCTGAGATTAAATTAAGTACAGAGGAAGGAGTGGACCTCAAAATAGCTGAAAATTGATTGTTTCACTGATTTGAACTAAAAAAATATAACGAACCGCGAACGGAAACTCGAATCGGCACCGGAAAGCTCGAAACCAAATCGACCCCAATTAAACTCCATCGTTTTGAAATGAAAATCCAAGAGAAGAAACTGAATTTTTTTTTGTATTTTTTGATTTTTCGAAATGAAAACAAAACTCGAACAAGAATCGAAACTCAAACTTTTTTTTTTTGTATTTTCGTATTTCTGAAATTCAAATTAAACTTAGAAAAATCTGAAAATTGAATAGAACCCTAGAACTTTTATTTCTCCCCCCCTCTTTCCGTCTCCCCCACCCCCTGCCACTTTATGCAAAAAAGTTTCCTTTTTTTCTATTTATTTATATTATCCCCCGCTCCCTCTCTTTCTTCCCAAAAATTCTCTCCTCCCCTATAAGTGGGGTCCCCACTCCTCCTCTCTCTTCAATTCTCAATTATCTTTTGTCTTTTTCTATTTTTTTTTTGCTTGGAGAGGAAGTTGCAAGAAATCAGAAAAGATGTGTGGGCCCCCTTCATCAAAAATGGGTGTCTTCTTGCATAAAAACAAATGTGTAGAAATAAAATAAAACTAACTAGATAAAATACCAATAAGCTAAAATTAGGAAATATATTTTTGTAGTTTTTGATTTTAAGATAATATAAAGCAAAAAAGTTATAAAAATAATGAAAATAGTACTATTAGACCTAAAACTAATATCTAACCACTAAAAATTGTAAAATTTCAGCAAGGGTCAAAAATTACATGTCTACGGCTGTCCCTCTTTGACTGGAAACACGAACAGTTTTCAGACAAAGAACGACGAGTCAAGTTCTTTGACCCGACCCTTATTTAAAGAGAATAGAACTAAAAGAAAGGAGAATGTGACCGAGTCCTGGTTTTGGAAAACCTACATATCCCGGGTTATAAGGGAATCAGCTCACGTGTAGTTCAGAAGTAGGAAGAGTGTTGAAGGATACCGAGGTGAAGAGTTGAGTGAAGTGTCGTCGAGGTTCCAGTCCGCGGTTACAATCATTACATAAAAAAAAAACCAAATTAGATAAAAATTACAAGAAAACCTACAAAATCTTATTCACTATTTTATCTTGAATCTTCTACAGTCTTGTTGTGCATCTCGAACTATAGACTAGCATTCTTGAGGCAAGCTTCTACTACTTCTAACTTGAATTGACCTTATTATTCAGACGAGATCTTACTGTTGATTTGAATTTAAATTTAACTCTAAAATGAATTCTCTTGTTCTCAAGGTGGGCGCCTACTACTAATGCTGATACTTGAAATAAACTCTGAAATGAATTCCCTCGTTCTCCAGGTGGGCGCCTCCTACTGACTTGAAACTTGAAATGAATTCTGAAATGAATTCCCTCGTTCTCCAGGTGGGCGCGTGCTACTAACTTGAAACTTGAAATAAATTTCCTCATTCTCCAGGTGGGTGCCTGCAATCATAACAAAATAGATAAAACAAAGAAACTTTTCCGCCCCAGTTTGTACCAGAAAGATTTATGAGTGTTAGTTGAATCCAATTATCCAGGAGGGTCCTGAAAATTTAAAATTAAGTCCAATTATCTAGGAGGGTACTGAAAACTTAAAACTAAATCCCATTATTCAGGATGATCCTGAAAACTTTAAATCCTATTATCCAGGAGGGTCCTAAAAACGTGAAAATTAAATCTCATTATCTAGGTTAGACTAGCTTTTAAGATCTGGCTGATAATTCCTCATACATGTCATGTCATTAGAACTAGCATAAAAAGAAATGTACAAAAGAGAAAAAAATAAAAATAAAACACACATTAGGAATAACGCAAATGGAACACTGCATTTACTTGAAAACAAAAGGATAAAAGGATTTGAATATCAAAACAAGCAAAAAATAAAATTTGGGTTACAACCCTAGCATAACCCAGACAACAGGAAAAAAAAATCAAAGCAAACTACCAAAACTTCGGGTGGGGAGAGGATTAGCTTCCCAATTGCTAAGCTTCGCATTCGGTCCGACAGGCTGCACATCTGTGTTGCTAGAACCTTCTCCAATTTTAACCATATTAACCTCAACAAATAGACTTTGTGAGTTCTTCAATCATCTCTTCACCACTTTCAATTATTGATTTTGGGACTGATGATATTGAACGTTTTGCAACCCCCGACTTGATAAAAGCCTTAGAGATGTGCAGGACATGCTTTGTAGAATTCCCAGATACCCCATCCTTACAAACTATTTCAATCATGTGTGTCTCTACATGGGCTGGCAAAGGATTTTGGTTGATATTTGGCACATCCGGGCTCTTTACTACAATTTGATTTGTATCAATGAGCTCTTGGATTTCTATTTTCAAATGCCAACACTTCTCTATGTCTTGCCCCGGTGCATTAGAACAATATGCGTACCTCAGAGAATAATCAAGGTTCTTTGGGGTGAATTTGGTATCTTTGCCTCAATAGGCCTCAACACGTCCAATTGCCTCAACCTTTGAAACAAACTAGCATAGGACTCGCCCAGAGGGGTGAAAGTTAATTTCTGCTGCTGCTTTTCTCTTTTATACTTCAACTTTAGTCGAATATTCGAACCAGTAGGATTTTGGTAGGGTTGTGGGGGTAAATAAGGGTTTTGTGGAGCTAGCGCACACCACTGCGGGTAAGAATGAGGTTTAGCATATGATTGTGCGTGATGAACATGGTATGGGGGTGGTCGAATTGAGTATTGAGGATCTGGTGGTGGGAAATAATGTTGGAGTGGACTATATGGGACTTGGGTGTAGGTTTGGGGGTGGGGCCGAGGCTGAGTGTACTGGTGAGGTGGACCCCTAGGACCACGTCGTACTTCCGAAACAACCATAGCAACATCATCCATTTTTTTCTTACCCAACAAGCTTCCTGTGCCATTCTGAATTGCTTGTATGGTTGATATCAAGGCAGAATAGCTCATGATCTTGCTTGACTTGAGTTCATCTTCCACAATTTCTCCCATCTTTACCACATCGTTAAAAGGCTTACCCATAGTTGAGATCAAGTGGCCAAAGTAATTAGGCTCCGGGGATTGAAGAAAGTACTTGACCATCTCATCTTCTTCCATCGGAGGTTTGACCCGGGCAGCTTGTTCTCTCCATATGAGCCCGTATTCAGTAAAGCTTTCATTAGTCTTCTTTTCTATCTTGGTCAATGACAGGTGATCCGGGACAATATCTATATTATATTAAAAGTGCCGGACAAAGGCTTGAGCCATATCGTCCCATATATACCACCTACTAGTATCTTGACGGATGTACCATTCCAAGGCTGCCCCACTCAAACTCTGACTGAAATAGGTCATTAAAAGCTAGTCTTTCCCACCAGCGCCTCTCATCTTACTGCAATAACCTATCAAATGGGCCACGGGATCTCCATGTCCATCATACAGATCAAACTTTGTCATTTTGAACTCGGCGGGCAATTGGACGTAAGGAAACAAGCACAAGTCCTTGTAAGACACACTTACTTGGTTTCCTATCCCTTGCATGTTCCTTAAAAGATCGCTCTAAACTCTTCACCTTCCTAAATATCTCATCTTGCTCCATATTCTTAGCGGGCTTCTCGGTTTCAACGGGAGGCTCAAAGTGAGGGGTATAACAATGGGGATACGGGTTCTTGAAAGTTGGTTATGGAGCATAGTATTGGGCATTGGGAACTTTGAACACGGGTTCACTAGAAGATCGATGGATGATAGCTTGTGGAGGGGCTACAAGAACAGGAGTGGATGTTGGAGCGGGATATGAGGTTGTTTTGGCTGGTGAAGCATGGAAAGGTTGGGAAGAGGTGTCGGTATAGTTGTGATAAGGGGTAAACCCTAGAGCATATTGTGGGGAAAAATCAACAGTTGTGGGAATCTGGCCTTGTGATAGTGGTGGGATGGTGGCATGGTTTTCAGTGTAGTTAGTGTGAAATGAGGGTGAAGGATGCCCACTAATTCAATCTTGATACATATCTGGTATCTGCTGTTTCAACCTTTGAACCTCTACATTTAACTTAGATTCTGACTCCACAATCTCTTTAGATGGATCAACAACACATGTGTCCAATTCTTTGCTAGTCATGACTGTTTTGCCTTTTGACCTAGTGTTGTATGGATGACTCGCCAGAGTGCCACAAACTAACCACCTTCATGTTTTATAATAATAAAGATAACGAAGAGAAGCAAAGAAAAGCCAACATGTTAGTGTTCGGGCATTTATCAGATCACATTACGTACAATGCACCTAGCAACAATTAACGCTTCTAGAATGACTTTGACGATCACAATATCATATGGTATCATCCTGATTTTCTTGTTCCAACCTTCATTTTTTATTTTCTTTTAACGCTCGCTGGTTTACACCATTTTGTTTCCTCTATTTTCTTTCTGCTTACCATTCTTTTATTTCCTCTTATTTCTCACATCCCAAAACTTCATCTTTTTTTCCCTTTAATTTTAAAAATGATTCGATCGAACCCGATGTAGGTTGCCTACATATCATGTTCCACATGAATTAGACCAAGCGTAGTTCTGGAAAAAGTGATGACCAAAATAAACTAAAAAACAAAAAACCATTTTAGATTTTTCATTTATAACTTTTTTTTTGTTTCCAAATATAAATGGGAAGTACAATGACAAAAGACTCGATAAACTCAACTAGACTATGACAGACTCAAAAAAATAAAAAGTCTCTTCAAACAGCTCATGACGGCAACGGTCCTATCTGGGATGGTCCTAGGGCGTCTGTCATGCTCAAGCTCTAGTAAGTGGATCCAAACCTGAATGAGAAGGATATGAACAAAAAGAGTTTGTGATTCAAGACATTACGTGAGCCATAACACCTCTTATTGGACACATGCAAGACACGATTGAGGTTAATTATGCAAACTGGCCTACATAGCCAAAAGGTGGCTAGAAATGCGAACTCAATAAGGGTGACCTCTAATACATGGAAACACATCACGAAGGCCTATATGGCCTTAAACGTCAAGGAATCATAAATCCCAGAATTACTTTGCAAAAATGACCCCTTTGCAGAAATGCCCTATGTGGCCAGAAATTGCTAAGCATACAAATTAAACAAGAATGGACCTTAACCTAAGAGGACAATTTGTTGTGGACGTAGGACTCTAAGACATGAGTTAACAAGCTACTTTTGCAAAAATATCCCTATTTTGCAAAGACGGCCGATGTGGCCAAATGTGGCTAAACATTGAAGATTTGGCTACGACCCCCGAAGCCAAGAACTTGAGACTCACTAGGAAGATCGGACCCTATGTGAGTTGCCTACCTATCCCGCCTTGAAAGACGAGAATCAGGTATGCGTAGTTCGGGAGGATTAGATATAGGAGAAAGTTTTGAAAAATGCAACTAATTGGAAAACTATACTATTTTTTTCTCTTCTTTTTTAAAAATGATAAGAAAGTGTAAAATCTTTTTTTTTGTAATTATTTTTTTCTTTTTAGAAAATGGGGCAATAAAACTAAAAGTAATAAAACCCTCAATATTCTCTCTTACTACATTTTTTACTCTTCTTTCCCAAACATCAGTCCGCCAAATGACCTTTCTACCATTAAAGATGTGACATTTAGCACATATGATGATTGAATATCCTTTTGGGTCAGCGGGCCCATTTAACAAAATTAGGACAAATTTCCTACAAAGGAACACGGTACTCCACCCACTCCATACGTTCGACGGCCCTCCCTCCTATAATAAGGGTGACTTAACAAAGAGTTCGTGTACACGAAGCATACTACGTGACTTGTTGCAGAAAGAATTGACCCAGGGTTATGCAAGTAATGACAGTTATAAAGCAGTAACAGATAAAAGGAAAAACTGTAAACAAATAAACAACTAGCAAATAATAAAATAAAATAAACAAAATACAAATTAAACAAAGCAATTAAAGCACATAAAAACCTCAACCGAATATTCTAAAAAGCCAATAAGATCAAGTATCAGCTCGAACCTGCAACTCCTTAGCAGAGTCGCCAAAGCTGCCACACCCCTTTTTATTCACCTTTAACCCTCTCTAAAAGAGATAACGATGATTTTCAATCTCAAAAGGGCTTTTCAACTTTAAAAGTGACAAGAGATTGTGTTTCAAAGAATTTTTCAGCGTCACCATCTGACATTTGATTTCGGTGTGCCAGGTCACCATTTTTTAAAAATGAATTTTCCTTTAAAATACATTTAGACTCTAAAACAAAAGTCTGCACCATAAATTCTAAGTAAGGGGGTCCATTTGACTAGGGGAGAATGTGTTAGATATTCCCCGAGTCCCGTAACTAGTACCGTTGCATACTTGATCAAGTTGGCTTTATTGAATACTCAAAATGAGGCAAAAACACACGAAATAAAAATAAACACATAAGAGACTCGAGGCCATCCCCACCTAAATAAAATAAAATAAAATAATAGGAAAATACCAAAAGTCTATACTATGCTCAATCCGCGATGTCCGTCACGGTCTCCAATTACATTCACTACGGTGCATTCTCCGAATTAAAATATTTACAAGCTCCTCGAGGCATTCCCCGGCCCAAATAACAAACTAAGGGACAACCTCTAACCTCAAACGAAATTAAAAGTCCTAAAATTTACCTACCCAAATGTGGTAGGCCTAAACATACTCCTAGCGAGTAAGTAATAAAATAAAGGTAATAAAATACTCGAGATTTAATTTCTTTTAAAATAGCACTTCTTTCTCATTTTTCAACCCACACCCCCTCCGCTAAACTCATCTAATAAACATGCTTAAATAAAAGTGATATCTACAACATGTAAGCTACCTAATACACAAAACTAACAAACACACAATTACGGAACTAGAAAAGAAAATAACCAAATAAGATAGGATGACGAAAGGTGGATTGCAAGCATGATGAAAGCTATATCTAAACCCCAACTATATCTCACGAGTTCCTAATGCCATTTTTTAGTTCTGAAAATTCAAAACCAGAATATTGGTCTTCTTCATTCACTATTTTTTAGTGCAATACACAATTAGCTCACCACTCAATAGCATATACCTCTCTTACAATTTCATACAAACCAAGCCCACATGACTCATGTAAGCACATGTTAGCACAGATTTGCAAAACATGGACTCAAAATTTACCATTGGAGATTAAATCAAATATTAAACTCAAACATATGTCAACCGACATAGCAAATTATTCACAGATTAACAATTGAGGCATATTAAGCAAACAAACACAAATTACTCATGTGATAAAAATCTGAGATTAAATTAAGCATAGAGGATAAAGTGAACCTCAAAATAGTTGGAAATTGATTGTTTCACTGCTTTAAACTCAAAAATGTAACGAAACGCGGATGGAAACTCGAATCCGCACAGGAAAGCTCAAACCAAAACGACCTCAATCAAACTTCATCGTTATGAAATGGAAATCCAAGAGAAGAAACTGAAAATATTTTTGTATTTTTTGATTTTTCGAAATGGAAACAAAACTCGAACAAGAATCTAAACTCATTTTTTTTGTATTTTCGTTTTTCTGAAATTCAAATTAAACTTAGAAAAATCTGAAAATTGAATAGAACCCTAAAACTTTTCTTTCTCTCCCCCCCCCCCTTTCCGTCTCCCCCACCCCCTGTCCCTTTATTTTAAAAAGTTTCCTTTTTTCTATTTTTTTATATTATCCCCAGCTCCCTCTCTTTCTTTCCAAAAGTCCTCTCCTCCCCTATAAGTGGTGTCCCCACTCCTCCTCTCTCTTCAATTCTCAATTATCTTTTGTCTTTTTCTATTCTTTTTGCTTGGAGAGGAAGTTGCAAGAAATCATAAAAGATGTGTGGGCCCCCTTCATCAAAAATGGGTGTCTTCTTGCATAAAAAAAAATGTGTAGATCTGTAAAGTTCTCCTGACCTGAGGCGAACGAAGACAAACACAATTAAGAGTGCACAATGTGTGTATCGTGTATGTCTAAAATGAAATGATTTATGGCAAAATAAAGTGGCGTGTGTGCCATTGTATACCGAAAAGTAAAAATGATGTGTGTAGTATGCCATGTGAGTTGGTTAATTGATCCTTTCTATTTCTTTTCATTTTTAAACAAAAATAGCTAAGTAGAATACCATTACTTATATGAAGTTTTCATAACAAATAAAAAAATAAACATTACTATATTAAAGAAGTATAAAATATTACTTAATGTTTACGTACAACTTAAAATCATACTAAACCAAGTGAAAAATATTTTATTTTTTTGAAACTTTTCTTTTATCTTTTGTAAAAATAAAATAAAACTAACTAGATAAAATACCAATAAGCTAAAATTAGGAAATATATTTTTGTAGTTTTTGATTTTAAGATAATATAAAGCAAAAAAGTTATAAAAATAATGAAAATAGTACTATTAGACCTAAAACTAATATCTAAGCACTAAAAATTGTAAAATTTCAGCAAGGGTCAAAAATTACATGTCTACGGCTATCCCTCTTTGACTGAAAACACGAACAGTTTTCAGACAAAGAATGACGAGTCAAGTTCTTTGACCCGACCCTTATTTAAAGAGAATAGAACTAAAAGAAAGGAGAATGTGACCGAGTCCTGGTTTTGGAAAACCTACATATCCCGGGTTATAAGGGAATCATGTCACGTGTAGTTCAGAAGTAGGAAGAGTGTTGAAGGATACCGAGGTGAAGAGTTGAGTGAAGTGTCGTCGAGGTTCCGGTCCGCGGTTACAATCATTACATAAAAAAAACCAAATTAGATAAAAATTACAAGAAAACCTACAAAATCTTATTCACTGTTTTATCTTGAATCTTCTATAGTCTTGTTGTGCATCTCGAACTATAGACTAGCATTCTTGAGGCAAGCTTCTACTACTTCTAACTTGAATTGACCTTATTATTCAGACGAGATCCTGCTGTTGATTTGAATTTAAATTTAACTCTAAAATGAATTCCCTTGTTCTCCAGGTGGGCGCCTACTACTAATGTTGATACTTGAAATAAACTCCGAAATGAATTCCCTCGTTCTTCAGGTGAGCGCCTGCTACTGTCTTGAAACTTGAAATGAATTCTGAAATGAATTCCCTCGTTCTCCAGGTGGGCGCGTGCTACTAACTTGAAACTTGAAATAAATTTCCTCATTCTCCATGTGGGTGCCTGCAATCATAACAAAATAGATAAAACAAAGAAACTTTTCCGCCCCAGTTTGTACCAGGAAGATTTATGAGTGTTAGTTGAATTCCATTATCCAGTAAGGTCCTGAAAATTTAAAATTAAGTCCAATTATCCAAGAAGGTACTGAAAACTTAAAACTAAATCCCATTATTCAGGAGGATCCTGAAAACTTTAAATCCTATTATCCAGGAGGGTCCTAAAAACGTGAAAATTAAATCCCATTATCTAGGTTAGACTCGCTTTTAAGATCTGGCTGATAATTCCTCATGCGTGTCATGTCATTAGAACTAGCATAAAAAGAAATGTACAAAAGAGAAAAAAATAAAAATAAAACACACATTAGGAATAACGGAAATGGATCACTGCATTTACTTGAAAACAAAAGGATAAAAGGATTTGAACAACAAGCAAAAAATAAAATTTGGGTTACAACCCTAGCATAACCCACACAACAGAAAAAAAAATCAAAGCAAACTACCAAAACTTCGGGTGGGGAGAGGATTAGCTTCCCAATTGCTAAGCTTCGCATTTAGTCCGACAGGCTGCACATCTGTGTTGCTAGAACCTTCTCCAATTTTAACCATATTAACCTCAACAAATAGACTTTGTGAGCTCTTCAATCATCTCTTCACCACTTTCAATTATTGATTTTTGGACTGATGATATTGAACGTTTTGCAACCCCCGACTTGATAAAAGACTTAGAGATGTGCAGGACATGCTTTGTAGAATTCCCAGATTCCCCATCCTTACAAACTATTTCAATCATGTGTGTCTCTACATGGGCTGACAAAGGATTTTGGTTGATGTTTGGCACATCCGGGCTCTTTACTACAATTTGATTTGTATCAATGAGCTCTTGGATTTTTCTTTTCAAATGCCAACACTTCTCTATGTCTTGCCCCGGTGCATTAGAACAATATGCATACCTCAGAGAATAATCAAGGTTCTTTGGGGTGAATTTGGTATCTTTGCCTCAATAGGCCTCAACACGTCCAATTACCTCAACCTTTGAAACAAACTAGCACAGGACTCGCCCAGAGGGGTGAAAGTTAATTTCTGCTGCTGCCTTTCTCTCTTATACTTCAACTTTAGTCAAATATTCGAACCAGTAGGGTTTTGGTAGGGTTGTGGGGGTAAATAAGGGTTTTGTGGAGCTAGCGCACACCACTGCGGGTAAGAATGAGGTTTAGCATATGATTGTGCGTGATGAACATGGTATGGGGGAGGTCGAATTGAGTATTGAGGATCTGGTGGTGGGAAATTATGTTGGAGTGGATTATATGGGGCTTGGGTGTAGGTTTGGGGGTGGGGCCGAGGCTGAGTGTACTGGTGAGGTGGACCCCTTGGACCACGTCGTACTTCCGAAACAACCATAGCAACATCATCCATTTTTTTCTTACCCAACAAGCTTCCTGTGCCATTCTGAATTGCTTGTATGGTTGATTTCAAGGCAGAATAGCTCATGATCTTTCTTGACTTGAGTTCATCTTCCACAATTTCTCCCATCTTTACGACATCGTTAAAAGGCTTACCCATAGCTGAGATCAAGTGGCCAAAGTAAGTAGGCTCCGGGAATTGAAGAAAGTACTAGACCATCTTATCTTCTTCCATCGGAGGTTTGACCCGGGCAGCTTGTTCTCTCCATATGAGCCCGTATTCCCTAAAGATTTCATTAGTCGTCTTTTCTATCTTGGTCAATGACAGGTGATCCGGGACAATATTTATATTATATTAAAAGTGCCGGACAAAGGCTTAAGCCATATCGTCCCATGTATACCACCTACTAGTATCTTGACGGATGTACCATTCCAAGGCTGCCCCACTCAAACTCTGACTGAAATAGGTTATTAAAAGCTAGTCCTTCCCACCAGCGCCTCTCATCTTACTGCAATAACCTGTCAAATGGGCCACGGGATCTCCATGTCCATCATACAGATCAAACTTTGTCATTTTGAACTCGGCGGGCAATTGGACGTAAGGAAACAAGCACAAGTCCTTGTAAGACACACTTACTTGGTTTTCTATCCCTTGCATGTTCCTTAAAAGATCGCTCTAAACTCTTCACCTTCCTAAAATATCTCATCTTGCTCCATATTCTTAGCGGGCTTCTTGGTTTCAACGGGAGGCTCAAAGTAAGGGGTATAACAATGGGGATACGGGTTCTTGAAAGTTGGTTATGGAGCATAGTATTGGGCATTTTGAACTTTGAACACGGGTTCACTAGAAGATCGATGGATGATAGCTTGTGGAGGGGATACAAGAACAGGAGTGGATGTTGAAGCGGGATATGAGGTTGTTTTGGCTGGTGAAGCAAGGAAAGGTTGGGAAGAGGTCTGGGGGTAGTTGTGATAAGGGGTAAACCCTGGAGCATATTGTGGGGAAAAATCAACAGTTGTGGGAATCTGGCCTTGTGATAGTGGTGGGATGGTGGCATGGTTTTCAGTGTAGTTAGTGTGAAATGAGGGTGGAGGATGCCCACTAATCCAAGCTTGATACATATCTGGTATCTGCTGTTTCAACCTTTGAACCTCTACATTTAACTCAGATTCTGACTCCACAATCTCTTTTGATGGATCAACAACACATGTGTCCAATTCTTTGCTAGTCATGACTGTTTTGCCTTTTGACCTAGTGTTGTATGGATGACTCGCCAGAGTGCCACAAACTAACCACCTTCATGTTTTATAATAATAAAGATAACGAAGAGAAGCAAAACAAAGCCAACATGTTAGCGTTCGGGCATTTATCAGATCACATTACGTACAATGCACCTAGCAACAATTAACGCTTCTAGAATGACTTTGACGATCGCAATATCATATGGTATCATCCTGATTTTCTTGTTCCAACCTTCATTTTTTATTTTCTTTTAACGCTCGCTGGTTTACACCATTTTGTTTCCTCTATTTTCTTTCTGCTTACCATTCTTTTATCTCCTCTCATTTCTCACATCCCAAAACTTCATCTTTTTTTCCTTTAATTTTAAAAATGATTCGATCGAACCCGATGTAGGTTGCCTACGTATCATGTTCCATATAAATTAGACCAAGCGTAGTTCTAGAAAAAGTGATGACCAAAATAAACTAAAAAACAAAAAACCATTTTAGATTTTTCATTTATAACTTTTTTTTGGTTTCCAAATATAAATGGGAAGTACAATGACAAAAGACTCGATAAACTCAACTAGACTATGACAGACTCAAAAAAATAAAAAGTCTCTTCAAACAGCTCATGACGGCAACGGTCCTGTCTGGGAGGGTCCTAGGGCGTCTGTTATGCTCAAGCTCTAGTAAGTGGATCCAAACCTGAATGAGAAGGATATGAACAAATAGAGTTTGTGATTCAAGACATTACGTGAGCCATAATACCTCTTATTGGACACATGCAAGACACGATTGAGGTTAATTATGCAAACTGGCCTACATAGCCAAAAGGTGGCTAGAAATGCGAACTCAATAAGGGTGACCTCTAATACATGGAAACACATCACGAAGGCCTATATGGCCTTAAACTTCAAGGAATCATAAATCCCAGAATTACTTTGCAAAAATGACCCCTTTGCAGAAATGCCCTATGTGGCCAGAAATAGCTAAGCATACAAATTAAACAAGAATGGACCTTAACCTAAGAGGATAATTTGTTGTGGACATAGGACTCTAAGACATGAGTTAACAAGCTACTTTTATAAAAATATCCCTATTTTGCAAAGACGACCGATGTGGCTAAATGTGGCTAAACATTGAAGATTTGGCTACGACCCCCGAAGCCAAGAACTTGAGACTCACTAGGAAGATCAGACCCTATGTGAGTTGCCTACATATCCCGCCTTGAAAGACGAGATCAGGTATGCGTAGTTCTGGAGGATTAGATATAGGAGAAAGTTTTGAAAAATGCAACTAATTGGAAAACTATACTATTTTTTTCTCTTCTTTTTTAAAAATGATAAGAAAGTGTAAAATCTTTTTTTTTTTTTTGTAATTATTTTTTTCTTTTTAGAAAATGGGGCAATAAAACTAAAAGTAATAAAACCCTCAATATTCTCTCTTACTACATTTTTCACTCTTCTTTCCCAAACATCAGTCCGCCAAGTGACCTTTCTACCATCAAAGATGTGACATTTAGCACATAGGATGATTGAATATCCTTTTGGGCCAGCGGGCCCATTTAACAAAATTAGGACAAATTTTCTACAAAGGAACACGGTACTCCACCCACTCCATACGTTCGACGACCCTCCCTCCTATAATAAGGGTGACTTAACAAAGAGTTCGTGTACACGAAGCATACTACGTGACTTGTTGCAGAAAGAATTGACCCAGGGTTATGCAAGTAATGACAGTTATAAAGCAGTAACAGATAAAAGGAAAAACTGTAAACAAATAAACAACTAGCAAATAATAAAACAAAATAAACAAAATACAAATTAAACAAAGCAATTAAAGCACATAAAAACCTCAACTGAATATTCTAAAAAGCCAATAAGATCAAGTATCAGCTCGAACCTGCAACTCCTTAGCAGAGTTGCCAAAGCTGCCACACCCCTTTTTATTCACCTTTAACCCTCTCTAAAAGAGATAACGTGATTTTCAATCTCAAAAGGGCTTTTCAACTTTAAAAGTGACAAGAGATTGTGTTTCAAAGAATTTTTCAGCGTCACCATCTCACATTTGATTTCGGTGTGCCAGGTCACCATTTTTTAAAAATGAATTTTCCTTTAAAATACATTTAGACTCTAAAACAAAAGTCTGCACCAGAAATTCTAAGTAAGGGGGTCCATTTGACTAGGGGAGAATGTGTTAGACACTCCCCGAGTACCAAAAGTCTATACTATGCTCAATCCGCGATGTCTGTCACGGTCTCCAATTACATTCACTACGGCGCATTCCCCGGATTAAAATATTTACAAGCTCCTCGAGGCATTCCCCGGCCCAAATAACAATCTAAGGGACAACCTCTAACCTCAAACGAAATTAAAAGTCCTAAAATTTGCCTACCCAGATGTGGTAGGCCTAAACATACTCCTAGCGAGTAAGTAATAAAATAAAGGTAATAAAATACTCGAGATTTAATTTCTTTTAAAATCGCACTTCTTTCTCATTTTTCAACCCACACCCCATCCGATAAACTCATCTAATAAACATGCTTAAATAAAAGTGATATCTACAACATGTAAGCTACCTAATACACAAAACTAACAAACACACAATTACGGAACTAGAAAAGAAAATAACCAAATAAGATAGGATGACGAAAGGTGGATTGCAAGCATGATGAAAGCTATATCTAAACCCCAACTATATCTCACGAGTTCCTAATGCCATTTTTTAGTTCTGAAAATTCAAAACCAGAATATTGGTCTTCTTCATTCACTATTTTTTAGTGCAATACACAATTAGCTCACCACTCAATAGCATATACCTCTCTTACAATTTCATACAAACCAAGCCCACATGACTCATGTAAGCACATGTTAGCACAGATTTGCAAAACATGGACTCAAAATTTACCATTGGAGATTAAATCAAATATTAAACTCAAACATATGTCAACCGACATAGCAAATTATTCACAGATTAACAATTGAGGCATATTAAGCAAACAAACACAAATTACTCACATGATAAAAATCTGAGATTAAATTAAGCACAGAGGAAAAAGTGGACCTCAAAATAGTTGGAAATTGATTGTTTCAGTGCTTTAAACTCAAAAATGTAACGAAACGCGGATGGAAACTCGAATCCGCACAAGAAAGCTCAAACCAAAACGATCTCAATCAAACTCCATCGTTTTGAAATGGAAATCCAAGAGAAGAAACTGAAAATATTTTTGTATTTTTTGATTTTTCGAAATGGAAACAAAACTCGAACAAGAATCTAAACTCATTTTTTTTTTCTGGAATTCAAATTAAACTTAGAAAAATCTGAAAATTGAATAGAACCCTAAAACTTTTCTTTCTCTCCCCCCCCCCCCTTTCCGTCTCCCCCACCCCCTGTCCCTTTATTTTAAAAAGTTTCCTTTTTCTATTTTTTTATATTATCCCCAGCTCCCTCTCTTTCTTTCCAAAAATCCTCTCCTCCCCTATAAGTGGTGTCCCCACTCCTCCTCTCTCTTCAATTCTCAATTATCTTTTGTCTTTTTCTATTCTATTTGCTTGGAGAGGAAGTTGCAAGAAATAGGGCTGCTTATCGGGCGGATTGAGCGGTTATTTTTATTCTTAACGGTTTGACTTATCGGTTATCGGCTTTTAAATGTATTAATCTGCTAGCTACCCGATAAGATATCAGGCGGATTGGTATCGGTTTAGCTCTTATCGGACGGTTATTGGGCAGTTTATCGGATTGTTTGCTGACCGCTGTGACTCAAAATAAAATTCCTATGCTCAGCTGACTACATTCCAGTCTATAGAATATGACACCTAAGAAGAGAGCTAAATAGAAGAAATATAGAGCTATATTCTAGCGTATTTTCCAGTAGAATCATCTCTGGGGATGAGCCTATTAACAACTTATAGCTATCAGAAGAAATAGAAGAGAACACTGGGTATAACACATGACATCAAAATTATCTAATAGTAACTAACTGGAATAGTAAATTATAA